>NC_143521.1:28087410-28407183 GCF_031878675.1 Megascapheus bottae
AATGGGTCATCGAGGAGATCAGAACAGAAATCTAACAGTTTGTGAAATTTAACAAAGAGGAGCACACAAAATACCAGCTCCTTTGAGACACGGCAAAGACAGTACTCAGAGGAAAATTTATAGCTCTGAGTGCCTACAATAACAAATTGAAAAAATCACAAACCAACAATGTAATGTGTCACCTTAAGCTCCTGGAAAAAGAGCAACAAACCAACCCTAATCCCAATACAAGAAAGCAAATTATTAAAATCAAAGCAGAATTAAATGAATTGGAGTCCAAAAAAAACTATAGAAAGAATCAACAAAACAAGGAGTTGGTTCTTTGAAAAAATTAACAAAATTGACAGACCCTTATCAAATCTTACCAAAAAAAGAAGGGAGCATACCGAAATAAACAAAATCACAGATGAAAATGGTAATATCATGACAGAAATTACCAAGATCCAGAGCATCATAAGGAAATACTTCTCAAACCTTTACGCCAACAAATTTGAGAACCTAGAAGAAATGGATGAATTCCTAGACAATATTAACATATCCACATTGAACCAAGAAGAACTAAGCCAACTAAACAGGCCTATTTCAAGCACTGAAATAGAAATGGCAATAAGAGACATTCCACCTAAGAAAAGCCCACAGACGGATTCACTGCTGAACTCTATAAGGTCTTCAAAGCAGAGCTCACACCAATACTCCTCAAGCTCTTCAACTAAATTGAAAATAAAGGCTCTTTACCAAACTCATTCTATGAAGCCAGTATAACCCTCATCCCAAACCAGAGATTCATCAAAGAAAGAGAACTATAGACCCATTTCTTTGATGAACATCGATGCAAAACTTCTCAACAAAATACTGGCCAACCGTCTACAACAACTCATCCAAAAAAAATTATACACTATGATCAAACTGCATTCATCACAGGGATACAAAGCTCGTACAACATACGCAGGTCAATATAATTCAATACATCAACAGGAGCAAGGGCAAGAATCACATGATTGTCTCAATAGATGCAGAAAAGTCATTTGACAAGATCCAGCACCCCTTTATGCTAAAAGCTCTGGAGAAATTAGGAATCAATGGAACATTCCTCAGTATAATAAAGGCAGTGTATGACAAACCCACAGCTAGTATTATACTTAATGGCAAAAAGCTAAAGCCATTTCCTCTAAAATCAGGAACGAGACAAGGATGCCCACTCTCTCCAATCCTCTTTAACATAGTATAAGAATTCCTAGCCAGTGCAATAAGGCAAGAAGCAAGCATAAAGGGGATCCAAATAGGGAAAGAGGAAGTAAAACTTTCCCTCTTTGCAGATGACATGATCCTGTATTTAAAGAACCCTATAGACTCCACTCCCAAGCTACTTGAGCTGATTCAAAACTTTGGCAAGGTAGCAGGGTATAAAATTAACCCTCAAAAATCATCTGCCTTCCTCTACACCAACAGTGAGAGGAAAGAGGCAACAGTCAGGAAAGCAACTCCTTTTGCAATAGCCTCAAAGAAAATAAAGTACCTAGGAATTCTCTTAACTAAGAGTGTAAAGGACCTTTTTGATGAAAACTTTGAAACCTTGAAAAAGGAAATTAAAGCAGAACTGAGGAAATGGAAAAACCTCCCATGCTCCTGGATTGGAAGAATCAACATCGTGAAAATGACAATCTTGCCAAGGGCTATCTACAAATTCAACGCAATACTCATCAATATCCCAATGTCATTCTTTAAAGAAATAGAAGAGGCAATCCAAAATTTCATATGGAATAAAAAAGTCCCTGTCTAGCAAAAACACTTAGCAGAAAGAACAGCTCAGGAGGAATTTCAACACCAATCTTTAGACTCTATTACAAAGCTATAATTATCAAAACAGCTTGATACTGGCACAAGAACAGGCCTGAAGACCAAAGGAATAGAACTGAGGACCCAGATATTAAACCACAGACCTATGGCCACCTAATCTTGGATAGGAGAGCCAAAAAAATAGAATGGAAGAAAGACAGCCTCTTCAACAAGTGGTGCTGGCAAAACTGGTTAAACACGTGCAGAAAACTAAAGTTGGATCCTTCTTTGTCACCCTGCACTAGAATTAACTCCAAATGGATCAAAGACCTGGAGGTAAAAGCCAACATACTGAAAACTTTACAAGAAGGAATAGGAGATACACTAGGCCTCCTTGGCACAGGTCGAAACTTTCTTAATAAGGACCAAGAATCACAACAAATCAGAGAAAGGCTGGATAAGTGGGACTGCATTAAACTGCAGAGCTTTTGTATGGCCAAGGACATAGCTAGTAAATTAATTAGGAAGCCTACAGAGTGGGAGAAGGTCTTCACTAACCATACAACGGACAAAAGCCTCATACCTAAAATATATCAACAGCTCAAAAAATTGAATCACTCCAAAACTAATCTCCAAAGTAACAACTATCCCATTAAAAGATGGGCCAAAGACTTAAAGAGAGTCTTCTCTGAAGAAGAAACAAAAATGGCCTATAGACACATGAAGAAAGCTCAACATCTCTGGTCATAAAAGAAATGCAAATCAAAACAACTCTAAGATTCCACCTCACTCCAGTTAGAATGGCCAGCATCAAGAAAACTAATAACAACAGATGCTGGAGGGGATGTGGCCAGGAGGGATCACGACTGCACTGTTGGTGGGAGTGCAAACTCGTTCAACCACTATGGAAAGCAGTATGTCAGTTCCTCAAAAGACTAAACATTGACCTCCCCTATCATCTAGCAATTCCACTACTAGGCATTTACCCAATTGTCCAGAAATAAGGACATACTAAATCCACTAGCACAACGATGTGCATTGCAGCACTATTTACCATAGCAAAGATATGGAACCAACCCAGATGTCCCTCAGTTGATGAGTGGATCAACAAGATGTGGTATTTGTACACAATGCAATACTATGCTGATGTCAGAAAGAATAACATTGCCCCATTTTTAAGGAAATGGAAAGACTTAGAAAAAAATCATATTAAATGAAGTAAGCCAGAGTCAAAGGAACATAGGTCTAATGGTTTCCCTCATTTGTCATAGTCAGTAGAAACCTTGGGCTCTCCTAGCAGAGATTTGCAATAGAGCAAAACCCAGATACATAAGGCCATATGGTATTACGCTAAATGAAAGGATCTCTAGGATATAGAAACAAAAGCCATATAATGAGTGATTGTTATCCTTAATGTACTATGTTATCTCTCATCTCTTTTGCTGTCCCTTGGTTATCTCATATTGTTACAGCATCTCACTTTGTTATCTGATATATTGGATATATTCATATGTGTTTATTTGAAATTGGATAGGGAAGTGGGGAAAACAAGATGAGGGGTAGGGGTGGGGGGAGGGAAATGGGGACCAAGACATGAGAAAGTGTATCAATGTATGTGAAGCAATGCACCTTCTATCTGGCAAATATAATGAACCCTTCTATTAATTACAATAAAAAATATATGAAAAAAAAGAAACCTCTACACTGCTTTCCAGAGTGGCTGAACTAGTTTACAATCTCACTAGCAGTGTAGTAGGGTTCCTTTTTCTGTACAACCCTGCCAGCATCTGTCATTGTGTGAGTTCAAAATCTAGGCCATTCTTGTTGGGGTAAAGTGGTATTTTAGGGTTGTTTTTATTTGCATTTCCTTTATGACCATGGATGATGAACATTTTCTCATATGCTTTTCTGCCATTTTAAGCTCTTCTTCTCATTATTTTTTAATAGATGTCTCTAAAATTTCTGTAAAAGGCTGCAATTGAAAGCTGAGGTTTTCCTTTATGGGCATATTTGATGGCCATAATTCAATAACTTTCATGAGCAATATTCATATTTTGAGTCATGTCTTAATCTTCCTCTTCTGTCTTATGACATCAAATTATGGAATTTTAGATCAACATGTTTTGCTGATTTCCTTTGGTGTCTATCGATAGCCTTTGCTACAAATTGAGATAATTTCACTCAATTGGATCTTAATATTGTTCCTATCAGTTCCAAATAATTTCCATTCTTCCTGGCCTTCCTTCACTTAAACACCCAGAAAACAACTTGCTTTCCTACTTTTCATTTATTTGGAGATGCCAATTGGAGGCTATCACTTCTATCGTATCTCCAATAACAGGAGTACACAATAAGCTTTTCCTTACTCTTTTATTAGAAGCTGGAACTAATGGAAATTAGTTCTAAGGAAATTCCCATAGCTCAGTCTCTAATAACCTAAAAAGTTCAACTCAATTTTGGAAAAGTATGAAGAGATTGATTTTCAAAATAATGCCTTTAATTTTATTCTGGTTATCTTTTTCACTGGATATTTTTGTCTCATGGACTGGTCCTTTGTTTTTTGTTTTTTTAAATATATTTTTATTGTAATTAATAAAAGGGTTACATGATATTTGCCAGATAGAAGGTGCATTAATTCACATATATTGATACCCTTTAGGACTGGTCCTTTGTTAAATTATATTGCTATCCTCCAAGACACAGAATTGAATCAATACCTTACTCATTACCCACTATATCTTGCATAGTATACATAGGATTTTTCTACACAGCATATTATCCCCATCCTACATTATTCCAATCCTCAGAATTAGTCAAGATAGCCTTACTTTTGGTTGGATCACATTTTTAACCTACTTCTTTCCATTAGTCCAATCTCAGCTACTGACACTAATTTTGGTCAAAAGACTTTGACCAAGAGTATTCAGACTCCCATGTTTCTGGGGGTGTTGTTTCCCCATCAGTGATTTTCTTTATAAGCCCTCCTAGCATCTCTTCAATGTTTCAGACCCATTACTTGAGAGAGACTCAAAAGGAAGGAAAAATCCTATCTCATAGCATCCATTTGATTAAAAGGTATTTATTTTTATCTTGAAAGGCTAGGGTAATTTTTAAAGTGCATCTATCCATTTACTCTTTAAGTAAAATTGACAATGATTTCTTTATTCTCATTCTATCCATCAAAAGCATCAGAAACAAAACTTTGATGGATGACCAACCAACTTGGATTAGAATGATGTCACTATTAGAAAACATCTCATCATCACTTTTTCCAAGTGTATATCAACTTTAGCACCTTAGTATTTAGATATATGTAAGTCATCTGGACTACTAAGCAACCTTTGCTTCCTGTACAGTTAGTGGCTAGTGAGTTGGAATGCAACAAGGTAAGCCTTGCTTTCCTGTTGTCCCAGTTTTACCAGATATCAAACTTGGACAGAAATAATCTTTCATGCATTGAATTAGGGAAAATGATGAAAGATGTAACAGTGTTAAAATATACTGTGCTTATGAACTGATTTGCTGAATAGTGATTCTTGTACAACTACTTAAAGGTAATAAAAACTATGGTAAAACGATTAAATGATTTTAGATGTTAAATGCTTGAAAAGTTACTAGTTATTATTATAGTTATTATTATATAGTAATTATTATATATTATAATATATTATATATTATATTATAGTTATTATTATATAGTTTTATTATATACCTAGTTAGTTATTATTTCACCAGTAATTATAACTACTGGTATTTTTATTATTTGTTTTGAAGAAGAAAGCATTCCTGACAAAATAAAGCATTGTAAACATTTATTTGTTTGGAGAATGAAAACAAAGACAATAAGCACTTTTAAATGCATGTGAGAATCTATATTACCAAGATGAGCTCTGGGATCTTAAACTAAGGCTACAGTTAAAGTAAATGTGCTGAAACACACAGTGCATTAAATTTTCATTTATAGAATGAAAACTGTTTTTGACCAAAAAAATGATGATTGAACACACAGTTGGAAAGATTTTTTTGAAGTTTCCATCTTTATATCTTTAAAATAGCAAGATTGCAAAGTCCTTCAAGCACAAGAATATTTTTAAAATGTTTTAGGATAACTTTATGTACTGTTCTCACTAATGCGGATCATTGCTACTTTTAATACTCAAAAACTTCATCTGATGGAGAATCTGTTATACTGCCTGTAGGTACAAGAAAGATGTGACTGATGAATACCAGCGAATAAAGTTCATATGGTTTCTAAGCAATGGATGTAGGATCTGAATTCAGAGCCATAGTTCTCCAAATTCTGAGTTTTTACCCTTAGCACATACAGACTTCAGACCTTTGCCCCCAGACTCCTGCAATAGAAAATATAATGTTGAGAATGACATCCTCCTGTCTTTAGGTCTGAAGTCACAGATATAAGAGATCAACTTAAAACAACATTTTTTGATGCTTCATTTAAATATCCTGTAAAAAAATTAGTTTCTTCCACTTTCTTTCCCCCATCATTTTTCTTCACTAAGAAGATAGAGTATTCTTGTAGACGAAGGGGCAAAAAAATCAAATTACTTCAATAGACAAGATTGATGGTACCTTGGAAAAAAAAATAATGATTCAAATTCTCAGCTACTCTCCAAGGTGATTAAATCCTAATTGAAGGAAGGGCCTTGTGTGGAACCCGCAGGCTACAGCAGGATGGTTCTCTGAGCTCCAAAGGAGATACAGTTGGATCTATTGCATTTTGCAATTGCTTTAGGCAGCTTCATATCGAGTGGTTAAAATTCAATAATAGGAAGGGCTGACTTTATAATGATTTCTCCTCTCTCTAATTATTCTGTGATGTTTGTTGACATCCATAAGCAATCATTCTGAAGTGTCATTTAAAAGAGCACAGAAGACTTCTCATTTAGGTGGACTTAGATCACTTTTAGGGGCCTGTGACATTCTTTTTTCCTCTTGCCTTGTACAACATATTCAACCTTTAAGCTGAACACCTTTTGATTATTATCATTCCTATGAAAAGGATTTGATTTGTAGGGGTGACAGGAAGAAAAATCTTATACTACTTAATCAGTACCAGATTTAGATTCCTGACAGACATAAAAACACAGGAAAGACATTCACATGTCTTCAAGAAAGGAACTTTTTCTGTTTTCCCTTTTTTCAGATAAGAAACAGAAGGTTCAAAGGCAGTGTACTCTGTCAAATAAGAAGCAAATCTCTCTCTCTCTCTCTCTCTCTCTCTCTCTCTCTCTCTCTCTCTCTCTCTCTCAATTTGTATAGTGTTCATAGATTTTTTTTTCTTAAGAGAGCAGTCTTCTCTCTTTGCATCAAATGCACTTAAATTGTTTCCATGTAACAGGTAATGGAAAAGTGTTATTCCACAACTCACTTGATGGGTCCTGTTTTCGATGCCTGCCATATGTCAGTGGTGAATAAAACAAGTGCTATTCTTGTCCTCTGAGAGCTTCTAATTGAGGAATGAAGACAAATGCTGAACAAAGCCTTGTAGAGAAAAAAACAGATGAATTTACTGCTTATATATGATATGAACAAACTGGGAGAACTAACTCATTGAATTCCATCAGAGCCACTTGAATGTGGAGCAAGGGAGAAGGAAGAAAAATCACTGGGAATCTAAGAGAAGTTGCAAACCTAATGTTTCATTGAACTGAAATGTCTGACACTAATGTTTGCCCACTGACAGTTTTGAGAACCTACGTCTCTGTCGTTCCCCCTTTTACTCCACTACAAAGGTCAAATGCTGCATTGCCAGGGCATCTACTGTCAGATCAAATTAGACAAACCTTTGTTCACATGAAAGAACACATCTGCTACCTGACCTAAGCTACAAAAGACAGGAAAATTATCACCTCACTGGGCTTAAAACTTTCCAGACCAGCCTGGCTACCTACCATCTTGAAATAGCACCACGTTGTGAGAAATGCACATGTTCATATTCTATTGGTGCAGTGGTGGCATCATTAATCTTGATACCAGAATCAATAAGATGGCAGAAATGTTGAGTCCACCCTTTGTGGACATAAATAGCAAACAACCAGTACTATGAGTAAGAGAGTCAGAGTGAAAGCCACCACCATCCTTCTGGGGAATCGTCTCTTCTTTGTGACTTGGTAAGTTACTTTGCTGCCTGCTGGCGAGTTCATCGTTGAAGTCATGCTCTGCTGGTGTACTTTGGCCCAGTTTTATCAAGCTTCTGTATTAGATTTATTGGCCAAATAATAAGCTTAAATAATGAGTCCTGAGAAACCAAATATGGGGTTAGGTCCCTATATAAAGTGAATCTGAATCATTGACCTTAACCCATAACTGTCTTTGTACCTTAGTAGTCAATGATAATGCATTGCAGATTTGAAAATAAGAGTGCAAGTAATGATAAATGTATTCAAAAGAATGACCCTCATTCTGTGACCACTGGTGATTTATTACCATCCGCCATTGGATCTCATTGTATAAAATTCTCGAGGACAGATAAATACCTTGCACAAAACATGAGCTCAGCAAATAGCCTTTCATAGGAAAGTAAGACCCATACCATGGAAAACAAATTATGTCCTCGTGGCCTAGCAAGCTTTATATGTATCTGCTATAGCTGATCCATGTCTGTGTCACACATACATGCATATGTGCATGCACATATGTACACACGTACACACACACACACACACACACACACACACACACACTTGATATTTTGGATTATCAGACAAAAAAACCCATGGCAAAAATAATTTACTGCAAAACTGTAACCCCAGTGGATAACTGGAATGGATTAACAGAGATTTGGGTTCTGGAATGTCTGGGCTTATTGACATTTCAAGGGATAAATTCCAACACAGTTTAGCATTAGCTTCTTAAATGCCAATAAGGGAGCAGTCAGTCTATGGAAGCTCCTCTACCCTCACAATATTATTGGTGGACACTGGTAAAAGAAACATGTAAATATTAATAAGTTATATAAGAACCTGAAGTATTTCCAGTAACTACATGCACAAGAATCTTGATAATAGGAAATAAAAAACACTGAAACAAGAACTTTGCTGTTTATATCATCTTGAAATGCAATATTTACTGTAGAGAATTACCTTGAAGCCACCTCTGTAGACCACTGAAGGCTCCACATTGAATAATACACTTTATTTCATTAATGTATTGAGATTGTGGAGTTGGTAGGTCTTGTCTGATTTCTATTCTAATAGCAAAACCAGATAATTTCCATGTGCTACATTTTTCTGTCACTTTACATAGCAATTCTTTGTTTCATTACCCAATGGTCATATGAATTTCTAGTCCATCTTTTTTACTTAGGCCTTATTTTGAAGATGAACTCAGGATCTTCTCACATTTCATATTCAAGAGATAATTTAACTCTATGCTTTTTTGGGGGGGGAAGTATGTAAACAAAGACATTCTTTTGCTTAAGGTATGTTTCATGCTAGCTGATCATTTATTCAATCTCAAACATATTTTTATTGCCTGTCTACATTCACCAGCATATAAATATACTGATAAAAATATTTGCATATTTAGTTTCTATTTTGCCATATACTATGATTAATACAACCAAGTTGGTTCTGATAACTCCACTCATTTGGAACTGGTATGACAGATATGTAAATTGAACAAATTCCAATTTTCATCTATAGTTAACTTACCATTTAGTCATTAAGGCATACTTCATGCCCACATATAAATTCTTACATCCAGGGCCTGGAGTTTAACCTAATAGTAGAGTGCTTGCCAAGCATGCACAAAGACCTGAATTCAATTCCTCAGTACTACATACATAGAAAAGGCCGGAAGTAGTGCTGTGGCCCAAGTGGTAGAGCTCTAGCCTTGAGAAAGCCCAAGGAGAGTGCTCAGGCCCTCAGTTCAAGCCCCAGGACTGGCAATAAATAAATAAATAAATAAATAAATAAATACATACATACATACATACATACATAAATGCCTATATTCAAGACTGTTTTAATACAGTGGAATGAGTTACAGTTGAGGTAAGCTAAGTTAATTAGGAAGCAAAGGGGAGTAAGGCATACTAAATAATGAGAACAGGTGTCAAGACAAGAAAGAAGCACATAGTGCTGCATTATTTGAGATATACAATCATTAAATGCAATGGAATACCCTAACATAATGCATTAGAGTGAGAAAGGTGTATCTCTTTGTATATCTCTTGTCAGTGAACATAAGCCTTGCACTTTATGGTAAATGAATGAGAGCCAGTGAATAATTTAACCAATGGTGGTACACATTCTCATTAGCATATGTGAAAAATATTTTGGTGGCATATGTGCAAAATAAATTAGAAAGCAATGAATATATTGTGTTAGTCTAATTAAACATTCTTCGTATGCCTTATGCATGTTTCCTTCATACCTAGTGCTTCCGTTAGCATGTATAGCATTCTTCTAGGAGAGAATATAGTGAGTGTACTGGTGACTTGAAATAAAAGTCCATATCCAACCAAGCAAATTACTCACACTTGAGTGCAACTGGGTTATTTCTTCCTGTTAACTTACTTCTTATATGAAAACTATCCTTTCAGGAAATAATATTCCTATAAGCTACTTAATTATGGATGAATAAACTGAGACTTGGGAAATGGTCATGTAATAAATAACAAAGCTGGAATTTCAGTTACAGCCTATCATTTATGACTCACCCAAATTTCTCATCATTCCCTCTCTCCACTGACATGGGTCTGTATTACATCTTGCTGCCTGCTGGATGCTGCCATATTCAACATATTTCTCACTTCAAAATAAGGCAGCTTTGTAATGGATTCAGTGGCTTATCTGGCAGATTTGATAAACTGACATGATGTAAATGAAAAGGAAAAAATAATGAGCATATTATTGCCAAGTGGTTGCTCAGACACAATATCTAGTTCATCCATTAGCCAATAGCTATTGTGGATATATTTTTCTTTGGGAAGTATGGAGACATAATAAACCCACAGATACCATTTTTAAGTCCTATGTGCAGGGAAACTCAGGGTTACATGGAATTTGGTTAAAAAATAAACCAGTAAACAAATAGATTTAGAAGTCATAGATAAAAAACAATCACTAACACACACTATTCACAAAAGTCTGATTTCATGTTGAGTTCTGGTAAATGATTTAAAATTGATTGCTTTTTACTTTCAGTTTTATATCATTGCCCTAGAGAGTAAGAACTGAATATTGGAAATATAATGAAATACCAACATGCACCTGTATTCCCTGGTATATTATGTTTTTGTTTTGAAAATTAAACAATTCCTTGGGGAAGCTTTCCTTTAAAAAGTAGACAGTATGAATCGTTCACCTCTATGGCTTTGCCTGGCTATATTCAGTATGACTTTATCAGTTAGAAAATTGATAAGTGGACTTACGTTGAGTTCAACAAGAATTCACACTGGGCTAGTAGATTTTATCAGTGTCTTATAAATTATACTGAGGAGTCTTAAAACATCTGCTAACCCAAGACAAATATAAATTACTTTTATTTTGCAAAAGGAAGCTGAAATGGTTAAAAGATGCTTTTCTCGTATAAGATAGCTTGCAGAACTCTGTTTTATGATATATAAACAGGTGACATTTGGGTGCCACAGGAAGATTCATCTAGCAATATATTAAGGATTAATGGTCTTTTACTTTTATAAAAGAAAGTGTTGCCTAGGAAACCAAGACATGAGTTTCATGTTCAAGATATAAAACAAGTGTTTCTTTAAGACACTTTCAAGAATCATATAAACAATGAATGTGTACAAGGCCTATTATATTCAAAACAACTGAATGTGCTATGCTATAGAGGATTCTAAACTATACATTAAGTAGACTTTAAAAAAATCATGACATTTTCTCGCAAATAATTTTCTTCCTAGGTTAATGACTAAAAGCAGAGTGTTATGCATCCTTTTAGGCTCTGGGGAAAAAGTGACTTGTGAAAGATACTCTTTTTCCTGAAACACTTATTAAACCATTTAAATCTCCCAATATATTCATTTTTCTTAGCGTCAAATGAACCTGAAAGTTGAATTATAAATTGAAATGTGTGCTTTAGCCTTGATAATGTATCATAGGTAAAAGGAAAAGAAAAAGTACCAATACTTGAAGGAATACTATTCTAGATGAATCATTGGGTCTTGGTGAGTTTGTACAAAGATGAATGTTTTCCAGATATACTACACTGAGACAGCTGGAACAGGAACCAACTGGCTTAGTTTAAAACCATCTTTTGACTCATCAATAATCAAAGCAAAACAGATCTCTGTTGGCTCCCTGTCATAGCTAGGTGAGAAAACAATTGTCTATTAAATAATTCTGCTTCCTAAATGATTTCCATAGACCCTATTCACTAGGCAATGCTATGTAGGAATAGCTATGAGTCAGCTTAAGTAAATCACTGTACTGCTCATTTGTTAATTTTCATCATAATTTCTGAGTCTTATTTTGTGCCAAATACCTTCGTGGTGAAAAATAAAATAAAATTCCTGATTAGAGAACACTGAAAATAATAAGGAAACAAATACATATATAATATTTTGAATGATGGAAAAAGATTTGAAAAGAACAAGGTAGGAATAATGAGTGGAAATTTTATTTATACAAGATATTTAATAAAGTTGTCTTTCATAATAAACTGAGGAAAGCATAGGCTATGCAGGTGAGTCTGGACTGCAAAGAAAGCATGAGGGGTTGTATTTTGTGTCTAAAGAAATATAATCTTAACGAGGAGAAAGTGGCTTTCATACTAAAGATGATTAAGAAAATAAATTTTAACAGCTTCAATGCAGTTCTGGAATGTTGATGAATTCAATAAGTAAAAAGAAATGACAAGAAATATAAAAATTTGTAGGAAAACAAGGGAACAGTCTCTGTTCATGACAGAAATGTCTGTCTCTGCCCCTCTATCTCTGTGTGTCAAATTTATGTTGACCGTCAGTACTGTTCTTGTAGTACAAATAAAGCCAACTAGAAAATGTTACAGATTTTTAGGTGTCATTTAATATAGGCAATACAAATGTGTAATAAATAGGCCCAAACTAAACAAGAAATTTTTAAAAGTTACATTTGCAAGCCATAACAGTCCCACACATAAATGTTAACTGGAACAAAGAAAGTATGTCTTTCCTTTGTGAGGAAGTAAGGTATAGATTTCCCTTTGCAAATTTTTAAACCTAATACTATCCTAATTTATAGAATTGTTGTTGATGCTTTAAATAAACTAATTGTAAAATACTTTTAAAAACAAAGAAGCAAGATTAACCAGGAGAATCAATGAAAATTGTTACTGTAATGCTAGAAGCAAGAGATCTATTGAACACTGATGCACACTATAATCACTTTGTAATTTAAAAATGAAGAATTGTGTCCACGCACAAAGAAAGAGATGGATGCCCAGAGTTTGGCCTAGAGGTAGAGTGCCTGCCTAGCATGCACGAAGCCCCAGGTTCGATTTCGAGTCCTTGGTACACAGAAAAAAAGTCGGAAGTGGAGCTGTGGCTCAAGAGATAAGAGTGCTAGCTTTGAGAAATCCCAAGGACAGTGCTCAGGCCCTGAGTTCAAGCCCTAAGAGAGCATAAAAGAAATAAATAGAAAGAAAGGAAGGAGAGAGAGAGAGAGAGAGAGAGAGAGAGAGAGAGAGAGAGAGAGAGAGAGAGAGAGAGAGAGAGAGAGAGAGAGAGAGAGAGAGAGAGAGAGAGAGAGAGAGGAAGAGAAGGAGGGAGGAAATGGGAGAGAGAGACAGAGAGAGATATGGGTAGGTGAAGCATAATGAAAAATCTATAAAGATAAAAAGACCTAATTGTGTATGAAATTAGGAATTCTACAACAGGAGCAAGTTAAAGCCATGAGAGAATATGGGGTACTGCACCCTCTGAGGAAAAGGCATTCTTGTCGTTTTTTTATTTTAAAAGACTTAATACAAATTAAGAATCGGCATTGAAAAGCAGATGATCTACTTCCTCAAAAGACAACTCTCTAGATTTTTTGATATATGTTGGTTCACAGTCATTCATTATCATCAGCTTGTCAGAAACAAACATGACTAAAGAGGGTGAATATTCATTTCAACTTTCCAAAGTTACCTAAAACAACCTGTAAAAACTCATTTTTTGCCTTGCATGCTTAAAAGGAATCTGTATTTTTGAATTTGATATGTATAACATTTCCATTCATATTCCTAACACACATTTTAATAAAGAAATGTTGCTTTAGTCTATATTTCTCAATAATATGAAGTACAGTTTTGATAGCCAAAAGCTAGTCCATCATAAAAGTAAAATGTTAGTATATATAGAAAAGTCATGATTCAGTTATAATACAATTATATTATAGCATACAGTTCCTTTAAAATATGCAAAAATCAAAATGGCAATGAAACATTATTCAACTAGCAGAAAATGAATCTTAATAGTAAAATTCAGATTTGTGATCGTGTAACCTAAAGTACTATATGGAATGGGACTTGCCCTGAATCCTGAATTCTAATATAATTCTATCTTGCTGTCTTTATAAACATTATACATATTTTAAAATCTATGATCCTTTTTCCAATCTGATATCATTTCCTTCTTGTTTGGAATCGGGTCTTGAGTCAGTCAGTTAACACTTATTTTGTGACTGGTTAGTTTGGTGTGAGACAACATCAATGTAGCAGCAAATCAGGGAAACATGGAGGTATCCTTATGGATCATAGTAGCACCAAGTATTTCCTAGAATTGGACTCTCACCTCTTCTTCCTCTAGTTTTTCTGTTTCACAAACACTAGACTATCCCCTGAGTCTTCCTATGTTCACATTTCACATTCTAAGTAGTTAATAGCCTTTCTAGTGTGTACTAGCATAGAACAGATTGTTTTTACTTCACCCCAAGTGGATTCCTAAATTTCATTTGGAAGTAACAATTTACTCTATTAAAAGAAGTCAATTAAAAACAGCGATTATAAAATTGGTATCTTTGATTTTTCCTCTAAATCGAAGCAAATGTAAACATTTTGAATCTTTTTAATTGAAGATCCCCCTTCCATTACATAGTGTGACTGACTCTTTTCTATCTAGATTCTTTTTAAGCTTTCCTTTTCTAAGTAGTTCTGTTAGGACATTATGACATAAAATTTGCCAGAAACTTATATCTCACTTAGAGCACTTGTACTCTTATCATCTATCTTTTGAAATTACAGTTTTAAATAGACTTCTACATATTGCATTGTTTGGTACTATTTTATTTTTCCCCTCTGACTTACATTACATTGCAATTGATGTACTTCCTTTTATGTATTCTTCTTGCTTAATAAAAAATGTATAAAATAGAGGTTAGAAATTTGGAATCTGTAATTTACTAGCTGAATGGACTTGGCTGTAACTCATAAGTAACCTCTTTGGGATTTTCTCACTTTATTTGTAAGAATAAAACTGAATATAGGTCATAGGATTAACCACATCAAAGGGCTAATATAAGAAATAAATTGATTAATATGTATATCAAAGTCAATGTGGCTCCTGATGGATAAGAAATGCTTACTGAATTGCAAACATTATTAGTACTCATTTTAGATACACTGAACTCTAGCTAAATTTCTGTTTGCTGGCTTGACAGCAGAAGTACCCTATCATTTGCAAGGTCATTTCCCAACTGTTGCTTACATAAATTCGCTTCATTTAACAATTCTTATTCCATCATGATATCACTTCAGAAATATATCCATAACTAAACATACTTATAATCTCATGTCTTCAGAAGTACCAAAAATAAGCGATTACACTGATGAGAACCATTAAGGCTCGCATCTACAAAACATAGTATCACACATTAAAGAATGAGCTCTAGGGGCTGGGAGTTTGGCCTAGTGGTAGAGTGCTTGCCTAGTATGCACGAAGACCGGGGTTCGATTCCTCGGTACCCCATACATAGAAAAAAAAAAGCAGGAAGTGGTGCTGTGACTCACGTGGTAGAGCTCTAGCCTTGAGAAATCCCAAGGACAGTGCTCAGGCCCTGAGCTCAAGCCCAGGACGGCGGGGCGTGGGGGGGGGGGGTAGGAGAATGAGCTCTAAAACCTTGATACTTAAGGCCATATAGTATGACGCTAATTGAAACTACCTCTAGGATATAGAAACAAAAGCCATATAATGAATGATTGTTGTCCTTAAGGTACTATGTTATCTCTCAGATCTTTTGCTGTTCCTTGGTTATCTCATATTGTTATAGTATCTCACTTTGTTACCTGATATATCGGATATATTTGTATTTGGTTATTTGAAATTGGATAGGGAAGGGAGGAAAACAAGATGGGGGCGTGGGGGGAGGGTAATGGGGACCAAGACATGTGAAAGGGTATCAATGTATGTGAATTAATGCACCTTCTATCTGGCAAATATCATGTAACCCTTTTATTAATTACAATAAAAATATCAAAAAAATGAGCTCTACTAGTCAATTGTGTAAATTTTGAATTCCACTAGAATTATCCAATTTGAATATTAAACATGTGAGTGCTTCAAATATTGCATATGCATATATGCATACATGTATATGTATCATATACATGGGTAAGAACATAATACAGATCTAGGCCAAATTTCCCAGATAATATTTAGATTCAGAATGTTTAGCTACTTTAATTCGATGTAAGTTAGAGCTTCTTACAAAAGATGAAGATTCTTATAAGTCAATTTCTCCTAATTTTTCAATCATTCTATCCCCAAATTCCACATCAGTTAATTCCAAAGTAATTGTCTCTAATAACATCTCTAGCATTCATATCTGCTTCGGCGCATACAGGAAAACGGCCTGGAAGATAAAATAATAGCTCCTGTCATTTTAGCTGCTCCACACATTTCACATGAACTTGACTTTGACTTGGAATGTCAGAATTCTCTGAGAGAAGATATTGATTTTTATCAACCTGGAAAGTGAATTGAGAGGGAAAATGACTTCACTGTCCATCAGGAGTTTCATTCAGGTCAACGACCCTTAAGTTTTATGGGAATTGTTCAGAAATTACAAATGTTGTGGTGATAAAGGACTCTGACATATAGCTAGAAAACACGCATTGACATTAGGTAGTGGTGTATGTTACAAGCCTACACCTGAGGAATGAGTGTTAACTCTATCATTGGAAAAAAATATTTTATACCTATGGGCTTGTACGTTTCGTATTTTATGAACTTAGTGTTCTATTTTATGTACCAACATCTCTGCCTATTTATTGCACTTTCTTATTGGTTAGACCCATTTGATATCAACACTATATTGAATTATAAGCTAAAATTTACAGAACAAGATTTATAACCAGTAAAGTAAAATATAATGGACTTTAAATGTCTTCTTCAATTTGCAGATTTTAAAATTATATATCAAATAAAGAATTTAAGTAATGCCAAATTAATGTATTAGTCAATTGTGCTCCATAGATGGTTAAGACACCAAAAAAATCTCAGATATGGAATTTCTTTTGATCACAATCTAGGTATAAATCCAGTAGAAAAGTAACAATGGGTGGTCATAAAAATTATGAACCCGAAGTGTGATTTTTGACTTTGGGAAATCTACACTTCTCCAAAGGATACTGATGTCAAAAACGCATGGTGATACCATCTTCAGGATCTTTGAGAACACTCTACACTCTGACTGCATGTCAAAATTCTTCATTTGTCATGTATGAAATCAGCATCCCACAACTAGACAGGCTCAGGCCTATGGTCCTCACTACTCAAGATGCTGAGATTGTGAAGTTCAAGGAATAAGGGTTGGCCAGACAAAATTTCACAAGACCCCATTTCAACTTTACAACTGGGTCTAGCTCTTCTGGGTATATTAGTGTATGCCTGCTGTCAGCCCAACTACATGGGGAATATGAATAGGATTGAAGTTCAGGTCACCCTGGACAAAAAGTAAACTGAGTTAGAAAGCAATGAAAGCAAAAGGGATGAAAATGGGAGGGGAAATATTTGAACTTGAATGGTCAATACACACTGTATTCATAAATTACATTGTCAATTGGCAACTATTTTGTACAACTATTTAAAATAATGCAAACTAAAAAAAGGAAAATATTGCTCAGATGGTAGAGTGCCTGCATATAAATTAAAAGCCCTTAATTCAAACCCCAGCAGCCCCTGTCCTCCACCCTAGACACACATTACACCACTGGTACATACTGTTACATTAAACAAGGTCTGCTTTAATAATAAATTAAAGAGAAATATGGACTCATTAATGGTTAGTAAACCTAAAAGGAAGTACTGATAGCAGCTTAATAAACTCCATCTTATTTTGGAAACCTTTAGTGTTGTTTTTTTTCATACACACGGGCTCTGGCTCTTCTGAGATCTCTTTGCAGGAAAGCAGCATTCTCTCTCAAGGTTACAGTGATATAAGAGCCTCCCAATGGGTTCTAACTCTTAAATATTTCATTACTTCTGAATATTTCCACCTTGTGCGCCAGGAATTGCAACCCATTCATGCATTTGGAATGCAAACTGTAGCCAAACGAAAGCAAGTTCTTCAACATGTTTAACTTGAAATAATTATACAATTACCTATACCTTTCATTTTCCATTATGTTTTACTGAATTGTTTCCTTTTTTATATTGACTATAAAAGCCACTTCAAGAATGAGACTGTAGAACAGAAGCTTTTTCCTTAATGAAACATGTAGAGGCTTCAAAAAAGTTTCTCTGAAAATTCAAGGACAAGCTACTTCTTTTCTAGTAATGTAATTGGGACCAAACTGTCTTAATTACACTAAATTATTCTAACACATGAATTTTGTAATTAACATTTTATTAAGATATCAGTAAAATATTCTCACAGAAAAAGATTGCTCACTTGGCACACGAACAGATGATAGATTAAATGCACATGATAAAATTAACCAAGCACAAAGAAAGGGTATCAGATATATTGTTTGATTTATACATTGTGAAGACAAAGACTTTTGTAAGATGTGCTAATTCCAGGATATACTTCTTAATATAATTTATATCATGATAAGCATTTAGCCATTCTGAATCATTGATGCTAATGATTTTTTTTTTTGGTCCTGAGGCTTAAACTCTGGGCTTGAGCACTGTCCCTGGGCTCTTCAGCTCAAGGCTACTGCTCTAACCCTTGAGCCACAGCTCCACTTCCGGTTTTCTGGTGGTTAACTGGTGATAAAAGTTTCACAGACTTTTGTGCCAGGGTTGGCTTTGAACCGTGGTCCTCAGATCTCAGCCACCTGAGTAGCTAGGATTAAAGATGTGAGCCACCATGCCCGGCTTAATGATTCTTTTTTTTTTTTTGTCAAACTATTAACTGGAAAACTTCTTGTGCCAAAGGAAATAGTAGATGAAGAGACTATAAATAATAGTGACCAAGGTCTTTCCACCAGAATACACATTTCAATGTAGAAAACTGCTGGATGAATGCAAGTATAACCCCTCTATACATTACCCTGGCAATAAAATACAATTAATTTTTTAAAGATATATAAACAACCTAGTATATGAAGGTGCAGTAGATTATAGAACCATTATCTACACATAAGTGGACTAGTTCTGGCTACTTGTAGTGTGACAGGCTATGGGAAAATCTGTCAACAACAGTTGTGTTTTCATGAACATCAGTGAACAAGAAAGACATTTCTACCTAGCTGATAAGATCCAAATCCTGAGTAGATTATGCTTTCTTGTGAATAAAAGTAATTCAGAGAAAAACTGAAATATAAATGTTTTGCATGTTATAATGGTTTCATTTTCACTGCTAAATATTTTTCAAATATCAGTTTTGTGTGATATTAAAAGCAAAATTATAAGCCTTTTCAATACGAAGTTAGCATTGAACATTATTGTCATTATAAAAGTCATGGGTTATCAAGAACAACTGCATTCAAGTTGTTTAAACATAATCTTTAATATAAGAGTTGACATATTTCAGAAAAAGAAAGGCATTATTCAAAGCAACAGTAAATGCATTATTACAAAGGAAAGAAAATGGTAGAAAAATGTCTAGGAACATCAATACTTATTACTGATATGCAATATGTAAAATCTTCTATCTGATGACCTAGTATAAACTGATTAATTTCTCATCAACACACACACACAAATATGAATCTTGGTTAACCCTCCTTATTCTCACTCTTATAGCAACAATCTCATAACTATGCCTGAGTAATTGTGTGCAGAGATGCAGAGAAACATGTGAGTCACATATCTGTGCTGAAACTAGAAATTTCCATGTAATATTTCCTATCTTCCTGTACATTTAGTGAAATGTTATGTTACTTTATAGGAACCTTACTTCTATAAACAATTTTTAGTGCTAAATAAAGCCAAAGTTTCATTGTAAGAAGATTAAGAAAGGTAATAGATATTTTTCTCTTCATGTTCACAAAGCTACATCAAATAGTTATGCATACTTTAACATGGAGAAAAAAACATGTTTATTGAACTGGATGGTATTAGATTAAAGATTCATTTTAGTAATAGTTTTGATACTTTGGAGGGTAAACAGTTCTTTGGGTAAGTATTATGGATTCATTAACCATTTATGATTGAAATACATTTATAAAAATACAGTTATTTGTAGTCTTGACAGGATTTATCTTTCTGAAAATCTGGTGCTATCCCCTTTCACTCTTATGGCAAACATGCTATAATTTTTGATAAGACACTGAACTAAATAAAATTATGTGATTATCATAAACTTTTCCTTGGTTTCATGGTCAATAATTCCAACGTCCTTCAGCTTTAGTTTTTGTTATTGTTCTTTTTAAGACTTGCAGAAGCAATATTGACCATGAAAGAGATTTACATATTGTGTTAATTTTTAATTTTCAGAGTTTTACATCCTCCACATTCTGTACATTTGGATGCATTCAGCTTGTAACTGAATGAACTTATTTCTGGATCTTCTATTGCATTCAGTTGGTTTTTGTGTCTATTACAATGCCAATATCCTGCTGCCTTTTTATTACCATGATTTTGTAATATATTTTAAAAACCAGCACTGAGATGCATTCAGTTTTTCTCTTTTTGGTCAGGATAATTTTGGCAAATAGAGAGGTCATTTGTGATTTCATTTCAAAGTAAGTCCATGTTTTGTCTCTATGAAGAGTTTAATTATAATTTTGATGAGCACTATATTAAACACAGTTTGCTTTTGCTAGTATATCCATTTTCGTAATATTTGCTCTGCCATTCTATGAACACTGGAGATCTTTCAGTGTTCTGGTGACTTGCTTGAATTACAATTACACTAGAAAATCCTTTCATTTCCTTTGTTAACTATACTATCTGGTAGTTCATTCTTCAGTTATTTTACAGTGATATATTTCTCAGTCCGTTCATTGCACATCTACACAAAGCTGCTAGATCTTGCTATTGGATAGATATCCTGCTACTTTGCTGACAGAGATTATGTGAGCTGAGGGTTTTTATGGTGGAATTCTTAGTTGCTAATATGAAAATTAGGTAAAGATATATCAAAAAATGAGAACTGTTTACCAATTTAGCAGGAGAGCATAGACACAAAATTCTCAATAAAATACTTGCAAAACAATTCCAAAAACATAGTATAACTACCTCACAACACAAACAAGTAGGTTTCATTTATGAATACAAGGATGGCTCAACATAGGCAAATTAATTCATGTAATGCATCACATAAACATAATCAAAGACAACAACCACATGATCTTTTCAATGAATTCAGAAACTATCTTCAACAAATTTTAACATAATTTTCAGAAGATATAGGAATCAAATAACCGTACTACATACTACAATATTTTAAGACAAACCTACAAAGGATACCGTACTGAAGAGAGATAGGCTCGTTAATTTCCTCTAAGTCTAGAATGAGATAAGAGGGTTCACTCTCCACACTGTTACTCAACAGTGTGGCAATTCCTGACCAGACCAATAAGATAAGAGAAAGAAATAAAAGGGCCTCTAATGGGGAAGAAAGAAGTGAATTCATTCCTATTTTCAGATTATATGATCTTATACATGAAAGATCATAAAAGCTCCACCAAAAATGATATTGGTAAGGTAATTTTCTATATTAAAAGACATGCAAAACAAAAAGAAACCACAAGTCTCCCAAGAATAGAAAATGAAAGTTGCAAAGAACAAAAGCTTAAAAATTTATTTTATATAGACTTTGAGCAGAATACTTAAATGTAATATTTTTGTAGAAGCCACAGAAGCTCATATGGAAAACACTAATATCAGTGGCCTGACACTTTTATAAGATCTTCAAGTTCATGGATAGGTGGAATTATTTTTATAAAACTGGCCTTTCTGGGCCAGAAGTTTAGCCTAGTAGTAGAGTACTTGCCTAGTATGCACAAAGACCCAGATTCAATTCCTTGGTACCACATGCGTAGAAAAAAGCTGGAAGTGGTACTGAGACTCAAGTGGTAGAGCTCTAACCTTGAGAAAGTCCAAGGAAAGTGCTCAGGTCCTGAGCTCAAGCTCAGGAATGGCAAAAACAAAATGGCCATACTGACAAAAATTATCTTGTTTTAATGCAATTCCCATCAAAATCTCAATGAAGTTCTTTACTGACATAGAGAAAACAATCTAAAAATTCACACTGAATACGAAAAGACTTCTAATAGCCAAAAAAGTAAACAAACAGAAATGTTAGTGGTATCAGAATCCCAGACTTCAAGCTCTATTACAAAGGTATAAAAATGTAAACAGGTAGGTATTGGCACAGAAATAAACCTGAAGATCAATGGAACAGAATGAGAGACAGAAATAAAGCCATAAGCGTAGTTATCTGATATTTGATAAGGGAGACAAAGATATACAGTGGAAAAATTGATCATCTCTTCAATATTCAGGGTTGGGAGAACTGAATATCCATATACAGAAAAGTGAAAGTGGATTTTATTTTCCACTGTGCACAAATACCAACTCAACATGGGTCAAAAAGCTCAGCATCAGACCTGGAACTTAGAAACTATTGCAAAGGGGATAGAAGAACACTAGAATTAATGGACATAGAAACTTTTTGAAAAGAGGCCCAGAGGCACAACAGATAGCAGAGAGATTTAAAATCGAATTACATCAAACTAAAAAGTTTCTGCACAGCAAAGGATCTAGTTATTACACTAGAAAGACAGCCAACCGACTGGGAGAAGATCTTTACCAGCAGTACATCTGACAAAGGCCTAAATATACAAAATACACACGAACCTCAAAAAACTAACCTTTCCCAAAGCTAATAAATCACTAAATGAGCAAAGGTGAGAATGGCAAAGAAACACATGAGGAAATACTCATCATCCCAGGCCATAAAGGAAATGCAAATGAAAACAAGTCTGAGATTTCATCTCAGTCCAATTAGATGGGCCAACATGGTAAATTTAAATGACAAATCTTGGCAGAGATGTTGAGAAAATGGAACCCTATTGCACAGTTGGTGGGAATGGGAACTAAGAAAACCACTGGGGACACTATCTTAAGGTTACTCAAAACATTCACCATGTATCTTTCCTACCGCCCAGCCATAGCTCTGCTCGACATCTTACCCAGAACGTCATAAGCCAGGGTACCATAAAGACATTTGCACATCCACAATTATTGCTGCACAATTCACAACAGCTAAACTGTGGTAACAGCCCAAATACCCTACATTAGATGAGTGGGTCGAAAAGATGTGGTACCCATTCATGATGGAATTTTATACAGCTATCAGAAAGAATATTATTTCATTTGTAGGAAAATGGATGGAGCTTAGAGATAGAAAAAAAGGTACATGTTTTCTTTGATATATAGAAGTTTTATTTTAAAAAATACACAGGAACCTAAAAATTGCATGAGTCTCCAGGCATTCACACACAGTAAAATCCAAGGAGGACATTCTTTGGAAGGAACAGAAAGTACAACAACTATGTGCATCTAATCACACATAATAATACTTATCAAAATGAACTTCAGATTTTATTAAAATTCTTTTGGGATGTTTTTCTTTCTTTTCTTTTTGCCTTGTTTGCTTGTCTACGTGTCTTTGGAAATATATCAGGTGAGGCACAGAAAAGGAAAGAAAAAGTGTAAACAAATGGTACTCACTGAACACTATATTGAAAACGAATTTACTACTTGAGGATGGGCATGGAAAGTAACAACTGGGAGAGGGTAATGGAAGGACTAACATTGTTCCAAAGGAAATATACTTTTGCCTGACTTATATAACTTATATAACTGTAACCCATCTATGTTTTGCACTTTCAAATAAAAAATAATTTGAAAGTCAGGCAATCATTTTTTTTTTTTGCCAGACCTGGTCTTGAGCTCAGGGCCTGAGCACTGTCCTTGGATTTTCTCAAGGCCAGAGCTCTACCACTTGAGCTGCATCACCACTTCCAGCTTTTTTTTTTTCTATCTATGTGGTACCGAGGAATTGAACCTGGGTCTTCATGCATGCTAGGCACGCACTCTACCACTAGGCCAATGATTGTCCATTGGACAATCATTTTTGACTTCTGTTTTTCTCTGTATGAAGAAACACTCTGAAAGTGAGGTTCCTATCCACATATCTAAACATTTACTCATCTACTAGCTCAGCAGATATTTGTCAAAAGCTTCTGTCAGGCTTTGTTTTAAACTACAACTGACAAATAATAGAAAAGTGAAGCTAAAATACTGTTTCTGTATCCTTGGCCTTAATTGTTCCCCTTCTCTGTTGCAATGGTCATTGAAATATTGAGTCCCTTGGTACCGTGGATTGACAGTATTTCCTTAGCTCTCAATTTCAGAAATGGTTTTGTGCTTTGATTTGACTATTAGAAAACAGGTAGGGTTGCTGGTTATGCATTGCCAACATGAGACTCAAGATGCTTTTGTGTTTCCAGATATTCTCTATTAACTCTTCTCAACACACTGAAGAAAGTGGATCTATGCCAGCAGGAGGAAAAGAGATAATTAGAGACAAGGTTCTACAAGTTGAGGATATTACAGGTATAGTATTCTAAGATGGAAAAAAATAATAAACATATATGCAAAGATCGTATTTTTAAGCTTCCTTCTGGGTATCTATTAGGAATAAGTGCCTATTTTGTATGCCATTGAATACTGAACTTTTTGTTACATGCAATTTTCATAATATTCTTTATGCCTTTAGAAACTGACTAATGAAATGTAATAGAAAAACATGTTGCTAATAGTACACAGTGCACTTTGGTTAAGAAAATGTAATAGATACAGCAAATGAATCCTGGAATAAATGAGAAGCAAAAGTATAATTGCTTAAAAATGATAAAATGTGTGCATATAAGTTTATGATATTGTGAGAATAAAAAATAAATGATCTAACATGGTAGAGAAGGTATGTCCACAAATTGTTCTCAATATAAAAGTCACACAACTGACAGTAATTCAGGATGTAGAAACAGGCAACCACTCAGATATCTATTCTAATTCTGCTAAAAGCAGCTTATCCAATAAAGAAAAGAAAAAGCTGCAAATTTTTCAGCCAAGTTCATACCTCAACAGATTGTATAGGGCAGTGAGAAAAACTGCTTACTCTGAATTTTATTTTCAAAAATATAGGAAAAAAAGCACATTAGTGAACTCAACCATAGAAAATAATAGTCAAAAGGGGAGAAATGTGATACTGTGGAAGGTAATTTTTGATATTTCTGGCATAATTACAGATTTATGGAAAAGTTGCCAAAACAGTACAGAAAGCTCATATACACTCTTTGCCACTTCCATTATTTCTAGTTCCTTTTATTTTAATGTTTACATGTTCTAATTTTGGAGTTATCCCACTTTTGTCACATGAGCCTGGTTCATTATGATATTTTCACTCACTCACAGAAGGCCTTTTGAACAAATTCAATCCTTCCAACATACTCACATCATTTTTCTTCTGTTTTTCCAAACAGAATCTATTAGGCTTTATCGTTCTATTTTCATGTGTATTTGTACACATATGTGTGTATAAATAAATATATACATAGACACATACATAAATACTTCAATTCTGTTTGCCTTACGTGTGTATGTATGTGTGTACATGTATGTATGCATGTGTGCGTGCATGCATATCCTGGAACTTGAAATCAGAGTCCAGTTACTGTCTGAACTTTTGGCTCAAGTTCAGTGCTCTACCAGCTGATTTACACCTTCACATTGGCTTTGGGGAAGTTAAATGGAGATGTTAAGACCTGACTGCTTTGGCTGGCTTCAAACTATGAATCTCAGAACTTAGTCTCCTGAGTAACTGGGAGGCATGTATGTGCCTTGGTACCTGGCTTCTTTGCCCTATTTTTTAATAATTTCAATTAATATAGTCAATTTATACCAATTAATGGGCAAATTAATGAACATCTGCGAACGTGTTATTATTTATGAAGCTTCATATTTTAATTTCTTAGTTTTCAGTTAGGGACTTTAATTCAGGGCATGAATGCTGCCCCTGAACTTTTCTATCACAGCTGGTGCTCTACTACTTGAGACCCACATTTGCTTCTGGCTTCTAATTATTATCACTACTTTTTTTTAAGTAATTGATTGAAGATGATAGTGTCATGGACTTTCTTGCCTGGGCTGGCTTTGAATCACAATCCTCTGATCTCAGTCTACAACATAGCTAAGGTTACAAACGTGAGCCACCATATCCTGACCTTAATACCTTTCACATTTACACACACTATCTCACACACACACACACCAAATCACATTGACTTTTCAAATATGTTTTGATTCGTCTTGGCTGCAATGACATCTTAGACATTTTTTGATGAAGAATGCCTATTGAGACATATTGGCCAGATAGTTTTTAGTTGGAATCTGTCTTGTGTAATTCTTATGCTTAGATGTGGGGCAAAAGCCTACATATGTAAAAATCCATTCCCAACTAATCATTAGAGTTTGTACTCTCAACATGACACTGTTGATGCTGACCTTTATGAGCTTACTCTGATTAAAGTATTGTTCCTCAGGTCTCTTTAAAGCAAAGTTCTTTTTTCTTCCCTTTCCATACTGTACTGTTTGGAATTCAGCCACACTTAAAGATTAATTATGCTTGGTTTCTGGACAGAGAGTATTTATATAGATTATTGGAACAACTCCATTTAGGAAATTCATCTACTGCTCCACACTTTCTTGTATAATTTCTATCAGTAGAGATATGTACTTATTTTATAATCCAATTATATAATCTAATATTTTGCTTGTTGTTTCTGGGAATAGAATATTACTATGTTGTATAGACTAACCTTGAATATATGGACTCAAAGGAGACTGGGTCCTCACACTAATATTATCAATATTTTTACAAGCATGAGATATGCATATTTCATTTTTTAATTATATTTTTATTATCTTTAGATAGTTGAACAAAGGTGTTATCATTCAATAATTCAGTTCATGAGTACAATGCATCTTTATCAGTGACATCTCTTGTGTCTTTCTCTCCAATCCCCTGCAACCTATTCAGGTCTCAATTTTCTTAATTTCATAGGATATGGATTTAATATTATAATTCCTCTCTTCACCCATCTTACCTTCCTTTGAGATTTGCCCTCACCTTTTATGTACTAATTTCCTGTTATTCATCTTGTTGGACTGTTTAAATTCTCCTCTAGATAATTTTTGTTGTACAAACTATTTTACCTTTGCAATTATTTACCCTTTCAGTTTTAATACGACATTGGTATGCCATATGTATATATTGTATATGTGTATGTGTATGTGTTTGTTTATGATGTATGTGTACATATTCTTATACTCTGTCTCTACATTAAAGAGAGCTATTAGGACTTAATTCGTGATCCTATATAGTCTCTGTTATAAGGTTCTCTTAATTGAAAAAGTAAGAACATATGTGTAATTTTAATAGATTACATATATACATATTTTAAGATTATTTTCTTAATATTTTTGAGATATTTCATGTGCATCATTTGTTTATGTCATTATGTTGGAAATTTCTCTATCCATTATTATTTCAAATATTCATTCTCTTTCTTTCATTTTATTGTTCTAATTATGTGTATGTTACACCTTTGAGATGGTCCTGGATTTATGTATTGTTGGCAGTTATATTCTTTGTTCCATTTGCATATTATCCTGGAAAATTTCTATTGTCCTATCTTAGCTAACATTAATTTTTCTGTTTTTCAATTCTGTTGAAGAAAAACTTCAATTTGTTTGTGGACATGATTTGCAGTCCTCATTTTCTAGTCTCTTTTTTTCTCTTTTCATTTCCCCCCATCTCTTTGTCTTTGTCTTACCCTCTGAATGTCTCTGTCTCTGTGTCTCTCTGTTGTTGTTTCTCTTCTAATATGTTCTTGCATATTGTATACTTTCTCAACCAGATATCTTCATCATTGTTACAAGTCAATGCTAATTGTGACTTTTCTGTGGTAATTCCAAGATCAGTGTCATAGCTTAATTTTTTGATTCTTTTAATATATACTTTTCTTTAAATAGTTGTATAAAGGAGTTGTCTATCCACAAAGTGGTTTGTGAGTACAGTGTCTCTTAATCAATGTCAGCACCTCAACACTCTCGTCTGCCACTTCCACCCTACCCCTTCCCTCACTTTTCTTAATTTTTAGGTTATATAATACGTTTTTGCCATTTAACAAAGTAGTTTTTGTGTACCAAGTATCTTGATTTGTATCATCACTTCAGCATTTTCACCTCTCTTCAACACACCCCTTCCCTTATTTTGCTCAGTTCTGTGACATATATAATGCATGCTAGCCTGTATTCTATTCATTTCTCCCATTAATTCTTCTACCTCTCTCTTCTTGCCCATGCCCCTTGCAAATAACCATTTCTTGGTACTTAACTTACTCTTCAGATATTTCCTCTTTCCCTTTTGATTTGTCTCACAATGATTTGTTGAACATCAGGCATTATGATGGGTAATAGGAACTGATATAAGGAGATTTATATTTAAAGTATTTATGTTAATTTTAGCAAGAGAGATAGGGTGTATGTAATGTTTGCTACAGTTATAACTGCCCTTGATTTCAGTTTCCTCTATGATCCTTAGATTTTTTTTCTTACCTCTTGACCTCTTTATTGTGAAGGAATTTATTCCTGACATGTAGCACATCTAAGGCTGGCAGCTCTATGCTCTGCAATTCTCCTTTGCTATGCCAGGAGCCCTTATTAGTATGATAGTAATATGTGAATTGTAGACACATTCTATATTTTCCATCCAATCTCTCTCATGATCATCTGTGTTTTAAAATTCTTTCCTTCACAATTGCTTTTCCAGTGGAACAATTTCCCTTTCCTTTCTTCTCTGCCTCTGTGTACCCATTCTTTATGTCTCTAGTCCCGGTTGAATCTGTTTTTTCCCTGTTAGATGAGACAAGCAGATCCGAGGAAAATGGATGCCCTTTCTACAAGTGTAAGGAGGCTTCCTGAAAATGTTTTCCATGTGAGATAGCCTTTATTGAGCAAATGTTCACATATATTATTCTCTTTTCCCAACTAGAACTATAAGGGAATTCTTCTCAGAACTCCATTCTGAGTACTAGATAAAATTCCCATAGATAACCTCAAATGTAATACAGGGACAAAGAATACAGCCTCCGGAATTTCTCAATTTCTTGCTAGACTAAATTTAACCTCAAAAAGTTCACTAGAATTACCTTTAAGTGTTATGAAAAGCTTATGGTTTTAACAGCATCTGTTCTAGGTGAGAATTCATACAACTCTGCATGCTCCTCTCTCTACACTTCTTAAGGAGGTTGTATTAGAATCTTACTATATGATAAGTCCAACATACAGTTATACAAGTGTTTCTAATTTTAAGGATAGCGAAGGTGGGTATTGGTGGCTCATACCTGCAGTCCTAGCTACTCAGATGGCTGAGATCCTAGTTCAAAGACAATTCCCAGGCCCAGAGTTCAAGACATAGGACCATCAAAAATAAATACAGGAGACTGAAAGTTTTCATGCATTTTTTATGTCTCAGACAAATTATGTTGTCAGGATTCCTCAAATGACAAGTTCAAAAGCAGTGACTTTGATTAGATACCGGTATATAATCTGAGAGATAACATGGTGTGATGTAAACACTTTTAAAATGTTTAAAAATATTTTGTTTTATACATGAAATTGGATTATGTCATTTTTGAGAGTTTTCCAATCTAGATATTCTACGACTCTAAATGTCTGTTATAGAGAGACAGAGTGAACTAACTCACCTGATAAAAATTCCCCAATGGTGTGTTTACAAGCATAAGTAAAACCTTTGGGTTTTACTACAAATCCTAAATTGAAGGTAAATCATTTATGAAATTTCCAAAGCTATGTACAAAATGGGATTTGAAAGAATAATTGCATGTTTTATTTTACTAAGAAGTTCTCTTAAGATTTCAATAGATTCCAAAATAGCTTACAACTTTTGTGAAATATAGAATATTATTCTCTATATTTTAGACTATATCAGGTGTTACCTAGTCAACAGTGGATGGGACTGACATACAGGTAATAATGTTTCATATTAAATTTTATTCAATTCAAAAATCAGTTACTCAACATCAGGTACCCAGTACTAGAAATTAAAATGTGCCTGAGAGGCCGGGAGTTTGGCCTAGTGGTTAAAGTGCCTGCCTAGCATGCATGAAGACCCGGGTTCTATTCCTCGTTACCACATACATAGAAAAAAGCCGGAAGTGGTGCTGAGGCTCAAGTGGTAGAGCACTAGCCTTAAGAAAGTCCAAGGACAGTGCTCAGGCCCTGAGCTCAAGCCCAGGACTGGCAAAAAATAAAATAAAATAAAATGTGCCTGAGAGATGTGAGTATGCAAATATTTGTTTTTTTCTTTTCTTTTCTTTTTTGGCCAGTCCTGTCTTGAACTCATGGCTTGAGCACTGTCCTTGTGGCTTTTTCAATGCTAGAGCCACAGTACCACTTTCAGCTGTTTCTTTGTATGTGGTAACTGAGGAATAGGACCTGGGTCTTCATGCATGCTAGCACTCAGCCACGAGTCCAAATTTCTGGCCATATTTATTATTTTCTATATCAAATATATATTTTTAATTATTTCCTGATTTATTTATATTGCATCTTTTTGATGAACTCTATGCCACATTTTCATGTACTTATGTATTCATAGTAACTATAGTCAATAATCGCCTCATTTTTAAATTTCCCATGTCTACAAACAACAGAAATCATGACGCGTCCATAATATTGGCCAGGGTTCCCTAGTGAGACAGAATAAGCAAAAGAACAAAAAAGACATGATATGTAGGTGCATAGGTAGGCAGACAGATGATAGATAGATATTTCACATGTAATAAAAATAGAACGTATACTTTCCCTTGCTGCTTGCTTTCCTAGATTATTAGGTTATATCCTTGGGTATGATGCCAAGTGATGCCATGTTGTGAAATACTGATAAGGCAATATTGGGCCAAATACTGTGCACAACATAGGGCACTGATGTGCAAGGTACAATTCATATTGAAGTTGGAATTTGGTTTATAGCAACGCCTGGCAAGGATTACTGGCCTCTGTGAACAACTCATCTCAAGTTCAATTAGATTTAAATTAAAAGTGAGAGACCTGCTAGCACCAACAAAGTCTAAAAGAAAAATGACATAAAAAATAAGAGGCCACTGTACTGTCTAGTGAAATATCAAATAAAAATAATAAAAGCTTCCAAGATTGTGCTTATCATCTTGTAGCACATTTACAACAAAGGATTCCTCTAAACAATGAGAGCAACTTTGAAAGCAGAAGACATTGGTTAAGGCAGAGACAACAAAAAAGTAAAATTTTCCCAAACAAATAACTCTTCAGTGGCTGTTCCTCCCTTCATCACAGCTGTCAAGTTCAGGCTGCAATGTCTTTCGTGTTATGAATGGGTATTTGTTACCCACAGGAAAGTGTAATGTTCTGTTTGAGATGATATGGAACAGAATGCCGAAGAAGCTTTGTTTGCTTCTTGCTGGTTTCTATAACTTGAAATTTGCCAAGTTTGGAGAAATTCAGCAGGGAAGATCAGACACAATTCTTGAAGGTAGCTGAAGGTAAATTGTCCTTAAACTATCACAAAAGAGTCAGTTGTTGGAAAATAAATTTTAAGAAGACCCTGTTTATCCAGTGGTAGAGAGGAAGCCCAAGGAATGAAGTGGATAAATAATGCAGAGAAAATGTTAGAATCCAGTGTAATCCAGGCACAATGGAGATAAAGCAGGCTTACAAAGATGGAACATTTTCTATTCCTAATATACAATAGTAACTTCTAGCTTTGTCCCATCTACTTGCTCCTATTAAATGTTCTACTCTTTAAAGAACTTCTGTCGTAAGGGCTAGGAGGAAGGGCATGGATTCTGTACGTCATTTCACCAGTAAATTACACCACAAGAGAAGTTTACAATCGCAATGAGCTGGAATTTAGGAGTCAATAATGGACTTTGTCAAATACATCTGTTTTCTTATAATCCATGAATACCTCGCTCCCCAGATCTCAACATTTTTCCTGATTCCTTTCTTCTCCTCTACTCCTTCAAGATATGTTAGAACATGAAATCCAGGCATATTGCCTGTTTGTATGTAAGATTTCAGGAGGCTACTTTTCCTGATAATTATAGGACCAGTCATAAAGGAATTCTAGCTCCAGTAAAGAGCTTGTTACAACTACATCAACAAAGATATCAAAGGAAACTTTCTGCAGATTACAACACAAAATGATTCTTTTCTTTATGACACAAAAGAAAGTTAGCTTGTTTGAGGTTTTATTTTTCAATCTACTAATCATATTCGATGTCAATCAGCAAAATTGTAATCTATGTGTCCAGTGCTGTTCTATGGCAAAGAATATTCATGGAACAAGCCTGAAAATCCAGAGCAGACAATTTCTCTACAGTGTTGTGGATGCTGCTTTGGAAAGTGATACAGTGGATTGTTACACTGCACAGTGTTTACAGTAGATTTCTGTGCCTTTGGGTACACAGGAATGATGAAAAATGAATGGCATAAATGAGGGAAGAAGTGACATTGTTCAAAAAGAAATGTATCTTATGTAATTGTAACCCCTCTGTCCATCACCTTTAAAATATTTTTTTTGCTGTCCTGGGCTTGAGCTCAGGGCCTGAGCACTGTCCTCGGACTTTTGCAAGGCTAGAGTTCTACCACTTGAGTCTCAGCATCACTTCCAGATTTTTTTCTTTTTTTCCATATATTTTTTATTGTGATTAATAGAAGGGTTACATTATATTCACCAGATAGAAGTTGCATTACTTCCCATACATGCATACCCTTTCTCATGTCTTGGTACCCATTTCCCTCTCCCCACCCCCACCCCTCATCTTGTTTTCCCCCCTTCCCTATCCAATTTCAAATACGCATGTATACAATATATCAGATAATAAGATAAAATACTGTAAAATATGAGCTAACCAAGGGACAGCAGAAGAGATGACAGATTACATAGTACATTAAGGACAATAATTGCTTTTGTTTATATATCCTAGAAGTCCTTTCATTTAGGGTCTTACTATATGGCCTTATGTATCTAGGTTTTGCTCTATTGTAAATCTCTGCTAGAAGGGCTCAAGATTTCTACTGATTATGACCATTGAGCCTATGTTCCTTTGAGTCTGGCTTACTTCACTTAATATAATTTTTTCTAAGTCTTCCCATTTCCTTACATGTCATTCTTTCTGACTGCAGCATAGAATTCCATTGTGTATAAATACCACATCTTGTTGATCCACTCATCAACTGAGGGGCATCTGGGTTGGTTCCATATCTTTGCTATGGTAAATAGTATTCTAGTGAACATCATTGTGCTAGTGGCTTTAGTATGTCCTTGTTTCTGGACGATTGGGTAAATGCCAAGTAGTGGAATTGCTGGTTCATAGGAGAGTTCTATGTTTACACTTTTGAGGAACTGCCATACTGCTTTCCATACTGGTTGAATGAATTCCAGCATTTTTCTATTTATGTGGTACCGATGAATCGAACCCAGATCTTTGTGCATGCTAGGCAAGCACTCTACATCCCAGAGTGGGCCACTCAAAAATGAAGTAACATATCCAGAACTTTTGGAATAAGCCCACTATCAGCTATAACTGGTAGGATTCTGTCCAGACAATAATGGATACTGACTCTTACTTTGACATGGCATTGAGGTTGAACTGCAGTCCTTGTGATTGTTAGAGTAGTGCTCTGCTACTTGAACTATGAACTTAGCCCATTTTCTTTTATTCGTAGGATCTCTCAACCAGCCCCAATGAGTCAATCACAGATTGCAGCTCTTCTGTCCATACACACTGACACTGAAGGCATCCCAGGTACATGCTACCACACTCAGTCTTTGGTTGAGACAGTGATTCTCTATAATGTTTTGCCTGGGATGACTTCAAGCTATAGTCCTGTAGATCTATACCTTCTGAGTAGCTGGGGCTATAACAAGTTGTACAACTCATGGGCTGATCTAACATGCCACAGAAAGAATACAGATTTATTCTTAAAGTAACTTTTTGGCATGAAATGGTAATTTCAGAAGGAAAGAATGGTGACTAGAATAAGAATGACAATGAAGGATGAAATGTAATATAGTTTTTCTTAGCGCCTCAGAAAATCCATGTTTTTTTTTCAAAATAAAGAGCTAAATGAATAAGACTGGCATTGTACTAAACACTTAAAAGTAAATATGATGTCAGTGATTAAAGCTATTAATCTAAGAGTAAGCTAAAGAAATGTACTGTATACCAAAATAATTGGAAACCTTCCCTCATTACATAATGCACCTCTGACTACGAAAGTATCAAAACATGTTAAAGAGGTAGGAGAGCTATACTGAATTCCTTATGGTAAAGTCAAGAGAAGAGGTGAGGAATTAGACTTTCTAAGCAACAGAATTTCTTGAGACTCCTCTATAGACACCTTTGTTCCAATAATTCCCTCTTGTCACAGAACTTGCTAAATAAAAATGATCTCCTCTCTATGTCGCCTTTCCGACCCCTTTCTTCACTATTACTCCTAACCTTTTCAATATTCTTTCCTTCCAAAATATACTATAGTTTGTTCCTAATAGAGATGTTGGTCAAATGTGTTTTTCTGTGCTTTTCACCCAAAGTCCCTTGTGACCTCATTAAGATTATCAACAGCAGCCTCAGACACCATCAGCACGAAAACATGGCATTTCTACAGAGCAGGAGAGGGAGACAGGACTACCAGTTCCTTGATGTGAGTATTTCAACCTGTCACTAAAGGACAAAAAGCAGCAGGAGGAAGTGAATTTTTGCTCCCCTGCTACTAATTGGATGTTCCAGGGAAATGTGAACGCATAAACGCTTACTCATGCAGACCCATGTCCCACATTGAGTACTTTAGGAGAACACAGCACAGTTTGTGAGAAACACGCTGCTGTGGAAGATGGAGATGTAGATTCTTTTCTTATGAAACTTCTACACTTTTAACTATCTTATTTTTTAATCTATAAAGAAACATGTAGGATGTAGAGATTAAAATCCTTTCTTTTTAGAGAAGAAATCTATAGATTTAGCTATCCTATCTTTAGTTCCTCTTTTTTGAGTCTATCCCACGCAAAGAAAGTGCTCAATATTATTCCAAAGGGACCTTCCTGGCAAATCTTCAGTGCAGTCAGACACTTCAGTGTCTGACAACCTAATTTAAAACTCCACTTTCACCATATCCAATTAGTTGTGTGATATAAGCAGATCCTACACCCAGTTGCTTTCATTTACTTAAAAAGAAAAGACCAGGATGCCAAAATATGTATAATGAGATGGCCAGTTATCATGGAGGTGCCAGAACATTCCCTGTTTGCCTCCCTTTATCCCTTAATGTTGTTCTTAGAATCTCCTGCACTTCATTGATTATCTGTAGCACTCTTTTAACCACAGTTCTTCATTATTCATGATGTATTTAGTTCACAGAAAAGTTGGGAGTCAAATAGTCATCAGTAGAAGAAAACAAAATAATGATGCAAAGTACTATTTAAAAACATGGGATACTATTCTTGTATCAGTTCTCCAAGTGTCCTGGTTGTAAAAACTGGGGGAAGGAAAGGGAAGAAAACAAGGAACAGGAATAGAAGGGAAGGAAGGCCTGAGAGATGAATAGAGAGTTTGGGAGGAGAGAATAATGAAAAGGAAAGGAGAGTAGAGACAAAGTGAGAGGAAAAGGTAGAGTAAAACAAAGGAACAAAAATGAAGTGGAGTAAAGGAAGGGAGAAGATAAAGGAGTTGCAAGGAAAAGAAAATGAGGAGAGTAAATTGAAGGGAAGGAAAAGGAAGAGAAGAGAAAGAAAGCTAAGGATAATTGATTTAAATGTTATCTTTGATTCTTCCTCTTAACTACTCATAGATCTCTACTGCTCACAAAAGGTAAAAACTGATTCTTATAGTAATATATAACTGGAATAATAGGAGATCCAGAATAGCAAAAACAATCCTTAGCAGGAAGAATAGTGCTGGAGGAATAGCAATACTGAACTTCAAACTATATTATAAAGCTGTAGTTACAAATACAGCTTATACTTGCTTATGAACAGACCTGAGGATAGATGGAATAGAATTAAAGACTCAGACATGATCCCACAGACGATGGGCACCTACTCTTTAAAAGGTAGACAAAATTATCACATAGAAGAAAGACAGCCAACAAATGGTGCTGTCAGAATTGGCTATATACATGCAGAAATGACATTAGAACTTTGTATATCACCCTGCACCAGAATCGACTCCAAATGGATCAAAGACCTTGAGGTAAGAGCAGATACCTTGAAAATATTACAGGAAGGGATAAGAGATATGCTAGGGCTCCCCAGCGTAAATCAAAACTTCCTAAATAAAGATCCAGAAACAGAACAAATCAAAGAAAAATTGGATGAATGGTATTGCATTAAATTTCAGAGCCTCTGAATGGCAAAGGACCATAGCTAGCAAGATAAATGGAAAGCCCACAGAGCTAAAGAAGATTTTCACTAGCCATACAACAGACAAGGGCCTCATATCTAAAATATACATAGAGCTCAAAAAAATTAATCCATGCAATAAAGAGTCCTCAAAGAAACATCCACTCCATTAAGACGTGGACTTACAATGAGACTTCTCTAGATAGAAAATAAGAATAGCAAATAGACACATAAAGGAATGTGAAACATCTCTGGCCATAAAAGCGATGCAAACAAAATCACATTCAGATGCCACCTCACCCCAGTTAACATGACATTATCAAGAAAACAAATAATAGTAGATGCTGGTGGGGATGTGGCCAAAAAACTGTTGGTGGGAAGTAAACTGGTCCAACCACTCTGGAAAGTATAATGAAGGTTCCTCAAAAGACTAAATAGAACTTTACTATGATCCAGCAATCCCATTCCTTGCCATTTACCCAAATGACCACAAAGAAAGCCATACTAAAGCTGTCAGCACCACTATGTTCATTAGTTACCATAATGTAGATATGGAGCCAACCAAAATGCCCCTCAGTAGATGAATGGATCAAGAAAATGTGGCATGTCTCCACAATGGAATTCTATGCTTCCATCAGAAAGAATGGCACTGCCCTATTCCTAAGGAAATGGAAACACTTGGAAAAAAAATCATATTGTGAAGTAAGCCAGACCCTAAAAAAAAATAGGATTCAGGGTTTCCCTTATTTCAACACTTAGTATATGTCTAGGATTTTCCCAGCAGAGGATTTTAATAGCTCCATAGCTATGTTTATGTGGTCATATAAAATGATACCTGGAGTTGTAGCATGCACCAAGACCTGGGTTCGATTCCTTGGAAGGTACCATATACACAGGAAAATCCAGAAGTGGTGCTGTTTCTTAAGTGGTAGAAAACTAGCTTTGAGAAAGCCCAAGGACAGTGCTCAGGCCCTGAGTTCAAGCCCTGGGACTGGCAAAAATAAAAATCAAATAAAATGATGCTAATTGAAATGAACTCCAAGGTATGGAAACAGGAAATTTTATTATTGTTGTAGATGATGCTGTTTTTTTTCTAATATATGGTATGAACTTTCTTTTTTTTTTTCTTTTTTCTCTATTTGGTTTATCCCCTTTGTCACTGTTTTTGATTCTGGTACCCTGTGGTGTCTTGTGTATACATTTATTTGATTTGGGGAAGGGAAGGAGAAGGACAAACTAGTGAAACAAAGGACAAAGAGTGAAGTAGTGCAACAGTGATAATCACAAGATGCTAGGTTAGAAAGACTTATAGGGGGAGTCAGGGAGGAAGAGAAAGTGAGAGAGGGAGGGGGTAACAATGTTTGGCAAGAAATGTACTCATTATCTTATTTATGTAACTGCAACCCCTCTGCACATCACCTTTACAACAAAATAAACTTAAAAATGAAAGGAAAAGAAAAAAAAAGAGAAAATGGGGAGAGGCAATGGAAGGGAAGGGAAAGGAAGAAAGAAGAGAAAAGGGGAAGCTATAGATAATTGAATTGTAATGTCATCTTTGATTTCTACCCTTAACCATTCACTGACTTTCATGTAACTGTTCACAAGAGGTAAAAAATGATTGTTAGTTATAGTAATATCTAACTGGGAAAATAAGGTGTCTCTTTAAATAACAAAGTTTGCTAATATGTAAAAGCAGATCATCTTTTCTTTGTCTGCTTATGTGATGGAGAACAACTAATGTCGTCATTCTCTATATAATAACCTTTCATAGAATGTGCTTTATTTAAATTACTTTTTATTATTATTACCAAGCTTCTGCTGTGATATGCATGTACTTAAAACAACAGTGCTCCAAGATTCTCTTATCCCTCCATTCAGAGTCCATTTATTGTGGGAACTCCCTCCACTGCTGATTAGTTCAAAGGATGAAGAGAGCCCAGGGAGGCAATGTTCCTTGTTAAGACTAAATAATTAATTGAGTAAATAAAATCAAGGCCAGGAAGAAAGGAATTAACTTCTCCTTATAAATGTTTACTTGGTTTGCCTTGCTGCCCATGAGTGATTGTTATTTATAAAAACGTGGATACTATTTGCAAGACAGTAAGATATTAAATGATGGAAGAAAAACAAGCAAACAAAGCACTGATCTCATTTGTCTCCCATGGTGCAGAGACTCTTTGTCAGCATCCTCATCTGACCAGAGACAAATACAATTCGAGGGATTTTCTGAATTCTCCACATTTCAGTATTGTTTGTGTGCTTTTGTGTATCATGCCTTGGTCTGTGCTACATTACTCATCTCCTTACCCTAATGATTCATTTTTTCAGCTCTGTTTTCCAAAGACTTACCAGAGTATTCTAGCTTACATTGACTTCTGCCTCCTAGCCATTTCCATTATTTCTAATAATGTATGTTCCATTATTTCTAATAATTTATGTAATTCAGGGCATTATCTTTTTTCACACATATCTGTTAGCTTTGCGTTTATCCTCTTGTCTAAAAATCCTGGATTCAGGAAAGCAGTTCTAATATTTCCTGATATTTTTTCTAAGGTCCATGGGACCCTGATCAGAGTTATTTGTGAGATCTGATGCTTGGCATGTGTGCCTGTTTCAACCAGACTCCCAGTCTTCTCAGTATAAATTCATACTACTTATTATCATTTATTATTATCATTCAAAGTGAATAATATAATAATAGTAGGAAGATTGTAATGGCCTCAATAGAAAATAAAGGGTGATTGATCAGCTCTTAGGTCAGACAAAATCAAGTATACCTTTGGTTTGGGAAAAGGATTGTTCTATTGGCTCTGTTTCTATTTCCTTCCTTGTAAACTTTTGTATCTGCCTTCCACAGTATTGTTGGCATACCCAGGCATCTATCCTTTTTTTTAATTTGCCATTTCTGGGGCTTTAACTCAGTCCCTGAGTACTGTGCTTGGAGTTTCTCAAGGCTAGGGCTCAACCATTTGAGCCACTGCACCACTCCAGGCTTTTTTTCTATGTACGTGGAACCAAGGAATTAAATCTGGGTCTTCGTGCATGCTAGGCAAGCACTCTACGACTAGGCCAAAGGCCCAGCCCCTGGCATCTATCTTTAGATACCAAAATCATCACAGAATCTCATACTTTGTATGGGATTTCTAATCACTGGAGAATCACACTTGTATTTCTAGCTTGTCAAAAGACTGAGATCTGCAGCAAACAGGGAAGAAAAAAAATTATTCTCCAATTAACTGATAAAATTCCAGTTCAGATGTAGCTGAAAGAAATAACTATCTAGGGACAACAGTATACAAAACTGTGTTGTACGCATGTTTGTTGTGTTAGAGATAACAAAATTGCAAGTAAAAGACAGAAAAAGGAGAATTAGAGCACTAACATACAGGTGTGATCCTTCTGATCCAGTCAGGAGGTCAGGGGCCATGAATTAAATAGTAGACTTCCAAGATATACCATGCAGTTTAGAAAAGATGAGAAAAGAAGAGAGACCAGAAAGTGGTTGATGGGTTTCATTGGAAATAAAACATTCAAACAACTTTAAGATCAAGTAGTAAATCTATAGGAGTGACAAAATTAAGGCAACTCTGACTGGTGTTTGGCATCCAACTTCAGCTACATTTAAAAATCATGTTAAAATGAACCTAAAACACCATCAGAGATGTCTGCTTCATGCTTTTATTGAAGGTTTTGAGTTCCCTAGGACTCAGAGCTCCCAAGGTTAGAAAGATTAGAGAAATAAGGCTCCTCTAGGTACCCCCACCATGCTTTTCCTACTGTGAGGTATCTTTCTTCTTTTTAGTTCAGAGTATTTAGGCCTTCATGTCCTTCTGCTAACATGACTTACTCGTAAGTTCACATCAATGGTGAAGCTTGGAACAGTATTCCATAGTTGCAAAATGAAATAAAGAGAAAAAAAAATGGTCTCAGTCAAAGCGCTTAGGAAAAGTTAGAACTTCCCACTCCAAGCAACTATAATACTCTTGGTGAAAATAATCAACTAGCATATATACTTATTTCTTCAATAGCTCAACAGATTTTACCTCAATCATTAATCCTCTTGTAAGAACATAAAATGGAATAATAAATCACCAGTACAGATATGCTGAATTTGATCAATGTTTCTGTGCAGAAGGAGTAAATAATAGCAAAACCCCCACTCTGCAATAGTTATGTTCCACAACATTCTGTCAAGCAGGACTGAGGATTGATACAGACTGTAGAGAGGAATCAAGACCCCCCCCTTCCTGGCCCTGCAGAGCTGCTAAAGCAACAAGTTTTCATTTACAGAGCAAATACCTTGTCCAGTTCCTGTGCAATAAGTTCTGAGGAAAGAACTGCCCTGATCCCCCACCTCTTCTTCTCAGGAGGAAGCTAGCTGTGGCTCCTTTCAGTTATAATTCTGGCTGGCAGGAGGAAGGGAAAAACACTTAGAAAGACACCATTTGATATTTGAACATTTCACATGTTTTCTAAGGTAATACTGAAAACACAGCTGTTAAAATGCAAAACCTATCTCCAAAGGGGATAACTTTGGTTTAATAGCTTGGCATAAATCCTAATACCAAATACAAATTAAGTTGTAAGAATGCTTATTCTTTGACTGGATGTCTTGCCTCAAGTTCTTTCCTTTTTATGAGGAGGAAGAGATGATTCAAAGCCACTTATTATGAAGACATATGGAATTAAACATTTTAAGCAAATATTTATTTAAGCAAGTGTACTCATTTGCAGTAATAACTAACAACGAGTGAAAATATTTATAGCCATACATCCTTTAAAGAATAGTGACACCTTAAAAATATGCCTATTAGAAGATTCAAAAACAGAAAGTGTACTTTTTAAAACTTCCTGATTCTCAACGTAAGTTTCAATTATGAGTGTATCCTAATATTATGGGCTGAAAGTTAATCTACAAACTTGTTCAGTGCAAGATTGTGAGAATGCCTGCCTCCTGTCCAATTAGACTGAAAAAAGAAGTAAGAATGAAGCTGATACTCCAGAACAAAATAATAGTGAGGTGCAAAGAAGAGAGCATGTGTGACATCTGCACACAAATGAAGAAAATATCACCACAAATATAGTCCTGATTCTTCTCAGATCTCAGGCTCCTCATCTTTAAAGTAAAGAGTTTCATTAGAAAATCTCTTTTCTCTTCGATGAGAATCCATGAGGAATGTTGTCAAAGTTCTCTGTGTGTGTATGTGTGTGTGTGTGTGTGCGTGTGTGTGTGTGTGTGATGTTGTGTATGTGTGTGTTTGTGTATGTTTGTAATTGATATTCCTACTGCTGCCTTCTATCTCTCCTCCAGTGAGAGAAGTTTATTATTTTTCAAAGAAAATAGTGTTACATAGCAAACATAATACAGAACAAATGAAAAGACATTGGAAACAAATTAAGCTATCTGATGGGGATAGCCAGTTTTGGGCTTGAACTCAGCCTGAGTACTGTCCTTGGGCTTTCTCAAGGCTAGTGCTCTACCATTTGAGCCACAGCACCACTTTCAGCTTTTTCTGTGTCTGTGGTACAGAGGAATCGAACCTAGGGCTTTGTGCAAGTTAGGCAAGCACTCTACAACTAGGCCATGCTTCTGGCCAGGATATATTTTCTTAAAAATAAATAGTGAAGGAGTGTCAAGGTTTGAGAAGCAATGTACCCCCTAACTGATTAATGTAACTGTAACCCCTGTAACATTATCCTGACAATTAAATACAATTAAAAGAAATAAATGAGTCAACTTTCCTACCTGGGTTACTGGGCATAGTGTCAGTGATGAAGGCCAGTTTTAGGACACCGTGAATGTTGTCCAGGAGCTTATGTGTTGAATGCTTCCTAGTAGGTGGTGCTACTTTGAAATGTAGTGGAAGCTCTGGAAAGGTGATCACTGAAGCATAGTCTTGAAGTTAATACTGGATTTATGTAGCCCTTTCCTATCTCTTTGCTTCCTGTCTACCATTATAAGTAGTCTCGTGTTCTCACTACCACAGTAGTTTGTCTCACTTGGGCCCACAATCACCAGATACAGGGAAGATGAACTCAAAACTGTGAACTAAAATAAGTTCTTCGTACCTTAATTTCTTTCATAGTAATGAAAAGATACCTGGTATGAATATTGCTCTAGGAGATCAACTATTTGTAACTTATTGTATAAATAATATAATTTATCTAAGATAGGTTACAACATACTAACAGATGTAGAAATGATCAAAAGTGGTAGGAATATATTTTGACAGTAGATAAGAGCAATAAGACTAGAACTCTGAAGATATAAGTGGTAATTTCATGGGTTAATGGGAAACCAGGTGTGGGTCAAAATTTGAAATTCAAATGTCTGAAAGTCTTCTGAGTAATTTAAATGGATAAAAATGAGGAAAACACAAAGCATAAGTGAAGCACAGGAGTGGAAGATCGAATCATGCATTTTGTAAAGTGGTGATGTTGAGCTTCATTTGAGGAGGCAGAAAATATCGGTAATAACTGCTGTCCCTACTGAATGCAAGTAGTCTTTCAACAGTCCTAAGGAGAAGCGGGAAACTCTTATTTTTAACATGAAACTTGCCAACCTTTTTAGTTTTTTTGATACTGGGGCTTGAATTCAGGACCTGTGAGCTTTCCCTTAGAATTTTTGCTATAAGCTGGTCCTCTACTAGTTGAACCACAAACCCACTTTCAGCTTTTTGCTGGTTAATTGAAGGCTAGGTATATTTCTGCCTTGGCTGACTTTGAACCATAATTCTCATATCCCAGGCTTCTAAGTAGTTAGGATTACAGTGTGCGCCATCAGAACCTTGCCCAACTTTTTGATAGGAAAGAATTCAAGTTAAAACTCAGTCTTCTTTGGGAGTCAACACAACACAGACCAGAAAATACATCTTTAGTTAATTATATTTTACCTTTGGCCAATGAGCCCCCTGTTTGTGGTCACTTCCTGGGCAATCAAATAAGCTTGTATTGAGCACTGACTATGCAAATCCCATAGTGATGAACTAGCTACAAGAAGGAGCAGCTGTGAATGAAGAACTTGTAAACTTGTGAAGGGTTTTATTTGATGAGCGTGAGAGAGAATCAGAGAGAGAGAGAGACAGACAGACAGACAGACAGACAGAGACAGAGAGAGAGCACGAGAGCGAGCTTTTACTAAAGTTAAAAGAAGTGTGATGAGAAAAGCTGAGGAAGCAAAGTTTGCCCACAGAGATTCTATAAAGCTCAGTGGGAGGAATTGGTAGAGTCATAGTAAGTCACAGCTGAAGTACGATCAATTGTTGAGATGTGAGGGGATCAAAAAAGACAAAACATTACAGATCTGCCTCAAAACATCTCTTAGGAGCAAGTACAGGAGTGCCCGAGCGAAGGTGGTACATCTCATAATGATTCGGTTGGAAAGACATGTTGTACTCTCAGTACCTAATCTGTTCTTCTCTGTCAAGCAACATGTTATATTGTTAGCCCAGAGCTGATGTTGCACGCCTGGAATCCTAGCTACTCAGGAAGCGGAGATCTGAGGATGATGGTTCCAAGTCAACCCAGGCAAGGAAGTCTGTGAGACTCTTATCTCCAATTAATCAGCAAAAAAGGCAGAAGTGAAATTGTGGTTCAAGTGTTAGCATGCTAGCCTAGAGCAAAAACCTCAGGGATGTACCCAGGCCCTGAATTTGAGTCCCAGGACTAGAATGAACAATAAATAAATAATAAAATTGAATATTTATAACAAACTTATAATTGGTGCGTTGTAATAAATGTACTTTTTAACAATACTCCTTTCACCATTTTTGAAGACAATAAAAATATCATATAGAGTATCCTTTTTTTTTCATATAGAATATCCTTTACAGCTCATTGTAGCACACTATTAAGAATCTACACATTATGTCCACCTCCAGAATAGCTATAATTATAGGTATTTATCACCAAACCTGACTTACATGTGATTTATTATGATTATTCATCCTGATAATCATGATGGATGTGAAATATTTGATGTCCTTCTAGAAGTGCTGATTTGGGGGCTATTTCAAGTGTTAGTAGGGGGCAGGGAATATGGCTTAGTGGTAGAGTGTTTGCCTAGTATGCATGAAACCCTGAGTTTGATTCTTCAGTACCACATAAATACAAAAAGCTAGAAGATATTTGGTTATAGAAAAGAAAAAGCTAAACTATATGAGATCATATACATCACAGATAAGGCCAGTTAACTGGTTCTTTCACATTTATCCCATCACCTAAAGTTGCAGCCACTCAGTGTGAATGTACTATAAGTGTTGAAACCACAACTGGCATGCAGATTTAAGAGCAAGTTCTTCTACCAATGAACCAGCCCCCAAATAATGATTCAAGGAATGAATATGCTTATTAAATAAAATATTAATAGCAAAGCATATATTAATCAAAATAACCACACTTACATAGGGAAGCATAGACACAAACTTCTCTGCTCTGTAGCCATGTTGAAGTCAATGTAGAAATGTTAAATATAAGAATTTAAAGTTAGAATGGGGATGATATATACACAAACTACAATCATATAAATGCATGTTGGCAAGGGTAAAACAAAGGAAGTTCACATGTATAATGGAAGTATCTATATTAAAATTAATTTTGATAAAACTGACTTTTTAATTTGTTCAGAAATTTTTGTTATCCTTGATACTTGTTCAAACAGGTTTCACTTCAACATGTCAGTTTGTGAGTACATCTTTTTATCATTCTCCCCGATCTGTCCTAAATCCACCCATTCCGTCAATTTATCTTGTTCCATTTTCACTCATGAGCATCGAATATTGGGACTGCATTTGCTCACCCTTCTGTTCATTTGAATGGGTTCATGTCTTCTCCCACATTCAGAAATTAAGTTAAATTAAATGTCAAATATATATGTAAACATATAAAGGGTCATATGCATGTATAAATGCATATGCGAACAAAGTATGATATATAAAGAGTATAAAGTATTTTTTCTTGTAAATATAGCTCTAGTTGTCTTACACTAACTTTTGTCCCTTATTAAATTGCATATATCATTAGACATACACTTAAAAAATATCAATCTCACGTATCTTCATATTGTATAATTTATTTTGAAGAACAAAACAGACTTGAGGGCAGGAAATAAGGATAGATTTAAACTACATTTCATGGTTTTATCCAGAATAGTTTCCAATAATTATACACATGAAATTACTGTGTGACCGTTTTCTCATTATTTGAACTAAATATTTACTTTGGTCTGGTGTTGAAATCAATCTTATTTTTAAAGAATAGAAGTTTGTTTTTTTCTTTAAATTAATTTTATATAAAATTTCTCTGTCATTACTGTCTTATTTCTTTTTTTTTTTTTTTTTTTGTGGGTCATGGGGCTTAAACTCAGCCTGGGGCGATGTCCTTGAGCTCTTCAGCTCAAGGCTACCACTCTACCCTTGAGCCAAGCTCCACTTCCCGTTTTCTAGAGGGTAACTGGAGATAAGAGTTTCAGGTCCTTTTCTGCCTGGGCTGGCTTTGAACATTGATCCTTAGATCTCTGCCTCCTGAGTAGCTAGGATTACAAGCGTGAGCCACCGAGCCTGGCTTACAGTCTTATTTCTTACTTTATTTTTTTGTGGACAGTGGGACTTTAACTCTGGGCCTAGGTGTTGTCTCTGAGCTCTTCAGCACAAGGATACTGCCCTACCCCTTGAGCCACAGCACCACTTTTGGTTTTATAGTTGTTAATTGAAATAAAAGTCTCACAATCTTTAGTGTCCAGGCTGGCTTTGAACTGAGATCCTCAGATCTCAGCCTATTAAGTAGCTAGGATTACAGGCATGAGCCACCGCTCCTGGATGTATTTCTTACTTTAAATACATAAATGGCAGATAACGGCCGGGAGTTTGGCCTAGTGGTATAGTGCTTGCCGAGCATGCATGAAGACCCAATTTCTATTTCTAGGTACCACATACATAGGAAAAGCCGGAAGTAGTCCTGTGGCTCAAGTGCCTTGAGAAAGCCCAAGGACAGTGCTCAGGCCCTGAGCTCAACCCCATGACTGGCAAAAAAAAAAAAAAATAGATTGTAATGGCAGAAAAATAATTGGCTTTTTAATTGATCTAGAGGATCTTTAAGTCCCTATTAGTGGTGTTACTGCTACAGCGTCCTTAGCCCTCTGCTTCGATTAAGTGGAAAAAACACAGTGAGCCACAATGCGTGGTGGCAGCATTGTCCTAATTCAGCTCATGTAAGTAAACCCAACATGCATCAGCTCCTCAAGGAAGGGAGAGGATAACACTTTTATGGAGGCAAGTCAATCCCTCCCTGCCTCAAGGAAGCTTCCTTCAATGGACAAGGCCAGGCTTTCCCCAGCCTGGGTTCCAAGATGTTTATGTAGCATCTTTCTGGGAGATGCTTATGTGGCACCTTCTACCAAAATTTGGCCAGATGGCAGTAGAACTTGCCCTCAGGGAATTGCAAGTCTCAATGTGAGCCAGGGAAGTGGGTGGAGCCAATTTTCTACCTGCATAATCTGAAGGCTTTTGAAGCCTTCAGATGAGGACGGCGTATGTGTGTTTTCTCATCTGCTCCAGGTTTATAGAAATAGCAATAAGGGAATGAAACTCAGAGACACATTTTAATTAACTGAAAATACTTTCACATACATCAAGTTTACTTGACTTGTTAGACTTCTGTCTTATTTTTTGCTTTATAGATGTGTGACCACAATTAAGGGGGGAAAGAAAATTCTTCAAATCTAGCATAACTACTTTTACTAGACTAAATCAATAATGCGAAGTTGTATTCATATGAAGTTATAGAAACTATTGTATAGCTCTAACACATTTGAGATATAACATTTTTAAATAGGGGCATTTTCAAATTGGAAGTTCAGATTTAGATCTAATTAGATGAAATGCAGACTTAGGTGCAGTTGGTTTGGTTTAAGGCTAAAAATTTTCTTTTTCGACCTCCAAGATGTGGAAACAAGAGCTATATAAGGTGTGATTGTTGTTTTTACAGTACTATGTTATTCCTCATCTCTTTTGTTGTCCCTTGGTTATCTCATATTGTTACAGTATCTTACCTTGTTGTCTGGTATATTGTATATATATATATATACATATATATATGTTTATTTGAAATAGGAAAGGGAAGGGGAGAAAACAAGAGAGGAGAGAGTGAGGGAGGGAAATGGGGACAAATACATCAGAAGGGGTATCAATGTTTGTGAAGTAATGCACCTTCTATCTGGCAAATATAACTGTAACTTTTCTATTAATAACAATAAAAAAGGAAAAAAATTGCTTTTTCAAGAAGCTCCCAAGTAAAGTAGTTTTGCTTTTGAAAATAGTAAGTAATGACATGTTACTGAAAAGGTTTAATTTCCCCCAACAATTTTGGTTTAAAAAATCTTGAATTCAGGGGCCGGGAGTTTGGCCTAGTGGTAGCGTGCTTGCTTAGCATGCAAGAAGATCCAGGTTCGATTCCTCAGTACCATATACATAGATAAAAGCCGAAAATGGTGCTGAGGCTCAAGTGGTAGAGGTCTATCCTTGAGAAAGTCCAAGGACAGTGCTCAGGCCCTGAGCTTAAGCCCAGTACTGTTAAAAAAAAAAAGGTTGAATTCAAATTGTATTAGTAAAGTTTTTGCTATTTTTTTATGAGTGGTCTACGACTATGATGAAATTGAAATTAATTCATAGTTCTATTGCAGTCATCTGAACTTAAGAAATCTATTTTTGTTGTTGACTCAAATTTGGTGTAGGGGATAGCAGGAGAAAAAGAAGGAAGGGTTAACACTGTTCAAAAAGAAATGTACTCATTACCTTACTTCTGTCACTTGTAATCCTTATGTATATCACTTTTACAATAATTTTTGAGTGTTTTATATAAAGCGGGTAAAACAGTAAGAAAGTATATCCATGGAGATTATAAAAGAAAGTAGAAGGGAAAAAGCAACAGTGAAAAGTAATTCACAATACAATATGCTTTATTCAAAACATCAAAAGAAGATAAAAATGGATTAGCCTAGGTTGGGGGCTCTTTGAATGGAGTTAACATCAGAGGAGAATTTGTATTGGAAGAGAAATCACAGCTAATCCAATTATCTGCCATGTCTAAAACCTTACTGGGAAAAAAAAAGCCTCCAGACAGTTCTTCCTATGTCCAAGCTTTCATGACAACACATGCTCATTCTGCCACCTTCTAGATATCTGGTTGGATCAAGAGTCAGTGCAAAGTGCTAGGCAGATCTGAAGGAAGACATCAAACTTTGAGATGGCTCAATAAGCTGTGTTTGTTGAAAAGAAGCTCTTCATGTTGGATTGTGATGAAAAGCTTTAAATACAGAGCTTGGAGAGTTAGTGACAAGAAGAAGAAGCAAAATTAAAGACAGACAAAAGAAAAGGATGGATCACAATAGCTCCATAGCTGTGTACGGATGACCTTATATAAAGATGCTAATCAAAATGATCTTCAGAATATGCAAAGGAAAAAAATAAAAGAAAGGAAAAGGAAACTTACTTCACAGAATAGTTCAGTTTTCAACAAACAGACTCACTGTCCAGGGAAAGGAATACTTGGTGCTCAGGTGTTGGGACATGGGAGAATTAGAAGAGCAGAGGCCCATTGCTTTTATCATGTCTATTCACATCAGAACCAACCCTCAGTGAGTTCTAACAAATCTTGATGCCAGGCTGTGCCCAGATCAGAATCTCTGACCAGCAGCAACCCAGATTCTTCTCAGAAGAAGAAAAATAGCAAAAAGAAAACTGCATTCATACTAATCTTGTAGTAACAACAATCATGGCATTAGCGAGAAATTACTAAAAAGTTATATTAATCCAATTACTACCATAGTCACCTACAGACTAAACTGATTTCATGATCTCTAAGATAAAAAATATTAATCATACCATGTGCTTATTGCACTATAAAACTTATTTTAAATATATGGAAAAATAAAACTGCAGAACTGAAAATATATGTGTAGTTAAATGTCATGTCTGTGTATATGTATGTTTAAAGATAATCACTACAGAATGCATAAATAAAAATATGATATACAAAAGACAGCGATGGTGGTATTTTAAATATCTTTATTCTCAGTCAATAAAATGACAAGTTTTTAATTAGCATGGTTATATACTGGGATTTAGTTTTTACAGGTAAAAATCATTATCTGGCTAGGGAATATAATGAATACTGTATTAGACATGTGGTCTTATTAGTAAAGTAATTCTTCTCAAGATGTGCAGTTTCAAGTAGATAGGTTTTAATGATATTCTTGTCCTTGAGTTAACCAGTCATACAAATCAAACCAGCACAGAAATCTAGAACCTCTCAAAATGCTGTTTTCAATGGTCTTATGTCATCTACATCATGACCCCCATTTACCTGACTGTATGTGGTGAACTGAATCCTGTTACCAGAATACCACATTAAACTTCCAAATGTCCAAAGTAAGCATCCAAAATAAATCTCAGCTTTATAGAGGCCACAGAACCATCTGAGGACCTTGGGAGTACTTGACCTTATGTCAGAACTAGGTCCTAGGCTTGCTTTCATGGACAACTTTGGGGAAGAATCTACAAACATCAGCTACAAATGAACTACAGGGTGCTACTGTCTGCATCAAAGGAATCTGGTAGTTAAACAGAAACCACCTGATAAGATCAGTTTGAAAATTCTTCTTTGAGTCACTAAAATTGATGAAGAGTTTATAGGTGAACTAAGCTTGGCAGTTTCTTAGAAATGATGTAGAAAGCAGTGTTTTTCACTGACATTGTCAACATACTAGCATTGTCACATGAGCTACGTAGAATATTGAAGCTCATAGGGTCATGTTTGCAGATGTATGTGACAAGTCTGCACAGAAAGAATTTTAGAGCCACGGGAAGCAAGATTTAGGGGTGGGTGCAGAGATTCTTGATATTTGTGAAACTAAACCCAGAAATATAGGAAATTAGCTTTACCCCTGGACTTTTAAATTATATATGTGCCAAAATTACCTTTAATATTTTAGATGATACTTCTGACATCGCAAGCAGGGTGTATCTTTATAAAACTTGTAATAAAACGTTTTCTCAGAGTGATAATGCCATCAAAAGTTTTTAACTTCAGTTCTAAATTTCTATATGGGCTTTTCCTATTCATCTTTGACAGGACTACTAGACTGATTATTCTAAGTGCTAATATATTTAATGTAATATAAATTCCTGATTTTATTTGTTAGATAGCTATATTTTCATTTTAATTGCTTCCTGATTGATGTGTATTAATTTCACTATTAATGGGATTCAATGTGACATTTCAATAATACAGTTTTCCCTGATAAAGTCTAGGCTCTCCTTATTCACTCTGTTCCTGAGCTTTCCTAATATTTATTATCACTCGTCTTCATTTAGATCACCTTTTCTTAAACAAAAATTCAAAAAATAAGAATTTGCGATATAACAGCAGGAACTGAGATTGAAAGAGACCCAGAAATTTGGTATCTAGCCCTGTGCAGAGAAACTGTGCTGAAACCTCTTTGACATATTAAAAATAACACTGTACTTTTATTTGGAAAAAAGAATTTGTGATACCTTTCTGTGCTTAGCTGCAAATAACAGGATTTCATTCTTATTTGTTTTTCTTTGTTTGTTTTGTTTTGGGGGGATTTTTTTTGTTTCATTGTCAGGATGATGTATAGAGGGTTGCAGTTACATTTGTAAGGTAGTGAATACATTACTTCTTGAACACTGTTACCTCTTCCCATGTTTTTCTTCCACCTCCCCCTTTCCTGTCCCTCCCCAAGTTGTAACATGTTTCCAACATATTGTCTTGTGATAATTACTGTTATATTGGTTCATCCTTTGCCCTTTGTCTCTTTTCACCCTTTCTCTATTTTGTCTAAATAATATCCTATTGTGTATATATACCATATTTATCAATTGTTGTAGACATTGGTTTTTTTCCACATCTTAGTGATTGCTTAGTGGGATGGTAGATCTACTATGTTTAGCTTTTTGAGGAATTCTTATATTGTTTTCATTAGTGGTTGTAGAAATTTATATCTATACCAATACATATGAGTTTCCTTTTCTCCATTGTAGCCATGCTAACCTGGGTGAGATGATATCTCATTGAAATTTGGGCTTAACATTTCTGATATACTTCTTTACTCCACAGTTCTTTACAAGTCAGGTTGTTACATTAATAGTAAAACTGTAAAACAAGGTTGTTGAGGATATTGCAAAGGAGTGTTAGTTTTAGAAAATTAAATATAGGCTGAACTGAGTAAGACAATATAAATTACCAATAGTATAAAAATAGATCCCAGAAACTATGATCTAGCTCAGTAAACTCAAAAGCCTTATGAGCTTGATGACTCAACCTCTAACACTAGCTACACAGGAGACTGGAGATCTGAGCAGCCTGGGAAGGAAAGTCTGTAAGACTCTTATTGAAATAAGGAAGCAAGTCTAAGTGACTTCTTAAAGCCATCCTGATGCCTCTTGCTGGGCAGAGGAAATTCCCCACCCAGTGCTGAAAAATCTAGAGGTGATAGAGGCCGTTCTTTGAATGAAGAAGGTGAGCCAGGAGGACTTTCCTTCAGAGAAGTGCAGATTTCATCACCTTGGGAAAACTTCGCATGGAGCCTGCTCTGAAGTGGTGAGATCAGGTCTGGCTGGTACCATCTTGGCTACATGGTAAATGGTAGGATTTGGCATCTTTCCTTCATGGCACTGCTCATTACACTCCCAATGACACATATTTTTCTATTCAATAACAATTTCTGAAGAAGTTATCAAGCAAAATACTATCCTGCGAATATACTTCTCAACTCAACAAAATCCTAAACTGTATATTAGAAATTAGTAGCATAAGTATATGAATATTCAATCATAGTCAATCATCCCTGCAGATAAAATTTGACCAGTATTTGTGGTTAGATTTTCTTCAGTAGCTATCATCATCTAAAATATACATGGGGATTTCCCCTAAATATGTGGAAAATTAAGGTACACATTGAATTAATTGTAGATTATTGAACCATACTTTAAAGAGATTTTGTAAGAATATGATGAGAGTTGATTTTAAAACATTTATAAATATATCCTTGAGGATCTTTTCAGTTTAACAAAGTCTTTATGAAAAGCCTCAAGTAATACATGTCTGAGTTTAGACTAATTATACAGGTGTGTCTTTCCTAAAATATTGAATTGCTGTTAAATTTATAGACAGAGCAAACTATGTCATTTACTAGATTTTCCACTACACATTGACTAGAAGAATTAGATTTGACAGCAATAGCAGGGAAGAATCAGACCTATGGAATCGCGATTGCTAAATGCATTTGGTATAGTTTATTTGCTTCAGATGTTTGTTTTTCACAATTAGTTATAAAATAGTAATGTATTCCTATTTGTTTATGTTATTGGAAAAGAAATCTTTAATTAAACCATCAAGAAAAAATTTGTATTGTATATGAGCACCTGAATGTGCTCATATGAGCAGGCTCCCTATATATGCACACACTTACACAGAGTACAGTAGAGTATTGGCATGGAATGCATGAAGCCCTGGGTTCGATCCTTCAGTATCATGTACACAGAAAAAACTGGAAGTGGTGCTGTGATTCAAGTGGTAGAGCCCTAGCCTTGAGAAAGCACAAGGACAGGGCTCACACCCTGAGTTCAAGCTCCAGGACTGGCAAAAAATAAATAAATTCTGTCCTTCACTCAATGTTTTTTTCCTACTGAATATGTTATTATTTTGACCAAATTTACATTATATTAGCTACAATTCCATGTAAGTCACTGATATATATTTGGTTTGTAGTATCCAATTATTGCTATTTTTAAGAAACACTGAATTTCCTTTCCAGTCACAATTATTTTGTTTTTATAATAATACTCTTGCAATTAGAAGTGATACAGGCCTGATTAACTAATTAGTCAGGCCTAACAAACACTGCTCCAACATCTTAATTAAAATTCATTTAAAAACACACAAGATGAACCATGGCTGGCTTTGGATGATCAACAAAACATCTTGTCTATTTCATTCCATTTTTTTTCTGCCCATATATTTTTCTTTTCAACCCAAAAATTTCTACATTTCCTAAGCACATAAAAAACAGCTGCTAAGAGACATCAGTTTAAATATCTACAAAGGTATTAAATATATTTAAATTTCATGTTTATGAAACTGCTTTCATGTCATTCACCTTGCCTTTTAGCCCTTATGATTTTTATGACACAGTTTTCCCTAAAGTGATGATTAATGCAGGAAATGGAACCCATCCTTTCCTTGCCTCTGTCTTCAAGAATAACCAGTGAATTATTAATTAGATTACTGTATACAAACAAAATAGTTCTTAGGTCTTGAAGGGCCAAATGTAAATGATGCCTGAACATCATTTACAAAGGTCTGAACAGAATTGAAAAGTATGGTCCCCTCTTCAAGGACTGAAAGACAGACAGATGAAGAATAAATAGGAAAAAAAGGTCAGGAATCAGCTGAGGGCTAAGGACTGTCTTTAGATACTGATTTAAATCAGATTAGAGCTAGACAGTCCACTCAGGTTCATAGGTATTTAATGAACTGGGGATTCCTGGCATCAGCTAACTGTTCATCAACTACTTATTTGTTTGTTTGTTTGTTTGTTTATTATTTGTGGGTCCTGAGGCTTGATCTTGGCCTGGCACTGACCCTGAGCTCTTCAGCTCAAGGCTACTGCTCCACTTGTGAGCCAAGCCCCACTTCCCGTTTTCTAAAGGTTAATTGGAGATAAGAATCTCAGATCCTTTTGTGCCCAGATTGGCTTCAAACCTTGATCCTTAAATCTCAGGCTCCTGAATAGCTAGGATTACAGGCATGAGCCATCGTGCCTGGCTCATTTGACCTGTTTTTTGCTTTTTTTTTTGTTTTTGCCAATCCAGGACCTTTAGCTTAGCGCCTGAGCACTGTCTTTAGGCTTTATCAAGACTAGAGCTCTACCACTTGAGCCACAACACCACTTCTGGCTTTTCTATGTATGTGGTACTGAGGAATCGAATCTGGATCTTCGCGCATGCTAGGCAAGCACTCTACCACTAGGCCAAACTCCTCGCCCCTCATTTTACATTTTACCCACAAAATAACCCTAATTTGCTGAGTTAGTAACATGGATAATAGAAAATTATCAAGTTCACACTGTATTATAGTTGGAATGGACATATGATTAAGTATTGGTCTTTAAAGGAGTTATAAGAACAAGTTGATAATATGACTTTCAACAAAATTTTACAATTCAGGAGACACTACAATTCACTAGACACTACATCGGAAATGAACTTTACAATCTGGGGAGAAACTGGAAGAAAATGAGGGAGAGAGTAACATTGTTCAAAAAGAAATGTACTCATTACCTGACTTATGTAATTGAAACCCCTCTTTGTCACCTTGACAAGAAACTTTTTTAAACAACTAAAAACTAAAAATCCCACCATTTTGTCTTTGCCTTTCACAAGTAAATGTTCAGCAGCCGTTTTTTGTATCAAATTGTTTGTGAATAGCAGCCTGTAGAACAATGTAAAACCCCAAAATCCTAACCAAATTAATGAATCACTTGATATTTAAAATGGAAATTTATTGCTTCTTCTTCGGTAACTTCTTTTTCATTATCTATTCCTAGGAGTGTACGAGACAACTTAGAAAATTAGGAATTTTTAGGTCAGAACTAATAGTCTGTTAGATCAGAATGTTTTGCCCTATTTATAGGCTATATGCTCTTAATCAAGGAAGATATTGCTCATGAACTTTTATTTTATCATATGTAAATGGAGATAGTAACATCTGTGATGAAGGGTTAGTGAAATGAATTGATGTCATTTATACTATCTCAAACCCACGTCTCTACACATTATTTCTAAGTAATTGTTCTATAAATGCCATAATTTCAATATTTCTAATTTACCAAACATACTAAATGAATAGTACATTTACTAAACATTGTAAATGACTTTCGACTCCTGTTCCATTTAAGCTACTTTTATTATTGCTTTGTAAATACAGAGTTCTGGATGTTATTTCATGATATTTAAATGTAGTATAAACAGGACTGAACAAAAATAATGCCTTCAGAAGAACTTGCATTTTTCTTTTATAGTGATTTCTTTTGACAAGACAAGAATTATATCTAGATTAATAAAATACATTTTTATGTTAATATGGGACCCATAAGCAGATTTTCTACAATGAAAGAGATGAGATATACACAGAGAACCATAGTATAAGAAAGAACAGCGAATCCAAAAGAGCAGACATTTTCCTGACAAGAAAAAGAGTGTCTTTAGAAAGAAGACAGATTTGTAGTCAAATTTGGACAGATGGAGTAAGATGAGAAAGGATTTACTAGTCGACAAAACCACATAAGAGAAGACATGCAAATAGAAAACACACACAGCTAACTATCAGTCACTTGTTTAGACTGGGTATTAAGAAATGTAAAGGTCATAGAGCTAAAAAGATCCTGATATAAGCTCATTGAATAAACAAGATGTAGCCATTTTTTTCATAAGAAATATGTGAGTTCCTTCTCCTGGAAAGAAAATGCATTTCTGGAGGATTTTTAGAGGTAGTATAGTTGTCTGCTTATGATGCTGTGACCCAAGAAAAGATATTCATCTTGCCTTCAGTCATTTGAACTCATAACAGATTTTAACTACTCTGTGTGGCTGTTGAGATCAGCAATCTAATACATTGCATAATGTTTTCAGCAATTCTTGCTGTTTTATCTTCTTGTCTATTTCAGGAAGCGTTCCTCCAACAGTGATACAGTTGAGCTCACATCTTGCCTAAGATACTTCCCTTTAAGACCACTAACAATTTTATTAATAAAAGTTGTTTACAGACTACCTAAGACTCAATAGCAGACACTGAAAGACAGACACAACAAAGAGTATGCATTGGCTGAGAAAGTGTTAATGTGGCCAACAAAATCAGAAAAAGAGACAAATTGTAACCGTTTTATAGTGTTCAAGCTAGCATTGTTTTTCCTTAATTTTCAAATATTTTCACTTCTTTAATAAACAAATCTCTTCTGATACAAGAAAGTTTGGATTTTCTTACTATCTTTTTTTTATATATTTTTTTTATTGTAATTAGTAAAAGGGTTACATGATATTTGCCAGATAGAAGGTGCATTAATTCACATACATTGATACCCTTTCACATGTCTTGGTACCCGTTTCCCTCCCCCCCACACCCCCCACCCATCTTGGTTTTCCCCCCTTCCCTATCAAATTTCAAATAGCCAAATACAAATAAATTCAATATATCAGATAACAAAGTGAGATACTATACCAATATGAGATAACCAAGGGACAGCAAAGGAGATGAGAGACAACATAGTGCATTAAGGACAACAATCATTCATTATATGGCTTTTGTTTCACTATCCTGGAGGTCCTTTCAATTAGCTTCACATTATATGTCCTTATGTATCAAGATTTTGCTCTATTGCAAATCTCTGCTAGTAGAGCCCAAGGTTTCTACTGATTATGACGAATGAGGGAAACCATTGAGCCTAAGTTCCTTTGAGTCTGGCTTACTTCACTTAATATGATTTTTTCTAAGTCTTTCCAAAGAATAACGAAAGGAACAGAGAAGAGAAAAGATGATTGCACATGGATTCATCCAACATCTTCTTCAGTGTTCTTGGGAAAGGTACATCTGATTATTATGGAAACTAATATTCCCTAAACTTTGTTACTTTGTGAGCTTCAATGTCTAGATTCACTAGATGTTCTTACTGTCTTTTTTTTTTTTTTTTTGCCAGTCCTGGGCTTGAGCTCAGGGCCTGAGCACTGTCCTTGGCCTTTCTCAAGGCTAGAACTCTACCACTTGAGCCTCAGCACCACTTCCGGCTTTTTCTATATATGTGGTACCAAGGAATCGAACCCCGGTCTTCGTGCATGCTAGGCAAGCACTTTAACCATTAGGCCAAATTCCCGGCCGTTCTTACTGTCTTTACACAATTCTGGAGGCATTTAAAACTTACAAATCCGGCTTGGCAGGATGGCTCACTCTTGTAATGCTAGCTACTCAGGAGGCTGAGATCTGAGGATCAAGGTTCAAAGCCAGCCTGGGCACAAAAGGACCTGAGACTCTTATCTCCAATTAACCTCTAGAAAAAGGGAAGTGGGGCTTGGCTCACAAGTGGAGCAGTAGAGCTCAGGGACAACACCCAGGAGTTCAAGCCCATGACGCCCCCTCCCCACAAAAAAAAAACAAGTCAGGTTAAGAGGATCAGTAATTAAGTTGAGTACCGATAGAAAATGGATAACTCAAACAAATCTCACCTGTTAATGATACACTAGCCTGTTTTTGGCACCTTGAGTACAATGCAAATTTCTTCTCAATCACGACATGTAGCAGCTTATCTCCTGCCTTTTATGCACTTCAGGGAACTGGTAAATCAAATGATCAGATTATCTATATTAGGGCAGAGTTCTTAGTTTGTGAGAGGATGTGTAAGTAGAGCAAACTGGAAACAACTCTGAATTAAAATGTAAACAAAATAGATATTCTCTGCCTTAGATATAAGCTGCAATATCTAAAGGGTAATCTTCATTAGGATTGGCTCAATTGGGACAAAACAAAGCCTGACAAGGTTTCGTTTATTTATAACTAAATGCAACTTGGAATGCTTCATTGATTGCCAAATATTGAAGACTTACAGACTCCTAATTAAAAGTGCTTTTCTGGGTGTGATGAACAATGCTTTCTTTCACAAAACAAGACACAAGAATACTTTAAAGCACTTTCTCATTCTCCACCTTTCATCACCCTCCTTTCCTGTGCTGCCAAATCTGTCCTGTGCTAAAATGCTATAAGGAGACTTTCTGTGAAAACTGTTTTCTACTGAACAAAGGTAAGTTTCTGAGTTCTTAAGGGCATGCACTCAATCGCTCTTAGGTGATCTGTAGCTCTTCCAAAGCTATTGAGGGAAAGGTGGAAGTTTGTATAATGATTCAGGGTCTTTTGCAATTTCTTTTTTTTTCTTTTTTTTTAAAATAAATGTATGTACTTCATTTATTTATTTATTTATTTATTTATTTTTTGCCAGTCCTGGGCTTGAGCTCAGGGCCTGAGCACTGTCCTTGGACTTTCTCAAGGCTACAGCTCTACCACTTGAGCCTCAGCACCACTTCCAGCTTTTTTCTATGTATGTGGTACCGAGGAATCTAACCCAGGTCTTCATGCATGCTAGGCAAGCACTTTAACCACCAGGCCAAACTCCCGGCCCGGTCTTTTGCAATTTCATATAAACTTTGGGCTAATTTTTTCTACCTCCATGGAAAAGAGGCCTTTGGAATTTTGCTAGAGATGGTATTGAATTTGCAGATCCCTTCAAGTGGAAATTTGTAGGAATATATTTTCCCATACACAAACACTAAGAGGTCTTTCTGTATTTGTGTCTTCTTGAATTTCTTTCACTAATGTTTTATAGTTTTCACTGCGCACACCTTCTCTTTTCTTGGTTAAATTTGCTCTTAAGTGTTTTACTCTTAATGTTATTGGAAAAGGAGTTCTTTTCTTAATTTCCTTTCTGGAAATTAAGAAATACAGTATTTTATTTTATGTCAGCTAATGAATTGGAACATGACATTATACATTCTATAGCTAGGGAAAAAAGCAGAACATATATTCAGTTATGAATGATGAACATACATATTTGTAAATGAGCTATATATGAAAATCAGAATCAGCATTCTGGAGATGATCCAATCACTATCAAGTGATTTTACAACAAAAATAGCATTCAAAGACTCCCAAGATCTCCATAATAATTAGTTCAACCAATCATCAGTCATGACAGACAGGTTTAATGAGTATATGTGATAGGGAAATAACCGGGTAAAATCTAAAGGAGTTTAGAGGTCAACGATACCAAGGCAAGGTCACCCTGTGTTCCATGAGGCTGGGTTCATCCTGTTGTCCTGGAATAATTATTGTTCAACTGTGGTTTATGAACCTTATAGGCATTTTTTATTTTTGAACTTTTCATTGCAGCAAAATGCCTGCAATAATAAAATAGTAAAAGACAGTGATTCTGTACCTCATGATTTTGATGGTTCCAGTCCATGAAAGAGTAGCCCTTAGTGTGTTGGGCTTCTGATCAGCATGCAGAATGATCATGGTGGGAGAGATGGTGAAGCAAAACCATGTATAGCATGTGCCAGGAATCAAAGAGGTCAAGACCATGTTTTTATAGCACTCCTATTAAGGACCTGCTACTATTGATCTGATGATTATTTCCCACTACATCCCCAAAGTTCTACTTCCATACTGGTAGTAGCCTTTTAATACAGGGACCTTTAGTGGACACTTAACATCCACATTCTAGCAGATGTGCAATCAAAATTCTTGTTCCCTATTTGACTTCTCCCTTAAATTTTCCATATTGTATTTCAGTTAATAAATTTGCATGGGCTTGCAGACGGCTCAGCAGCACATTTACTGGTAAGTTTATCAGCTACATCTAGTGTCCAAATACAAGGGAAAACATGCATTGTTTGTCTCTCTGAGCCTGACTTACTTCACTCCACATCATTTTTTCTGTCTTCTCTCTCTTTGCAAATGGTACAATATCATTCTTTCTAATGGATGAATAAAATTCCATTTTATATGTATACCATATTTCCTTGATTCATTTGTCCGTGAGGGGCATCTGGGCTGATTTCATACATTGTTTGTGGTGATTAGGGCTGCAATGAACATAGGTATTTTGGTAGCTATACCACAGCCTGGTTTATAATCTTTTGGATAAATACCTGGGATTGGAATTTTTGAATCATTTGGTAGTTCTAGGTTTACGTTATTGAAAATCCTACATACTACTATTCAGAGTGGCTTAACAAGTTTACATTCCCACCAAACAGTGTATTAATTTTCCCTTTGGGATGCATCCTCACAGCATGTGTTATCTTACAAGATTAAGAAGAGAGAGGAAGAGGTGAGTCGAGAGGGATGAGTAAGAATGTTGAAAGTTGTGACATTGATCAAGATGCAGTGTATCTTTAAACTGCTTTGTTAAATGACAAGTACTTTATACAACAATTTAAGGATGGTTTTAAGAGTCTTTTTCATCCCCCAATGCCTTTTGCAAAGATGTAAGAAATCTGTAAGTGTCTAAACTTAATCTTAATTTCATTAATTCCTCAACTTCTTTTGTTTTTATCCAACTTGGCCATTAGAGGCTAACGTGAATCCAACAAAATCTGAATAAGCATTCTTTCCAAGAATGATGATGTAACTAGTCCATTAGAAAAAAAAAGAAAAAATATATTTAAGAAAACTCAAGGTTAATCAATCAATTCATCAATTAAGCAAAAAGGCAAAGAACAAATCCAAAAGACCAAATGAATCTGAAAGCATAGATATGAATTTCAGTAGATTGGAGATTCAGAACACCATTGCCTAAGAAAGAAAGCTATAAATACTATTTGATTGAAAATGAAACTTTACTCAGGTACATGTAGCTCACACTTGTAATCTTGTCACTCAGAAAGCTAACATCTGAGGACCTCAGTTCAGAGCCAGCCCAGGCAGTAAAGTCTCTGAGACTGTTTAATTATCTACCTATAAGCCAAAAATGGAAATGTGGATCAAGTGGTATAGTACTAGATTTGACACGAACAAAACTTGGGGATAGCACTCAGGCTCTGATCAAGTCCCAGGGTCATCATCATCACACACACACACACACACACACACACACACACACACACACACACACCACTATCACCCCCACCATCACCATCACCCCCCCCACTGCTACCACCACCACCACCACCATTTCTCCCGTTTTGAGGGGCACTTGCCAAAATAATTTGTGATATCCTATTTCACATAAAGAGTGTTAATAGTAGTTATTCTGGCAGGAGCTAACTTCCAGAAGGGACTGACAGATGATGATAATGAAAATGTAACTATGTTATATTTGCATGTGCCAGCCCTAAAACAGTAGCACACAGTGGGAGGGATTTTCTGATCTGTGCCTGCTGGCATCAACAGACAAACTTTCTATGTCCCTTCTTCTGTGTATAGGAAGCTCTCTGGAAAGGCACTCTAAAATACTTTTGTTTTTAATTTTAACATTCTTAGACTCCATTTAATAAAGAAAAATATTTTTTTAGATTCTGGTCACTTTGTACAGAAATTATTTTCTTTTCTAATATTAGGAAATACTGGGATCAAAAGTACAAAGATTTTATTCTCTCTTCATAATTTGATGTAGCATAAATTCCTTGTATAAACTCTAGTTATCCATGCTACATTGAGACAGGACTGTAACTGACTTACAAATAAGTTTTGATTAAATCTACAGTGCCATAAATTGTACAAGATTTGTCCATTCTCTTATTTTCTGTATTTTAAAAACAATGAGGATAAGGCATATAGCAAGACATTGCAGTGAGATTTTGTAATATTCCTCACAAGTGAGCCATCCTTCTCTAGTCACTGTCACTGGGTAAAATATACACTTATGTGTCACTTCTTGGGAATATAATTGCTTTTGCTTTAGATAAATTATTAGCAGATTAAAAGCAAGTTTGCCTCTGTAGTAGCCTAATAAAAGATTAAGTTGGAAAAGCTGGTTTGTAATAAGGAATAGGACAATACAAACACCAGGAAATGGATATTTGAAAAGGTGAAGGGGAGAGGAGCATATGAATGAAAAGAAGGGGAGAGAATACAGTTAAAAAAATGTGATCAGGTGATAGTGGCACACACCTGTAATCCTAGCTACTTAGGAGGCTAAAATCTGAAGACAGCAGTTCGAAGCCAGCCTAAGCAAGAGTCCATGTGAGACTCTCATCTCCAATAAACTACTCAAATAAAAGCCAAAAGTGGAGCTGTGGCTCAAATGGTAGAGCACTAGCCCTGAGCAAAAGAGCTCAGGAACAGTACCCAGTCCCAGCATTCAAGGCTCATGACTGGAAAGAATAAAATAAAATAAATAATAAATAATAACAAGTAGTCCCTTGGTTATCTCATATTGTTACAGTATCTTACCTTGGTATCTGATATTTTGTATATATGTTTATTTGTTTATTTGAAATAGGATAGGGAAAGGAGGAAAACAAGATGGGGGTGGGGAGAGGGAAAGGGGGACAAAAACATGAGAAAGGGTAGCAATATTTGTTAAGTAATGCACCTTCTATCTGGCAAATGTAATGTAACCCTTCTATTAATTAAAATAATAATATATTTTTAAAAAATCAATGTGTAGTATACAAAATTAAGAAAAGGGAAGAAAAGGATGTGTGGGGAGGGAAGTGTGAGAATGTTGAAAATAGTAAGACTGATCAAGCCACATACATTCATAAACCGCTTTATTAAATGGCAACTTCTTTGTACAATCACTTAAAGATAATAAAAACACATTTCAAAAAGAAAACAATATACAAAATCTCTTATTCATTGGTATTCCTGACTTCCTCACTTTTTAGTCATGGATTTCTTCCCTTGGTTCTCTGATTCTTCATTTATGAAAGTCAACCACATCTTTGCCCAAATCCTCCATTATTAAGTTCATTTCAGATTTTGTTTGGTACTTGATTAATTTGAATGATTCCCCAAATATCAAGAGTCTTTGACCTCTAAAATCTAGCATAATTCACATTTACTTCAAGGAAAGGCTCCTAAGACCTCATATTAGGACTCTCTATAACTTGCAGATTGTTCATCTTAATAATCTTAATGGCCCAATACTGAATTGTGGCTACAGATTTCTCTTCCCAAACCCCTCTGTGACTATGTTCCAAATGTGCCAATTGTATTGTTCAGTAACATTTAATTACCCTTGTCCTTGACTGTCATATATTCTATTCCTTCAAAAGCCCTGTCCATGTTTAATCTACTCTTTCAATCTGTTTAGAGACACTGGCCAGTGGTTTCAAATAATTACTAATCCTTACTTAGCATTCTTTGAATATGTACTGACTATAAAATAAGAATACTAGATGTCTAAGCCCTATTAGACAGGGGAGCCCACTCAATCTGTTTCTCAAAATCCTAGCAATTTATTTGCTTCATGCTTCTCTGAGAACCTGAAGACCGTGAAATATGATCCATCCAATTCCTTTCCTACACTTCTAAACTCATCAATCTACAATCTAGCTTGCTAGCTACTACCTTACCTTCCATCATCTAAACAGGCATGCAAGATGCACACACATGCACACACACACACACACACACACACACACACACACACACACACTTCTCTTTTTGTTTTCCATGCCTATTCTTTCTCTATTTAAAATCTTTTTGGTTTTCTCCAGTATCATCACTTTTTCCCCCTTTTGACTTTTTTCTTCGCTTTATAGATTCAGTCATTTCTTAACCAAAAGAAAATCATTCTACTAGTAAAAAGTAAGACAGCCACAGTGCATATATCACATTGAAATTAAAGTAATGTTGAAAGGATTATAGCAGACAATGGAGAAAAATAGTTAAAACTTACTGATGGTTTTTCATGGCTTATGGTTAATACCAACTGCCAGAATGTTCTGGTGTAGACTGCAGTGACCTAAGTTACCCTCAGCACTGGTCCTTGATTCCTTTTAATAGATAGATAGATAGATAGATAGATAGATAGATAGATAGATAGATGACATAATAAATGCAATTGCCTAATGCATTTATAATATCACTTAAATATATCACAAATCTATCCTCTTTACTATTTCCCATTGTCACTGTTCATTTGTCACAGAGATGATTCCAATAGTCCCCTAATTGGTCTCTGTTGTTCTCACTGTCACTAATCTCTCTCAAATTTAATGAATCTTCTGCAATACCTGCAGAATGATTTTACCACATGATCCTAGCCAAGTCCTTCTATGGCTTGAACAGTCTTCTGATAAATACCCTAAATTACAACCTAGTAGAGGGAATACCTCTGTATGTATGTATATATATATATATATATATCCCGAAATATATAAGTTCTGGCTTTGTTCTTATTGCCCAGGGCAACTACATTCCTGTCCTTTTATTATTGCAATCTTTCCCAAGTTTATATTCCCTTGCCAACTCAGATTGCTACATTTGAACATTAATGTCCTCTCTGGTGAAACAACAATGATTCTTCAAATTTTCCATGAAGTGTCATGCCTCTGTCAAGGCCACCTGTTCAATTTGGAAGAGCTATATAAATATATTAAAACAGCCAAGTGGAGGTATTGTCAACATTCTTTGATCTACTTCAGAGCAACGACCACCTTGATTTACATTTGCATGTCCCATGTTTACGTGTGTATCTAAAATTCCCAGATGCTCATAGATGTTGAGTTTTTTCTTAATGAATGAATTGACGGATGGATTAATACATAAGGGGCTATTTGAAGAATTCCCATTCCTCCATAGAAAGTCTAAGCTGCAGTTTTAGCATGGTAAAAGCAATCTTAAATTTTTCTTGCAAAGAAAAGTCTCAATCATAGAGAATGGAAATGATTTCCAGCCTCTAAGGGAAGCTTTGCTTTCAGAAAGTAAGTGACAAGACAAAGACAGCAATATTCTCACTATTGCTACTTAAAAATTATTAAATGACATTTAATTATCTAAAATCACTTCCCTCAATGTTTATAGCTGAGGAAATAGTTTAATGTAGGCTTTGTTGGGGGTGGGGGATAAATTTGTATCTAGAAACATATAGTTTATCTGCAAAGGCTATGAGTCCTTAATTGATGGTCAATTCCTGCCTTTGCTGTTCTTTCCTGTGCCTGCACCAAGTCCCTTCCCAGTGCAGTGCATGTGGAATGCATTCAGCCTCAACAGGTATCAACCAGAAAGTCTGGCTGAGACAGAAAAGCTGTCATCTCACCACCGTCATACTGTTGCCTTCCTGATGGCTTTAGTGACTTGTCTTCCATATTTTTCTTAGGTATGGAATCCCCTCATTGTTTTAGCACAACACGTGCTGAAATCAGTCTTCCATTTGCACCTCACCTTTGGTATTCTATGTATGTGGTTGTATCTGTCTATGCAGTGCCAGTTTTAGAGTTCTGATGTGACTTTAGCTTTCCTTTTAGGAACCTTCAATGGAAGGAAAATGAACATGTTTCTTCCCCCAAGATATTTGGAAATGTCTAAAGACATTTTTGCTGTAATCCTGCGGGCATCTGTATACACAAGCTGAGAATGCCATGTGTTAAACCACACCAAACCACTCCAATACCATCATAAAAGAAGAATCATCTAGACCAAAGTGTAAGTGGTACCAGTGTTAAGGTAACCTTTGCATAGATTATTATGTTTTAAACACCAATAAATATGTTTAAAGTATAAGGATGCCATGTGCATGAGCTGACCCCACTTACAAAATCAGAGCACAAATCACATAAAGTCTGCAATTTGGGATCCCCCAATCTAATCACTGGACTCCTTTTTGCCCAGTTTTCCCATCTTGATGAAATAGCAGCTGACCATTGCTCTTCTGCAGTGGGCCCTGGAGGTTTAATAAATCCATTTTAATGAGGCACTATGCCATGCTCAGGTGAAAAATGTTCCACAAGTGTTATGCCCGTCACAAGGGAGAGCAAGGATTGCTTTTGCAGATTGGCACATGAAGTTCATTCTTGCAATGCACCTCCATCCCATAACTCCAAAAAGTACAAAATTTGCTCATAAAAAATAGAAGCCGACTGACAAGTTCAGCATTTTCTTTTACCTCTGTCAGGAGAAGTGGTGTCACTGAAGAATCAGCTGTCAGATGGCTGCATCTTTAAATTATCCAGCGAGTCAGCTATCACTGCTTATTGAATTCCATTTGATTCCTAGTATCCCCTTAGTATAAAGCAGGCAGAGGAGGCAGATTGCATCGGTCTCGCCAGAACACAGAATTTAAAAGTGCTCAATGTATTTACCAAAAGTTTCAGCCATGCAAACATGGCATATTTAAAGCAGTAAGGACTGAAAAGGGAAAGATTAAGGACCTTGTCTTCTAAAAGTTCAGAATAGGAATTAAGTTTTACTGTTCTGGTAGGATTTAAATGTTGATCTATCTCTGGGAAGTTGCCTTTATAAGCAATTGCAAATTAATAGTTTGTTTTCCCTTCCAAAGCAACCTACTACTATGATGAAATGACACTATTAAATTCTAATTTTAATGTTTAGCCATTTAAAGAAATATTAACTAACACAATATTTTACAAGGATTGCCACATCCTTTCACATTTTATTATTTCATACACATAAACACATACACACACACATACACATACTACAACAAATATGAAGTTTAGTTTCAGATTTTAACTACCTTTATTAGCATTTTAGCAAACCACAGAATTTAACTGCCTGTTTTATTATTGATTCATTATTTCAAGTAAATATTTGTGGACTGAGTTCTCTAAGCCACTCTCTTGTCTTGTTTTAGTGTTTTTAAAACTGACTTATCTGTAGTTTTAACTTAGATTATAAATTTAACTGCATGTTGGAAACTGACTTGTATAAGAGTAGCTTAAATAAAACTGAAATTAATTTTTCTCTTAATAAACTCAACCTTAGGATGAATTGTTCCAGGTATATACAATTGCTCACATTCCTTGGTCTGCTTTTTCTCTAAGATATCTTTACAACCTAGCTTCTGCCTTTTAAATACTCCTGTAACTAGAATTTAGTCATTACAGACTCATGTTTGATCCTCTTAAGAAAGGTTAAGGGAAAAAAGAAAATGGTAGCCTATGTAATCAATTCCATGTCGATAGCTTTTGCCAAAATCCAATCCAGAGACTTAAGCTTCTATTGACAACCATAGAACTTCCCTTTTAGTTGAGAAATGTTTTCATTTATTATGTAGTATAACCTGAACAACATTTACAGGAGAGAGAGAGAGAGAGAGAGAGAGAGAGAGAGAGAGAGAGAGAGAGAGAGAGAGAGAGAGAGAGAGAGAGAGAGAGAGAGAGAGAGAGAGGGGGGGGGGAAAAAGGGAGGGAGGGAGGGAGGGAGGGAGGGAGGGAGGGAGGGAGGGAAGGAAGGGCAAAGGGAAAGATGGATTGGGAGGGATTGAATGTTGAACAGACAATTGGCAGTTTGCTCCTTATTTTGTTTGTTTCTCTACTCTCATAGTCTAACACCACAACAACTCAGATACCTTTTAAACAATATATAAGTGGATTTTCTTATCCTATAGTTTAAATCTATCCCATTCATAATGAAATTGATCTTGCATTATATAGTATATGCTATATATGTCGATATTGATTGACATTTTATCAATTTTTACTATGTCCTTCCCGTATTCATTGATACGGCCATATTATATTTGTATTTTTAGTTGTTGAAAATTCTAACAAAAGCTATTCCTTAAAAAAAAAAAAACGAAAAGAGGGAATGGCTTTAGCTTTTCGCCATTAAGTATAATACTAGCTGTAGTTTTGTAAGCCAGACTCAAAGCAACATAGGCTCAATTGTTTTCCTCATTTGTCATAATCAGTAGAAATCTTGGGCTCTTGTAGCAGAGATTTACAATAGAACAAAACCTAGATACATAAGCCTTATAAAATGATGCTAAATGAAAGGATCTCTAGGATATAGAAACAAAAGCCATATAACAAGTGTTTGTTGTCCTTAATGTACTGTGTTATCTCTCATCTCTTTTGCTGTCCCTTGGTTATCTCATATTGTTACAGTATTTCACCTGGTTATCTGATATATTGTATATATGCGTATTTGGTTATTTGAAGTCGGATAAGGAAGGGAGGAAAACAAGATGAGGGGCAGAAAAGAAAATTCAGAGCTGTGCACCAGTGGCTCACACATGTAATCCTAGTTTCTAAGGAGACTGAGATCTGAGGATCATAGTTGGAAGCTAGCCTGGGCAGGAAAGTCCACAAGAGACCCTTATCTCCAAGTAACTATTCAAACACTGGACGTGGAGCTGTCTCTGAAAGTGGTAGAGCATTAGCCTTGTGCTCTTTTGCTCAAGGATAACCCTAGGACTTGAGTCTGAGCTCCACAACTGAAAAAAACATTTTTTTTTGCTTTGATATTTTTTCAATTTTATTTTATTGTTGGGGTGATGTACAGAGGGGTTACCGTTACATTCATCGAGTAGTAGGTACATTACTTCTTGAACATTGTGATACCTTCTCTTTTCCTCCCCCCTCCACTCTTTTGTTTATTCCCTACTTTCATTTTGAAATACCAAAATAAATGTATATGCAATATACCAAGTACAAAAACATTTTTTCATATATTTTTATTGTAATTAATAGAAGGGTTACACTATATTTGCCAGATAGAAGGTGCATTAATTCACATACATCGATACCCTTTCTCATGTCTTGGTCCCCATTTCCCTCCCCCCCAACCCTCCTTCCTTTCCCTATTTCAAATAATCAAATAAACATATATACAACATACCAAGTAACAAAGTCAGATATAGTATTCACATGAGATTAACAATTAGGGGAAAAATTAGAAAGGAAATAACATTGTACCTTAAGAACAATCACGAAGATAAAGCTCTTGTTTCCATATCCTAGAGTTCATTTCATTTAGTCTCATCCTACATGACCTTATGTGCATAGCGTTTGAGCTATTGTGTTCCTCTGCTAGGAGAGTCCTAGATATATACTAATTATTACAAACAAGGGAAACCATTGAGTCTGTGTTCCTTTGGATCTGGCTTACTTCACTTAATGTGATTTATTTCCAAGTCTTTTCATTTCCTCAAAATGGGGTGAGGTCATTCTTTCTGATGGCAGCATGTAATTCCATTGTATAGAAGTATCAGATGTGACCTATTATTCTAATAAAAGGAAAACATATAAATACTACATGCATTTTGAAATGTCTTTTTGGTCACTGAATCTCTACTTGGAGTTACTATGTGTCTCTTATTTTCCTGGAGTGGATACTAAATAGTCACATGAATAAATTAGGACTTTTGAGAGTAATCTTTTTTGTGAAGAAAGTAAGTAGTCTAATTTTTATTGTAAAAAAAGTAAAAGGTAAAAATAAATAAATAAAAAGTAAAAGGTATATAGTGGCTCCTTATAGAATACCATTAAAATTGTTAAAATTTATTAAATAATTGAAATGTGCCAAATAATTATATATATATGCAAGAATATGTATATATTTATGCCTGTTTGTTATGCATATATAGAGACAAGAGGAGAAATATTATCTATATTACAGATGTAGGACAAAAAGAATTATTGGTAAATTCACATAAATAATTCTCCTAATAATCTTCAGAACTCTTAGTAATTTTCAGTAATCTTCCATCTTATGTTAGAGAAATGTGTTAAATTTTGAAGTTTTGTACTAAAGATATAGGTGCTTAGGTTTTCTTTTTTATACTTTATGTTCAATTTAAGAAAGAAATTATTATCTCTTCTTAGAGTCTTTAAATACATTTCACATTGTACACTGTCTTAATGTGGGTGTTTTCAGAGGTTGGGAAAAGGGACATATAACTGAACGAAAGCTTCAAAAACTCATTTTAACTTTGTGGCTATTTAACATATGCACCTGCTGTTTTGCTGAACTGGCAGGTGGCTAACATTTTTTTTTTACACTGTAAACCTTTTCTTTTAATGCCTGTGTGTGGGTTCATGTCATTTTCTGCCCTGAGGAGAAGAATGCACCTGCTGTTTAATTTGCCTAACTATACTTGTGATGAGCTTGCCCATTTTGTGCATATCTAAGTAAGAGTTGTAGCTCCATTATATAGCCTAGACTTAACTCGATTCCCAAACTGCTTATTCTCAAACACATAATATGGTTCCAAGAAATATTCAAAGGACAGGTTGAAATGTTGTGACACATAAACACCAGCTGGACTTTAGAGAGAAGAAAGGTATGCTTTCAGCAGCTCAGCATTTTAAAGGGCCCAACCCTCCACTTTACTCATGCAGGAAATTAATTTCAACTTTTTTCCAAGTACAGAACGGATTTTAGGGAGTCAAACCAGGGTACGACTAAACCAAAACAAAAGAATGATGCTTCCTTAACTTAGAGTTTCTGGATTTCATGATGCCAAAAAGAAATAAGGGGAGAAATAAAAGGCGTTTCTATTCAAATCACACACTGGTAGAATCAAGAATCAGGACTATGTGGGCAGATGGAGTTAGAAAGTAGGTTGATGGAGTTTGATCTGATGTTAAAACATAGTTTTGAAGGATAGATTAACCAATATAAAATGAGAAATTAATATTTTCCTCAGTAATGAGAAATATTGTGCTTGAAAACAATTCAGTTATTAGAGTTCAGCCAGTGTCAGGTAACATACTGTGCATTATACAACTTCACTTAAACTGTACCTTAACCCCAAATGAGAGTCTAGTTTTTAGTGTTCTTTGGTTTGGGTGCCTATCCTGGACTTGATTGAACACTGGATTTGAGTAGTGTTCCTGAATATTTTTGTTCAGGACTAGAGCTGTGCCACCTAAGCCACACCCCATTTCTGGCTTTTTTGGTCGTAAATAAGAGTCTCATGGCTTTTTTTTTTTTTTTTTTTTTTTTTTTTTTTTGCCCAGGATGATTTTGCAATGAGATCATCAGATCTCAGGCTCCTGTGTAGATAGCATTACAGGCGTGAATCACCAACACCCATTTGGAGATTCTGTTTCTTTTACTTACTAGAAACAAGATTGAGTCCAAAGATGTCTCACCCCAGCAAATCAAGAAAGAAATGTTTGTGCATTTTGGGGCATTGAAACTAGAGCCTTGTGTATGCTAGTTAAATGCTCCTTCAAGCCCTAGCTTGAGATTTCCTTACATGATGTATATACTATTTCCCACTCAATGCATCGCCTTTCCTGAGTGTGGAAAAAAAAAGTGAAAACAAATTTAAAAAAAATTGTGTTTATTCTCCCTTTCCTAAGCTCAATATAAACCTCACTCCATTCTGGTTGACATCTTTATTCCCTCAGATGCTCATACAAACTACAAATTTCTTTCTCTCCATTCTTATCCTGAGGCTTCCTTGTTCATCCTGATTAGACAGGTATTTCCAAACCTCTAGAAACACTTTGAGAAAGCAAGATGGTATTATTGTGATATAATTGGCCCTTGGTGAACTCTTGTGGCCTCCTGGCATTTATCATTTTCATTCAAGTAAATTTAATATTTAATAGGAAGACTAACTTCATAGCATAAAAATACAAGATGACCTTCTTTAGCATGGCTTTTTGAGAATGTACTCCTTGGATATTGAGGTTCACTGAGACTTTCTCTTTCACTAAAATTTTCTCAGATTTTCCAGACGTCTGCCTTAACTCAAACTATTTTCTGTAGATATTGCCCTATGAGTTCCAACAACGGTTCCTGAACATCTATTAACTTACACAGTGGGGATTTAAACCAGCAAAGATTCATGATAGCAATGAGTTATATTTAACCCACTCTGCCCTGTCCCCTCGTTCTATTTCTTTTTCTTTTAATCCCCCTTTACTTAGAAAGGAAAAATGACAGTCAGAAATTCATCTCACAAGTGGGGGAAGAATGTTGAAAAGGGGGACACTGATCAAGATGCATTTATGAGCTGCTTTGAAATGGCAATTCCTTTGTATACCTATATAAAGAGCAGAAAAAAAGCTAAAGTATATATTCAAAATAAAGGGAAGTACATCTGTCAGTCTTATGTAGCATGTAGAAGCAAGTTTCCTGATGCATGTTCATCACATGATGAAGTACCTAGCCTTTTACTTGCAAGTGGTCTAGCCTCTCATTCGCTGTCCATGAAACCAAGGACTGATGACAATCTCTTTGCCTGTTGCCTCTGACTACATCTTAGTCACACTGAGCAGAGTGCAAAGTTAGAAGATCCTTGGTAACTGGAGACCTGATTCCAATAGGATTTAGTGAGTTCTGGGCAGAGGAACAGGATACTGATTTTGATCATTACCTTTGGAATGGGGTACATTTAGTGAAGTTTCTGTGCTTTAGGCTAATTTGTTATATTGTAAGAAAAAAAATCCTGTATATTTCCTATCATACATCTATTTAATAAATATACAATTTAGGTATTAATTCAAGTTTTCTATATGGCAACCATTGTAGTTAATATATGTACATAGCATATGTCGTTAATTGTAGCTAATACTGAAAATTGAGAAAATACAATTATCATTCACCATCCCATAGTCAACTGCATTAGTTCATGCCCTGCTTTTGGCCATGATATTTACAGCTGCCTACTAGTTTTAACTTGAACCCTTTCTCACCCTAATGGCATATTTATCACATGAGAGCGGATCTCCTAGAGGAGTGAGAATGGCTCTCTGTGGGAGGCAAGCTGGCAGGGAAGATTTCATAAATGATGACATGTTCCTCTTGCCTCTTACCAGACAGGTAGGAATTAGAACCTTAAAATTTTAAGTATGGGCATTCACTATTGAAAGGGCCATGTGTGAAAAAGCAAGAAGGCATAGAAGAAAAAGGGAAATACACATAATTAAGCAGGACTGGAACAGTCCTCAATAATAGTATCAAGACAAACAAGGCAATCATATTTAATGACATTTTTATGCTGGTTTCAATGATTCTGACTCTTGGGAGGCTGAAGAATTGGCCAGGGGCTGGGAGTGTAGCCTAGTGGTAGAATGCTCTCTTAGCATGCATGAAGCCCTGGGTTTGAGTCTTGTATCACATACACAGAAAAGCCAAAAGTTGCCATGTGGTTCAAGTGGCAGTGTGCCAGCCTCGACCAAAATGTGTCCAAGGACAGTGGCCAGGCCAGGAGTTCAAGCCCCTGGACTAGCAAAAAAATGCCCAGAAAATGTTCATTTTCAACACCCTCCACAGGCTCTCTTATTGACATAAGAATTTGTGAAGTAGGGTGAAGTTTCAGTAATTTTTATAATCTTCCTGGGAATACATAAATAGGTAGCATATTGTGGTTGATTGACATAGATTCTTTCAACTCACTAATGAGGGCTTTTAAGTAAGTGGTTAATATACTAAGATTCACATTTTGGACACTACCTATAGCTGAATGACTAGAGTAAGAAAAATCAGAGACAGGAGAGCAATCAGATAGTCTACTACAATGATCCAAGCAAGATGTAACAGTAGACCCATGTCAGATTATAGGAGAGACTAAACAGAGACTAAGCATGAAAGTTAAACACTGTTAAAATAGTAATCGTTGGGCAGTAGTAGAAACAGGATGCCAGCAAGTGTCTTATAAATGTTTCTAACATCATAAACAAAATGCCACACTAATCATTCACTTACAGGAAGATAATATTTCAAAGACCCCTAATTCTCTCTAGTGGTGGGGATGGGATTATTTTTTGTTTGTATTTGGTTAGAACTAGTTTGCTTTCATTCATATGTTCAAACTGGAAGAAACTATATGAAAATTCAAGCCAAATTTTGTGATCAATTTAAACTTGGAAAAACCAAGTGGAAGGCCTTAATAACTGTTCTGTTGCTTTATTGGCAAAGAGAGCACAAAGCAGAGCCCGGTTGAAGAAGTGGAAGTCATAATTGGTCCTATTGACAAGGGAGCTGGTAGCACTACTATTCAGTCAAGCAATCTGTCAAATTGAAAGTTGTTTAATTGTGTCCATGGTAGTGTTTAGATCATGGGGAAACAAAAGGAGGCTATATAGAGCAGAGCTGAATCAGTTATCATGGTGAATGGTATTAGAAGGTAGCCTCTTAACAGAAGGAAGAATTTCACCCAGAGGGGAGTGAACATATCTGTGTACTAGGCTATGGTTCAACACTACAAGAAGGGTACCCAGGGTAGCCACAAGCCGAAACAAGGAATTCCCTAGGGCATTTGGGTCTATCATTACTTCTTAGAAGATAAGGAGATATGCTTAGCTTCCTTGGAAAAGAGTTTTAGGTCATCCCATGGCTCATAGAAATAGGAGTCCTCTGATTCCTCTAGATCTGAAGGAATGTTCCCCGTTTTGTGCTGCATCCAAGCCATCTGCTCCAAGGTCAACAAGAAAGTCATTAGACAAGAATAGCCTGGTATTTTTGTTGTTGGTGGTGGTGTTCATGGGGTTGAACTCTGAGCCTGGGCGCTTTCCCTGACCTCTTCAGCTTAACACTAGTGCTCTACCACTTGATCCACACAGTGCCACTTCCTGCAAAATGGTATTTTGAGAGGCATAGGTAAAAATCTTAGGTCTGTGAGAATTTCTTATCCTGATCTGGATGAGAGGAAAGGCAATAAGCCAATTTTTCTGAGTTCTCTTAGTAGAAAGTAGCCAAATTTTTCCTTAAGGTTTGGTTGACTCTTTCCACCACCAGAGGGTAGGGCCTCCAAAAAACAGCAGGTAATACTTGATTCTAGAAGTCCTGGCCCTAGCTTGTGTGATTTGAGAAACAAATGCTGGGCCAGTGTCACTTTCAAGGCTTTTAGTGGATTTAAAACTAGGCTTTTTTTTTTCTTTTAGGGGGACATTTTTACTACCTCAATGATGCATTTCTGGCTTTTCTTCCCTTCTTGAATGCACAGCTTCTTCATTTTGTGAACCATTCACACTTTGGGTTTAGAGAGGCTTGTCCGTCAGGCTATCATTGGACATCAGCCACAGAGAAAGAGGATTAACAGGACCACATCCTACAGTCCCAACATCAGCCACAGAGCTGCCACTGCCAGAAAGTTGAGGGCTACATTCCTGGTAAGAAAAGACTTGACAACTTAACTACAGGACAAATTACTGGAAGTTTCTGATGTGGGACTCCTTTGTGCTTTCCCTTTTCTGACAGAGGAAGAAGCTCTGACACAGTGCCATCAAGGCTGTAATGTAGGTGACTTAGGAGCAAATTTGGTCAAGAAAATTTCAGCTTATTAGGATTCAGCAAGTATGAGAGGAGTTCATTGGAATAATAATGTGCTGACTAGACAGAACTATGGAATGTACTTGTGCTTGTACAAAGTTCCCATCCCCTGATTTTAATATACGTATATGATGCAACCCATTTCTTGTATAAATGTCAAGCTGAAGACAGAAGAGATTCCACAACACAGTGCTAGAACCCCCAGGAAGAAACCATAACTAAAAATTGACGTATAACTCTTTTTAATGTGGAGTGACTCTGGCAGCACTGGGTAGGGAGGTGATAGGATTCCTGTGTGTCTTCACCCGTACCAAATTCTAAGCTTGCCAGTTACTTCTTGGATGAAAAGCAGTATCATATCTCATTTAGAGAACTCTGAGAATAATAAAACAATTTTTGTTAGTTGTGGGATTTGAACTCAGGGCCTGAGCTCTGTCCCTGAGCCTTTTCACCCAAGGTTAGCACATTATCACTTTGAGCCACAGTGACACTTCTGGTTTTCTGGATGTTATTTCGAGGTAAGGGTCTCACAGACATTCCTCCCTGGGCTGACTTTGAACCTCAGATGTCAGCCTCCTAAGTAACTAGGACTAGAGGTACATGCCACAGATGCCTGAATATGAAAAACTTTTTAATGATAATACAGGATTCTGCTGGTTTCCAAGTAAGGTTATGATAATATTCTCTGATATTAATCTGGATGGTTCATTTCTGTGCATTTCCACGTCTCCTACTAATAACAGAATGAATACCAATATCTGAAAACTGCAGAGGCTCCTTCTTCTGTTATTGTTGTTTTGTATTTTTGAAGCCAGGTCTTGCTATGTAAGCCAAGCTGATGAAGACCTCACAAGCCTTCTGCCTCAGTCTTTCACATGCTGGCTTTATAGAAGCATGCCACTACACTTGGCTCCATCCATCATCCATTGTTGGGGCCTGACCTCCATCTCTGAGGCCTGATTCTGGCTCAGCGGCAATTAAAGGGCTTTGACCAGGCATTCGGTCCTTTGCATACCTCTCTTAAGGCATCTCTGTGTACGTGACTCGATTGAACCCCCTGCAGCTTTGCGGGTCTTGCAGCAGCTCAAGTCTCGTGGGCTCAAGTCTAGGGGTGCTTTCCCGCACCTGTCCTGCCCAGTACCTGAAAGCCCCATCCCAGACCCTTAGTGGTAGCACAGAGGCCCTGTTCCTATTGGCTAGCTTCCCAGTTCCCACCTTCTCCTACCCCAACAGTATATAACTAATTGTCTGACGCAATAAAGGCATGAGAGCATCAGAGAACATGAGAGAACAGCAGATCAGATCAGCAGAGATCAGCAGAGAGATCTGATTCGCTTTCATGGTTAACACTGCTTCTGACTCAGCATGGTTTTTTTCTTCCCCGGTAATTGGGGGAGGGCAGCTCCCAGGGGACTACAGGCTAGCCCTGTCTGGCCCTCCCCGTTCCCGTGTTGCTGCCCCAGAGAGGAGCAACAATCCATCATCAATGTCCTACCTGGGATAAGTAGGGACTCAGAATGTTCATCAGTCCAGCTAAAACAAAGTACTAAAGAAAAATATTTCAAAAAAAGAAAAATATTTCACTGTGTATTTGAACTTTAAATAACTAAAATTTCATGTCTGAGACTAGGAAGAACCATTCCTGACTTGTTTTAAGATGCTTAATAGAAACCATACACATATGCATATATATGTATCTATTTAAATAAATGCCTACCAAATCTTGAAGTTGATTAACTTAGACGTATACTCAGTGATTTAGCTGTGCAAGTAGTTACCTAAAAGAAGACACGAACCAAAGTAAATTTGGAAAATTTTACTGGATACTTGCTATAATTAACTTATATCTGATGTTTGGTCTACTATGTTCTGTCCCTGTTCTGTCAAACAATGCAATGAATTGTGCACATGGAGCTCTCAAGCACACATAAAGTGATACTACATGTACACAGTCCTTCCAAGTGACATTCACATAGTTTGCACTAAATATTGACTAGATGATTAGAGAAGATGGAATTTAAAGACAGTATACAAACTTAAAGAACACCTTTGTTCCAAACTGCAAACATACCATAATGAAGAAATGATTGGCTTTCTGTGAAAGAACATGTAGGAGCTCAGGAGTGTAATGTCAGATTTCTACACTATGACCTTGGGTATAACTTTGGGTAATTGACTTAACCACAATTTCCATCCATTTCCATGTCCTTCAATCCCTCAAATTGCACACCCTTAATAATAGAGGAAATTTGTACTGACCTCATACGATGATGGTGAGAGATAAATAACCAAAGCCAGGGTTAACTTCATTCTAACTGAAACATAATGTGACTTCCTAAATGTTTATGAAAGTTGTCATGGCAAGACCTCAGAAACCAATGAATTATTCACATTCACCATCATTTCAGAGTAGCCTAGATAACAGAATAATTCCTTTGAAATTAATGTAAGCACCACAGATATGAATTGAATTCATTAAATGATATCATGCAATATTTATTGTGCTCCAATTAAGAAACAATTCTACCAAAAACAAAACTCAAGTGATTAGTAACAATAAAATTGTGATATATTCTCAATAGCATAATATAAATATGATTTGGGCAGAAAAATAATTTGAACTGCCTGCCAAAATCCATAAACTTTCAGTTTCAGACTGATTCTGGTAGTTATTGTACTGGGCTATTAATAATAAAGTTTTAATACCTAGTGAAATGTGATCATTCAGATTAAACGTTTAATCTGGTTTCTAAATTTATAACCTCATATACAGATGGAAATTAATCCGGGAATAATTGGTATGCAGATGCATACCTGAAATCCTGACATCTGAGAGGAGGAAGCAAGAAGAGGGTAAGTTCTAGCATAGCCTAAGTCACATAATAACTTCAGAGTCAGCCCAGTACATGTATGAAGACATTCTCTCAAAGAAAGCAGGTTAAAATCAAAAAAGAAAAATAAACAAAGTAAAAAGTACCTGAGATAATGTCATTGGGAGAAAATTTAGTTTTGGAGTAAGTAAGATTGCATTTTCCCCTGAGATACTTATTTTACTTTTTGCCATTATCCCATTTAATATAAGAAAAGAGAAGTGGGAAGTCTAAATTCTAATGAAAAATATTGTGATTATGTAGACAGAACTGTGAGAAATTCTTCCAGAGCTTCACAAAGATCGTGTGAGCCTTGCTCTGTTGAATGGTTGGTCAAAGGTGGTAGATAATAACTGATAACACAATCTTATGATAGTCAGGTTTTAAAGGGTATTCTATCAAAGATGAAGTCTCCAAATGATAAATGTGAATGCTACAACTTCCACATGCCTCTGGTTTCTTTTGCTGAACAGGTACTAACATGTTACAGTCATAGAAGAGACTTTACCATAATGAGATGTGATAATTCATGCACAAAGTGTATATAAATATTTATTTGAGTAAGAAGTGGAAACCACTTTCTTTCTTTTATTAGACTAGAAATACTGAATGTTCCTTTTAGACAAAACTATAGTTTATGAGTTTGAAATTATGGGTGAATGATTCATTACATTTGTGGGACCCTGAACTGCATTGCTAATTCTCTTTTTTTTCTTTTTGCCAGTCGTGGGGCTTGAAATCAGGGCCTAAGCAGTATCCTTGGGCTTTCTCAAAGCTAGAGCTCTACTACTTGAGCCCCAGCTCCACTTCCGGCTTTTTCTATGTATGTGGTACCAAGGAATCAAACCTGGGTCTTTACACATGCTAGGCAAGCACTCTACCACTAGGCCAAACTCCTGGCCCCTTGAATTGCTAATTCTTTCAAATACTGAGATGAATTTTATGCAAATTCATAGATTGACTTGGCAAGTTATTTAGCAGTGCAAGAAGTCAAGGTGTTTGCTCATTCTATTATTTTACAAAAGCTTTCATAAAGGTGCCCTGTAGACTGTTTCTCTTAATTAGTGTTAAGAAAAAAAGAGATATATTGAATATTCATCATATCAAGAGTACTCAATGGAAGAAGGAATACATTGCTTGACAACATTTGGTGTTACTATATATGATCCATAATAGAAAAGTTCAAAACAAATTGGCAAGAGATCAAACACTGACTAGGCCATAGTGATATATTGCCAAAAGCAAACATCCAAGTTCGCGTACATGTGAACTCTGTGAGTTTGTAATTCTAAAACTAAAATTTAAAGGCCCAAAGTGCTGATTTTTAAATCCAAAAATTAGGAAATCTCCTTAGGAAATTGTTACATAAGGAATACACATGTAGCCATCACTCAGCAAGATGTTCCAATCACACACTTTTGGGGGGTGAAAATGTAAGATTCTCCATCTATATCTCAAGAATGACGAGTAGCGGTAGACTCAAGAATAATATTGAAGTTGTGAGTGCACTTATGGATCATTTGAGTAAGTTAAATGTATCTGCGATAAAACTACTTTATATTCAGAACAAAATCAAAGTGAAGTAGGGATTCAAACCAATTTCTCTGTAGAAATGAATCTTATGAATACAGGAAAGAAGTTATTTCAAGTAAACTTTGAAATTTTTGAAGAATAATGATATATGAAAAATGATTTGAAATAAAAACATTCCATAAGATAGACATGAAAAATTGGCAAATGCACGATCTGAGGATAAATAGCCAACTTTGTTGACCAGGTAGACTTCAGAATCATCCTGCCTTTGATTCTCTAGTGCTGGGATTACAGACAGATGTCATGATACTCAGCCAGATTTAGGAGAAGAGGAAAGGTTATGGTGAACCGAAGTGTGCTCTTGGGAAATATCCTCCAATAGGGGTGGAAAATGAACCTCCATGTCAAGAAGTGAAGCAGGCGCTAAAGTCAAAGCCAGAAGGAAGAGCAATATGAAAAGAAAACATGGGAACACATTTTTTAAATGTTCCTTGAGGTTGAATTTACAAGACTGACTATTCAGATTTTTAAAGAACTGTTGGGTTATAAGTGAGTCTCTCAAAGGTGGGTGTACAAGAAATGTGACTCGAGACTGATAATATTGGGGCAGTGGAAGTGGTAGACTTTACTCCTTTTTTTTTGCAGTTCTGGGGCATTAACTCAGGGCCTGAGCACTGTCCTTGGGCTTTCCTCAAGGATAGCAACCTACCACTTGGGCCACAGCACCATTTCCTACATTTCTATGTATTTGGTACTGAGGAATCAAACCTGGGTCTTCATGCATACTAGGCAAGCATTCTACCACTGGGCCAAACTCCCACCAGCCCCTAGACTTTTCTGAGGAGAGTCAAAGTAATTGTGTCATTGAAGGAGCTAAAAATAAGAATGAAAATCAAGCCTGGTTCCTGCCTGTACTCTAGTCTTGCCCATGTATGATTCCTCATTCATATTTCTGCTGTGATCTGCTAACTGCCATATGGCCTGCCCCTACTTCATTTGGGAAATTGTAAGCCAAGGAAAGCCCTTTGATTTGCACATAATGTAGCCTCAGGTATGTTTTGAGTAATAGAGAACATATTAATATAGTTGCAGGAAAGCAATGAAATTCATTAGATGTCTGAAAATTCTTAATATCAATAAGAAAAAATATTTAGACTGAAGGAGATAAGCCAGGAACTACATGAATGGTGACAATAATCAAAATGTAAGATACAAATGGGGTTACCCAGCTGGGGGCTGGGGGCTCACATCTGTAATCCCAGTTGCTCAGGAGGCTGAGATCTGAGGATTGCAGTTCAAAGCCAGCCTATACATGAAAGTCTTTGAGACCCTTATCTCCAATTAACCGTCAGAAAATGGGAAGTGGCACTGTTGCTCCAGTGATAGTTATAACCTTGAGCTGAAGAGCTGAAGAGTTCAGGGACAGCCCCCAGGCTCAAAGTTCAAGCCCTATAACAAAAAGAAAAAAAATGGGGATGCCCAGATAAAAAGAAGATAGCCAGCAGAGAGGGTAAAGGGCTGAATGGCTGAATGGTTCACTCACCTCACGGAATGTACACTTCAGCACACTCAATGGGTTCTACTCAGCATTTGAAATTTCAGTAAGTGAGAGTAAAATACACGCTATTGATGCTAACTATTGCACTTTTGATGCTTTCTTAACTAATCAGAAATGTTTTTCCCCTGTATAATGCAGACCCCAAAGAAGCACAGAATGTCGAACTTAAGGAATTATCTTTAGAAGTCAAAAGAGGGGACAAAAATGCATTTGGAAGCAAGTGTCAAAATAGAATACATCACTCTTCCTATAATTGAACCAAGAAGGTTTTTGTTAAAAATATTTTAAAGTTTGTAACATTGTCATCTAAGAGTTTAATAGCTCAATAAGGCATTAGAGAAATTGTTCAAAATCAAAATGGAAAATACATTTGGATTAAAAATACAGCATTACCTAGAGTGCTCACAAAATTGCTATTATAAAATTGGGTATGACCTTAGATTTGCTTTGCAACCAATTCGCATAGAAATTTTAATCTGGTTAACTCTGTGTAGTCTTGCTTGAAAGAGGAATATCTAATAAACAAATGAAGAAATGGCCACCACCCTTGGCTATAAGAGAAATACAAATCAAAATAGTTTAGAGACACCGTGTTGCTCCAGTTAGAATGATCATAATCAAGAATATAAACAACAACAACAATGCCAGGGAAGATGGAGGAACAAAGGAACACTGACAGAACTGTAAATTAGTGCATCCATGATCCTACAAGAATTGATTTGATTCAAATGAGGTATATGCAGATATGAGATGCAATAATGAAACCCTTGTAAACCTTCAGCTTAGCAAACAAATATTAGTAAATATAAATGTCTATACTGAGGAGTTAGTACTACTGGGGTACAGATAAAAGCAGGGTGAATTTAGTCCTAATACTCTATGAATATGCAAATACCTGGACTAAGGAAACGTGATGAGGTTAACTTTTGACAGGGGGCCCAGAAAGACAAGAGTGAAAGAAGTGATTCTTATCAGGATGCACTGTATACATAGTAAACATGTTATAAAGAAACATCTTTGTACAACTAAAAAGCAGAAAATTTTAAAAAATGGATGAACCTATCTTATGGCCAATTGCGGTGGTAAATCCCTGTAATCAACCACTCAAGTGATAAGTATAGGCAAATTGCTATTTGAAACTACCTGGGGAGGAAAAATGTGAGATTTTATCTAAAAACCAAGCTGAAAGTAAAAGGAATAAAGGTATACCTTAAGTCACTGAGTACTTGTCTAGCAAGCACAAGGCCCTGAATTTAATCTCCAGTAGCAGAGAGAGAGAGAGAGAGAGAGAAAGAGAGAGAGAGAGAGAGAGAGAGAGAGAGAGAGAGAGAGAGAGAGAGAGAGAGAAACAGACAGACAGACACAGAGAGAGCTACAGACAAACACACAGACACACAGCTAAAAAAAATTGAATCTCTCCAAATCTTCAAAGAAACAACCATCCTATTAAGAAGCGAGCTAAAGACTTAAGAGACTTCTGGCCATAAAAGAAATGCAAATTGAAACAACTCTTAAGATTCCACCTCACTCCAGTTAGAATGACCATGATAAAAAAAAAAAAAATCTAATAACAACAGATGCTGGTGGGGATGTGGCCAGGAGGGTTCACTACTACACTGTTGGTGGGAGTGTAAACTTGTTCAACCACTATGGAAAGCAGTGTGGTAGTTCCACTAAAGACTAAACATAGAGCTCCTCTATGACTCAGCAATCCCACTCCTTAGCATTTACCCAAAAATCCAGAAACAAGGACATACCAAACCCACTAGCACAATGATGTTCATTGCATCACTATTTACCATAGCAAAGATATGGAACCAATCCAGATGTCCCTCAGTGGATGACTGGATCAAGAAGATATGGTATTCATATAAAATGGAATTCTGTGCTACCATCAGAATGACATTGACCCATATGTAAGGAAATGGAAAGACTTGGAAAAAATTATATTAAGTGAAGTAAGCCAGACCCAAAGGAACATAGGCTCAATGGTTTTCCACATGTGTCATAATTACTACACATCTAGGACTCTCCTAGCAGCAGGTTACCATAGCTCAAAACCTAGATACATAGGGTCAGATAGGATGAGGCTAAATGAAAGAATCTCCAGGATATGGAAACAAGAGCTTTATCTTGTGTGATTGTTGTTCTTAAGCTACTGTGCTATTTCTCTTCTCCTCTGTTGTCCTTTGGTTAATCTCACATTGTTACAGTGTCTGACTTTGTTACTTGGCAAATTATATATACATTTTATATTTTTATTTGAAATAAGGGGGGAAACAAAGTGATTGTGAGAGGGTGGGGGAGGGGAATGGGGACAAGAACATAAGAAGGGGTATCAATGTGTGAGAAGTAATGCACCTACTATCTGGTGAATATAAGTGTAACCCCTCTATACATTACAATAAAAAATGTTTTTCTTAACGTTTGGCATTAACTGGCTCAGCATGCTAATACCTCATAAAATTAAAATTTCAAATCTATAAAACATTAATTTTATATATGTATTTCATATCGTTACTCATTGGCTCAAGGAGTAGGGCAGTAGCCTTTGGCCCCATAACGCCCAGGCCCAGAGTTCAAGCTCCATGACCAACAACAACAACAATAAAAAAAAAGAGAGAGAGAAATGCATTTGTATGTATTTTCCTAAGACCCTCTCTTTCTGTTACCTGCCATCTTCACACATTAAAAGACTTAGAAGCTGCTGCAGCTCATGCCTGTAATCCCAGCTACTCTGGAGGCTGAGATCTGAGGACCAAGGTTCAAAGCCAGCCTGGGCACAAAAGGACCTGAGACTCTTATTTCCAATTAACCTCTAGAAACTGGGAAATGGGGCTTGCCTCAAAGGTATGGTGGTAACCTTGAGCTGAAGAGCTCAGGGACAATGCCCAGGCCCACGGGGTAGGGTGGTAACCTTGACTTGAAGAGTTCAAGGAAAGGGCCCATGCCAAGACTTAGAAGACTTTGGCTGTAGATTTTTTTAAAAATTCTTTTTCATTTTTTTCTTGAGCCAGTCCTGGACCTTGAACTCAGGGCCTGAGCACTGTCCTTGGGCTTTCTCAAGGATAGCATTCTACCACTTGAGCCACAGTACCATTTCCAGCTTTTTTCCTTGTATATGTTACTGAGGTCTTTGTGCATGCCAGACAAGAACTCAGAACTGTGGAAATTAGAAAGTGAGAGCTTTAGAGAAGAGTTAGGCATAATAATGTAACACACATGGAGCAGAAAAACAAAAACACTGCATATGAACAGTTTCTATTCTGGCTGAATAGTATATATGAGATAAAATGTTTAACTATTTTGAGCATCTATCGGAAATTGCTGGGAACCAAATAGCTGTTATATTAGGACATCTAGAAACTGTAAGACTCTACCTGTAAACTGAAAGAACCTAGTAACTGTAAGACTCTGTCTGTAAACTGAAAAAATCACCTATAGTTTCTACAACCTTTCCCATGATGGCCCAACTGCAATATCCTGGTAGGCAAAAAAGAACTTGATTTATATATCCTGTTTGGCAGAACAGTTTGACCACCTCCTGACCCCTTCCCCAGGTTTGTTTCAGGTATGTGTTGTATAGAGATAGTTACTAAGCAATGTCACTAAGCAACCTGCTTGCATCATTTACCCTCCTATTGAGCATACATAAGTAGCTTTGCAAAAATAAAGTTTGAGACTTTGATCAGAATACTGTCTTGGTCTCCTTTCTCGTGTCTGGTTTGTCTCTCATTCAGGTCTACTCCTCCTCAAGCTCTAGTTGACTACCCCGTGGGCCAGGGCAGGAAATATTCCTTCTTCCATTATCTATAGTTTCATTTCCACAGGTGACCCATTTGTAGCATCTGGGTGAGCCTGCACCTTGCTGCTTTAGTTGAAGGAAGGTGACAGGAAGGATGAGAAGACCAAGGGCATATTTCCATGAGTACAGACAAATATACATGGGGCTCAGGAAGCAGCTTTTAGGTAAGATACCATCTCTGGAAAACAATTTTATGAACTATACATTTGGTTTGAAATTAGAATTGACATTCTATGAGAAATGCCAAATAAAAAAATCCTTGATTCTAAATCAGATGTTTGGAAAAACAGTTCAACCAATGGAGTGTGCAGTCATGTTCAACAAGATTGCCTAGTTTAGTTTTGTTTATTTGTTTGTTTTTTTGTTTTTTTGCCAGTCCTGAACTTGAGCTCAGGGCCTGAGCACTGTCCTTAGACTTTCTCAAGGTTGGGAGCTCTACCACTTGAGACTCACCTCTGGCTTTTTTCTATGTATGTGGTACTGAGGAATCGAACCTGGGTCTTTGTGCATGCTAGGCAAGCACTCTACCACTAGGCAAAACTCCCTGCCCCAGGATTGTTTAGTTTTGTCAGATTCATAAAGAGAAAAAAAGTAATTCCAAATTTAAGGTTAGGATAGATTTTGAAGTAGGCAATACCTGTACTCTGAGACTACACATGTACATTACATTCACCAAACAGGAAAATGACTTAAAATAAATAAATCTACTAACTAGGCAATATAAGGGCATATTCATATTCCTGGCAGTAATATTGCCAAAAGATATTAGAAAGAAATTGACTACCACATTGTTTTGTTTTGTTTTGTTCTTAATATGACCAGTCACCAACTTACTGTTTATATCTTTGACTCTTAAATCTCCCTGGATATATGTTGGCTTACTTAACTATTACGTTCTATGCTAGGGTTAAAATACTTGCAAAAATATATATATCTCAAAGCATTTGACTTCAATTTGTACAATTGTCTACTACAAATATGGAACTTGGGCAAAGCAGAATTATGAGCAAGAGCCAGACTGTAAGTAAGAAACAATTTAAATGTTCAAGAAAAGGCAAATTTCTTACTCTGTGTTATTTCAAGAGTGGAATGATGTTGCTTTATCTTATTTTCTTTTCATTTTTCATTTTTCTCACAGTATTTAATCTTGCTGAAATTCCAATGAAAAGAATGAACATATTTATAAAGTGTAACATTATCATTATTTCTCTAAATTCCCCATGATATTAGACTCAAAAATAGTGAGAAGAGAGAAGTAATCAACCAAGTAAACAACAACAAACAAAAATAATGACAAATACTTTGGTTCCACCAAAATAACTTAAAGAGCCACCTAAGATTTTTACGTGACTCCAGGAAAAGCACATGACTAAACTAGATGGTTCCTGTCCTTACAATGTTTTGATTGTCCCATCTGAACCCTGCATGTTTACCACTGTCTTTCTATCCTCTGGGAAAATCATATCCTCCGAAATCCTGAGCAATTAAAATGCTGTACATACACAAATATGACCTATTCTACAATAAAGGATATTCTAGCAAAGAAGATATCCATGTTAATGATTAAATGTATCCTAAGTGAAGTTAGTACTATAATTGGAAATTAATTGTATTGATTGAGTGAGTTGGAGTGGCAAAAAAAGCATTCTTCTCCAAGATGTATGTTCCGGTTTCTATGAGTCAATTTTTTTTCCTGAGTCAAATTGCTTTTCAATACTTGCAGGTCTACACTTTCCCAGACTGTCTCCAATTCTTTCTACTGAAACTGTGCAAAAATTCACTAACCTCACTAACCTCCTGCCAACTGCACAAATCAGCTATATCATACATAATATTTTTAATTGAGCTATCTAGAGACATTTTCCACCACCTTCACTTCACCACATTTACAAACATTGGCTGCTATAGTATGTGGTAGAACAAAAATGCAAAAAATCTCTCCAGAAAGTAAGTACTAGGATATAGAGTTTCTATGAGTAAATATCTTTTAGTTGAAATTCACCATTGTGTTACTGACATTTTGATTTGTGCATGAAGACATAGACATTAATAGTAATAAGAATTTAAAGTTCACTTAAAAGTGAAATGCAGAAAAGATTTTTTTCCTCTTGACTAAAATTCACCCAGAATTTATTTTGGAATACTATGTTCAAAAGAGATTCCTAGAGTTGGGCACTGGTGACTCATACCTGTAATTCTAGCTACTCAGGAGGCTGAAATCTAAGAACAGTGGATCAATGCAAACATAGACACAGTAGTCCCAGTGAAACTCTTTTCTCCAATTTGCTCCTGTAAAAAAAAAAAACAAAAATGAAAGTTGAGCTATGGGTCAATGTGGCAAAGCACTAGCCTTGAGCAAAAGAACTGAGGGACAGCATCCAGGACAAGTTCAAGACCCAGGACTGACAAAAAAATTTCTAGATTTCAGAGGGAATTTATTTGCTGAATTCTTCAAAGAACTATTAACAATGAAGAATAAAAGGCAAGGCATCATTAACCTAAAATGATGACACAAAATGTCAAGCTTTATGGTATTCTAAAACAGATACAGTAATTTACAGATTTGGTTTCAGAACTACAATTTGCCAATAAAAGCTGTGTATCTACAAAATAGCTTTAATCTGATAATGTTTCTGCTATACATGGCTGGTTCTATATATATAAAATGATGGATATGTACTTAGAAATGGGCCTTGAGACAGAGACCATTTTCATTCTTCAGGGGAAAAACAGCCTCATTTTCTATTTACTCATTTGAAAAGAAGCATAGTTTTCCAAATACTTATCATAGAATGTCATTTAATCTCACAAATGACAAAGTAAGGAAAGGAAGAAAAAATAATAAATTTCTTGACTTTTCACAAAGCCAAGAACTCAGAAATATAACCTTAGTGCATAACATAATGTCTTATAACTTTATTAGCCCAATGCCATTACATTGTTAAATGACATACTAGAAGTTGTATCTGTTAGAAAGGAAAATAGTCTTTCCACTTTCCACAAGGACAAAAATAGAAATAATGGGGGAAGGTAGAAGTAGCATGGGATGAGCACAGAGGACAATTCCACACTAGAATACTTACCAATCAAAATGAGTTAAACTAGGTGCTGGTGACTCATGCCTTTAATCCTAGAGAGCTGAAATTTGAGGATTGCAATTCAAAGCCACAGGGTGAGGGGTAAGGGGGAATGAGGGGAAGAAAAGTCTATGAAACTTTTATCTCCAGTATAAACCACCAAAAATCCAAAAATGGAGCTGTGACTTAAATGGTAGTCCACCAGATATGAACAGAAGAGCCACACAAGAGAACTACCAACACACACACATAACAAACTAACTCACTATTTGTGCCTTTCCAACAATTAACATTAAAAATATGGAAATGGAAACTGATGGTAGGAAGTAGAGAATACCAAAGGACCTTCAATTCATTATTTTGTTGGGCTTAATAGGAAAGGAAAATAATGGTGTGGCAGGATAGGAAGGAAACAGTGAGAATGTAAATTTTAACTGTTTAAAAATTCCAAATTCAAATTAGGAGTAAAACAAGAAAAAATGTGAAATTAATCAGAGACTGAATCAACTGTTAGAAAACTGTTCAGACTTTCATTTTTCCCACCATCTTCTCTTCTCTTTAAATGTTAAATGAAATTCAGTTCCCCTAAAACAATAATGGAATCTGAAAGGGCCAGGTGTTTTGTAAAGCTTCTGAAAAGGACCATATAAAGGAAACATCCATGTCAGAGGACACTTTGATTGCAAGGCCAATCCAGATTCCATTTATAGATTTAAAGAGGATACTTAGAAAGCTTCTTGGGTGAACTGGAAAATCATCTTGCTTTGTCTTCCAGTGAGAAATCTCTACAGACTTTCATGGCTTACTTCAAAATTCATTTTATCAGTATTCCAAATTCCTGCGGAAATTTCAGTAGCCCTGGAAAGCTGAAGGGAGTGCTTTACTTCTAAGAGGTTAAAAAATCTCTTTTCCAAATACCTTTTTTGTGTCCATTTGACAAGTATTCAATACATTAAAATATATCCTTGAGAATCTATGCTGTAATTCACATGGATTTTCAGAGTTTGGGGAGTAGGATGTATGAGTACAACATCCCTACTCTGTTAAAGCAATATTGCTGCAACTGTTTCACCAGATTATACACAATGTTTGGTAGGAAAACTGTCAAGTAGTCTAACATTGGTTCTACATGACATTACTTCTAGAGGGAAGTAGGACTAGAAGTAAACAAGCCACGGAGTTAGTTACACCATGTTATATTTGTCATGACTTCAAGGAAAATCCATGATATGAAGATTAGACAACCAAACTTATCTAGTGCTATTTGATGAATGTCAGGTCTTTTCCAGGGAACCCTTGCTTGCTTGTGATGGCAGAGTCACTTGATCCAGGTCATATAATGCACACTCAGAGCCTTGAGGAGAATCTTTTTTTTTTTGGCCAGTCTGGGGCTTGAGCTCTGGGCCTGAGCACTGTTCTTGGACTTTCTCAAGGCTACTGCTCTACCACTTGAGTCACAGAACCATTGTTGGCATTTTTCTATGTGTGTGGCATCAAGGAATCAAACCCAGGTCTTCGTGCATGTTAGGCAAACGCTCTACCATTAGGCCAAACTCCAGCCCTGAGAAGAATGATTTTATTTGGCTTACCACAATACTGTTTTATTGATTGGTTGCTTGACATTTGTAGCAACTCACTTTTATCACATCTATCCTCTTTGTAAATTATCTCTAAGTATTGTGCAAAGAGGTTTGGATTCCACATGTCTATTAATGAGTGTAATGCATCTTGATTAATGTCACTCCCTACAACACCCTCCCTCTGCCCAATATAAATTTTTCTACACGATGTCCAATCTCCTCAGATCTCAGAAACTGAACAAGCTTGGGCCTGGCTAGTACTTAGATGGAACACAATTTCACTTTAAATTTCTGGCCAATGGAGAGAGGAAAGATGAATGAATGCAGTCATAATATTTATGGTATGTGTATAGGTACATATATTCTTTTCTCATTATATATGTATATATACATATACATATATATATATATGATAACCTAGATTTAGGACAGTTAGGGGAATGGAAGAGATTAAGAGAGATGAGGAGAATGAGGAAAAGGGTGATGTTGATCATTATGCACTGTGCTCATTAAATGACATATTGAATTGACACCCCTGCATACAACTGCTTAAAGGTAAGAAAAGAAATTTGTAAAGACTAATTCTACTATATGACATCCTTTTATATCAATGTGTCCAAATGGTTCACAACTAAAAATGTTTAATTCAGGGAATGCATAAAATTTGCTTTTCTATTTCCCAAACTATATTTATTAAATGGCAAGAAAATGATTTCATTTTTCTTTACTAATGTTCTTTATTACAAGCAATCATACATACTAATTATCAGGAGATAGCTAGTGTTGTTATTAAAATGAACTATCACAAAGACACGCAAAGTTTGCTTTTATTTATTTATTTTGTGTGTGTGTGGGGGGGGGGGGTTCATGAGGCTTGTACTCTGCCTGGACGCTGTCCCTGAGCTCTTCAGCTCAAGACTACTGCCCTACCCTTGAGCCAAACCCCACTTCTCATTTTCTAGAGGTTAATTGGAGATAAGAGTCTCAGGTCCTTTTGTGCCCAGGCTGGCTTTGAACTTTGATCCTCAGATCTCAGCCTCCTGAGTAGCTAGGAATACAGGCACGAGCCACTGCACCTGGCTATTAATTTATTTTTCTGTCTCCAGAAGCACAGTGACTCTTTGGAATACATGGGATATTTTGGATACATATTGAAACGATCCTGAGAGATTCTACAGTTTTCAGTTGATTCTACTAGGAATTTGAATCACAAATTTCCTGATGATAAGGAAATGGGAGCATGTATCTCCCCTGCATCATTTATATTACAAAACAGAATCATTTCTCCCAGCCTTCTGTGAGACCTTCCAGCATACGTAGTCAGTTCAGCCTCAGTTGTTGGAGGTCAGTTCCCTCAGCAAGAAAGAGGGAAGGAAAGGAAAGGTAGCACTCAAAAACCTTTTACTTCCACTGATAATAAAACAATAATAAAACTTCCACTTAGTAATAAAACTTCTTATTTGTACTTCAGTAACATTGAATCTCTTGTGTAGTTTGCTTGTAAAGGCTTTTAGCCCTGCTCCTTTCTTTTCTCCTTCTGTTCTATACTTGGACAAGTCCTTAAAAAGCCAGGTATTACCTTGACTGTGGGAGGAGATTCAAATTATAACTTAGATCTCTAACCCGCATCAGCGCTCCAGGCCAGTTCTATGTCCTTACTTTTACAAACCATTTGGGGCTAGTGCAGGAAACTTCCTCTATGTTTATGTGTGTGTATGTGAGTGTGTATGTTTGTGTGTTCTGCCCATTAGTGTTGACATCTGAACCAAATTGTGGGTGAGGGCTATCGTTTTCCAGCAGAATAGCTTAATAGGCACTGAATCTTTTGCAGTTGTAGGATGTGGTTTGAATGAACAAAACAGTCAATAAATTGAATGTTTTTCACTTTTTGCTATTAAAGATCAGGAATTTTTAAACATATCACTAAGTCAGATTTAACAATCAGTTAAGGATAACAGTCATTCTTGTTTGCACAGGCCTACAAGCTACCTGAATCACTTTACCTGATTACACTTTGAGATATTATTGCCGAAGGCAGTGATATACATTTATCACAGAATTCATACACTCATCATTCATTTCTGCAGTAATCTTTCCAGTTTCAAAATGCTTTCCCACTTTCATTTGCTCGCTATAAAGGAGTTATTCAAGAGAAGTGTTATATTCCTATGTTGCAGCCACAGAGGCTGCATTGAGACAGCTCACACCAGGTCATAGTTATTCTACATTTGCAGTTACAGTTTGTAGTTACTCTGTTACTCTATGTTTGCAGCCTAAAAACAAAAAAAAATGATACAATGGTTTTGTTTTGGCACTGATCATAGGGCTTGAACTCAGGGCCTGGATAATGTCCCTGAGCTGGTTGGCTCAAGGCTAGCACTCTACCACTTGAACCACAGAGACACAGATCCACATACAGCTTTTTGGTGATTACTTGAAGAGATTTGCAGACTTTCCTTGCCAGATGAGTTGTGAATGATGATTCTCAGATTTTATCCTCCTTAGTAGCTAGGATTGCAGTCACAAACTACTGGCACCCACCAGTTTCTAGATTATATTTTATGGATGTTTAATATGCTATGCTGAGCAATATTTCAATAAACAGTTATAAATTATGCTTCAGGTGAAAGACTTGAGAGCATTTTTTATTCCAGAAGAAATTAATGTCAATTCTATATATAGAATTTGAAATACATGAAATTTGCTATATGATGAACTATTGAACAGAAATAGAGTTAGGGAACCAGGCTGTTAACATATTATGGGAAATTTGCTTTACTTTATTTTTCAATTTGTGGATGTATTTAAAGTTTTTTCAATTAACAGATACATTTAACATGATAGCTCTAAAGAATAAGCTTTTATTTTCTCACTTGCTCATTCATTCAACTTCTGTTGAGCACCAGCCAAAAGGACAGCAAGATTCCCTCTTGCCTGACTAAACCTCGGAAGGGATCTTCCTGATGCTAGGCTGCCAACATCCCTTTTCTTTAGGGCATTTAATTTGAAAATGAATCCTCATAAAAATCAATCCCTATGTCTTTGAGATGGAGTCCTTTAAAAAGTGTCTGGCTTCCAGTTCTCACTGGCTCATACCTGTAATCCTAGCTACACAGGAGACTGAGATCTAAGGATCAAGGTTCAAAGCCAGCCAAGGCCAGAAGGTTCAATGAGACTTTCTCCAGTTCCAAGGCTCTGATTGTCAAGTATCCACAAGATGTATTTCCAATTAAGCACCAGAAAACTGAAAGTGGTACTGTGGCTCAAAATGGTAGAACACTAGTCTTGAGTGAAGAGTTCAGAGAGCTGAGTTCAAGCCCCACAACCTACACACAAAAGTGTCCTGCAAGCCAACAGAGTGATTGACACCTATCATCCTTCTTCTTCAGGTTGAGGTCAGGAGGATTGTGGCTTGTTTGAGGCTAGCCTGGAAAAAAAAATTTCAGAAAACCTAATCTCCGCTCTGAGGCTGGGTGGGCAAATGTAGTCATGATACTATGGGACATATGGACATATGTGAAAACAGAACCAGGATAGGAGCAGGTAAGTGGGGTTGGAATATATGTGGAAGAATCATAGAATAGGTGACTGTAATAAACTATTCATCAGATTTATAAATTGGCATGTTGAATTGAAGCCCTTTAGCACAGCTACTTAAAGATAATTAAAAATAAATTCTTTTTTTTTTACAAAGCTGAATGTGACAGCTAAACAACATGAGAAGAATATATAGGAAGTATTAGGCCCAGGTTAGCCCAGACATAAATGATATCTTATTTTAAAAATAATTGAAGCAAAAAGGGTGATATAAATGGTAGATCACCTGCCTGGCAAATGAGACCCTAAGTTCAAACCCCAGTTTGTTATACCATATTCACAGCTAGTTTTCTCATTTCTTTATAATGAAAAAAATACTTTCCCAGTGGGGTTCGTAAAGGCTTTTTGAAGATAACTGCCCACCAGTGTCATCTGCAGCTGTCCTACTGAGCAAGGACCCTCCAGAGCAGCTTACTCCATGTAAGTGAAGCCTACCCCAGCTTTTAAAACCACACTAGCTTTTTATTCCTTCTGGGCTTTGCACTTTATCTAAGTATCCAAAACAAAATAAAGCATCACCACATGGGTCTTTTAATACTCAAATATATTGTACTAGTCTGCCTGGTTGTGCTGCAGGCTATCTTCCTAGTAATTAATTCAAATATTAATAACATGGACCTCATTGTCTCAGAGATCAGATCTCCCATGTTTAAAGTTCACAGACATAGTGATCAAATGGGGTTCTAACCTTTCCTAGAGAGACAGATGATAGATGGATAGATAGATAGATAGATAGATAGATAGATAGATAGATAGATATGATTATAGACAAAGACAAATACAGATGATACAAAGCTACATTGGCTGAAATAGTCTTATTAAGTTTAGCATCCACTTTCTACTGCTTGACACAAGCTTAGGGCATAGATTTCCTGCAACTAGAATTTTGTCCTCTCCACTAACTTTTTTGGTGAAAGTCAAGTTCCTTTTCCTTTGTTAAGCTCCACTTCTGGTCAGTGCAAAAAGAAAAGAAATGTTTCTTCTGGAAAATTAGCTGTTCCTAACCAATACCAAATGCTTCCTACACACTAAAAATAACTCCTTTCTATTTAAGCATTCCTTAAATAAATAGCTGTTGGTATCGTGTGCCAAGCATTCTTGTGGCAAAGAAGAAGGTAAAAAATGTTGATTGCATTCCTCCAATGCACTCTTCTTATTTGAAGATTTACAGAGGTGGGAGCTCTGCCATTATAGTGGTTGCAAATCTTGTTATAAATGCAATCAAAAATCAGTTTTCCCACAATTTCTGTTCTGTTTCCTTAGAGCTGTGGCTTCTATTAGGTGAGGGTGTTTGCTTTTTGTTGCATGGATTTTAAATAAGGAAAGACAGTTTGCAAGCAGCTTGGCTTCTATGAGCTCCACAATTTTCTTTTCTTTTTTTTTTTTTTTTTTTTACCAGTCCTGGGCTTGAGCTCAGGGCCTGAGCAATGTCCTTGGACTTTCTTTCTCAAGGCTAGAGCTCTACCACTTGAGCCTCAACACCACTTCCAGCTTTTTTCTATGTATATGGTACCAAGGAATCGAACCCGGGTCTTCAGGAATGCTAGGCAAACACTTTAACCACTAGGCCAAACTCCTGGCCCTGAGCTCCACAATTTTCTACAAAGGTTTCTAAAGTTTCTCTGACCCTGCATTGACCACTTTCTCCAGATCAATCCCACTTTATTGTTTTCCTCTGTCTCCTTGAAAGAATTATATATAGAACTGATGATGGTATTTCCTCTTTTGAGATTATATGCTTTCTTTTTAATGAAGTTTATATTACAATAGATTTACTCACATCCGTATGATGATGGTTGAGTTGAGCTTGAAAGTTTACATTCATGAAGACTTTTTCTTTGTAAATAAAGTACATGATGGTCTGTACTTCATTATTTTTTTTATTTCCATTGTCAGAGAAGCAAGGTGACAACCATTTTTACTTAGTTTTTCCCATACAACATTTTGCTGTCCCTTTCCATCTTGTTCAATTTGCAAATTCAAACATATTCACTTTCTCCCCATAAGTCATTGTTATAAAATGTAGACCATTTTCCAGAAAATGTGGTGAGGCTAAATCTTTGTTTCTGTGCTAACATTCTCCTTCCATTTTTAAATCAAGCAATACATCAAAACTGTTTGGATACCAAACATAAGCTGCCTAACAAGGTTACTTTTTCTGCAACCATACTACCATGGTGAAGCTTGGAATTAAAACTGTCTTCTCTTCTGGAATTTATCTTGGTCTTCATAGTTCTTAAAAATGACTTTAATATTTTATCTGTAATTGTCTTAGACTAGTATCTAATTATAGATGAATATTATAAAATATGTTTAACCCAGTCACTCTCTTTATCCTTTTAATGTTTTCTTCTTGCTGTTCTCCTTCAGATATTATTTGCTTTGACTGAATGGACAGTCACGAAAAGAAAGTAACTTCATTTTTACTCATCCATTAGAAAGAATGATATTGTACAATGGGTATGGAAATTTAAAGACATAGAAAAAAATGTATTAGGTGAAGTACACCAGATCCAGAGAAACAAAGAATAGAATGTGCCTATAAGTCTATAAGTAACACACTGGGTGGGATGTACATGATTACAAATTAAATCACCGAAAATTTAATAGACTCGATGGAGAGCTCAAATAGTATAAGATCAGATCAAAGCCTAACAAAATAAGCACCAGGATATAGGTACTATCAAGAGGCGGGGGAGGGGGGCGTCCAAGACCACAGGGGTAGAATGAAAGGGAGAAATTGGGTAGTCAATAATTCATTGGATATCCTACAAAATTAAGAAAAGTAATCAAAGGAGTATATCAAAGAGGGGTGCTTCTGAAAGGCTTAACACTGTACAAGATGCATTGTATTTGCAAATTGCTTTGTTCCATGGTATCTCATTTGTACAACTACTTAAAGACAATATAAAATTAAATTAAAAAATAAATTCAAAATTCTCAGGTCTTTCTGATAAATGCTTTTATCTCCTGATGAATGCTTTTATCTCCACTCAAAATGGTAAACCTATTCCTCCCTCCTTTCCTCTCTCACTTCCCATCTTCCTCCTTCCTCCCTCCCTAGGCCCCATCTTCCTTTTCTTTCATCCTTCCTATCTACAGGCTTACAGCTTTCCTTCCCTTCCTTTTTTCTTCTCTCTCTACCAGAATTTTTCTTTCTTCTTTCCCTTGACCTCTGTCTGATGTAATGTTCATGATATTTTTACTTTCTGTATGCCATAGGGCTTGAACATTGGGGCCTGGGCACTGTCCCTGTGCTTTTCAGCTCAAGGATAATACTCTACTACTTGAGTCACCGTGCTACTTCTGGTTTTCTGGTTTTAAACTGCAGACAAGAGTATCACGAATTCCCTGCCTGGGCTGGTTTTGAACCACAATCCTCAAATCTCAGACTCCTGAGTAGCTAGGATTACAGGAATGAGTCACTGGCACTTGGCTCTTTCCTACTTCTTTAGGAAACTTTCTCACTCTCCTTATTTCCATAATGTATTCAGGAAAAACACTCAATCACGAAAATCATGAACATCATTCTGGCCTCATTCTCAAACTATCTTATGCTTGCTCCTTAGCTTCTTTGATTGAAGTAAACCTTTCCCATGTAGCACCATGAAACTCAACTCCAATAGCTTTATGACAAAATTCTGTGATCTGAATCACCTACATGAGACTTTTTCTTTATTTTAAATTTTATTTTATTAATTTAATTCTTTGTTGTTGGAGTAATGTATAAAGGGGTTATATTTACATTCACCAGATGGTAGGTGCATTACTGCACACACATTAATACCCTTTCTCATCTTTTTATCCCCATTTCCTTCCCCAAACTCCTCCCAATCATCTTGTTTTCCCTCCTTCCCTTTCCTGTTTCAAATAAACAAACATATATACAATATACCAGGTAACAAAGACAGATATAGTAACAATATGAGACTAACCAAAGGATAAAAAAAGAGAGGAGAAATAACATAGTACATTAAGAACAACAATCATAAAAGATAAAGCTCTTGTTTCCATACAATAGTGCAAACCTAGGTGCATGAGAATCTTTTTTTAATTAAATAATTTATTAACATTGATTTTTACATCATATTTCAAATAAGGTATTTAACAAACAAGTATTCAAGAAGGGAATCTCTATATATACTCATTGGCACTTAGATTTTAGAACATAATTAAAATTAGGGTGAGGGTTCTACATGAGAATCTTTAAATATGGAATGCAGTGTTTCAAAGTGAATGGCTTTAGCAAATTAGCAAAAGCAAATCTTATCTGCCTAAAGTTAAAAAATAATGAATCTATTTTTATTTCAATGTTCAAGAAATAATGTACTCACTATTTGACAAATGTAACTATAACTCCTCTATACATCACCACGACAATAAAATATAATTAAAATTAATAATAATGATAAAAGGAAACATGCAATAGTTATGTACAAATTATTTAAAGATGTGAAACAATACAACTTGAAAATTATAATTATGAACATTTAAGATCATTAACATATAATAATTCATTATAAAAGAACTATACTCAATGTTCTTATAGAAATGAATGTTCATTATAATTTCCATACCTATCCAATGTATCTCCTACTTTTTTACAAGCCCTGCAACTTGGTGGCCATTCGGGGAAATTTTAAAAAATATTTTATGAGTAATTATTTTCTTGCAAAATTAGTATAATTATTAAGTGCTAAAAATTTTAAAGCATAAGTAAGAAAAATTTTCTCTCCTTTCTCTCTCTATCCACACACACACACACACACACACACACACATAGATATATACATATATATATACACACATATATATACACATATATATAAATATATTGCAAAGCTATAATGAAAGCTTTACTATGTTTTATAAAAAACAATCACTTTAATTCAAGATAAAGCTCTTGTTTCCATATCCTAGAGACCCTTTCATTTAGTCTCATCTTATGTGACCTTATGTATCTAGGTTTTGCACTATTGTAATCCTCTGCTAGGAGAATCCTAAATATGTACTAATTATTACAAATGAGGGAAACCATTGAGAAGGTCCAGAAATAAAACCACATACCTATAGTCAACTTGTATTTGACAAAGGAGCCAAAGATATACAGTGGAACAAATACAGTTTATTCAATTACTGGTGCTGGCAAAACTGGGCAGCCATATGCAGAAAACTAAAAATTGACCCTAGCCTTTATATTTGAATGATGGATAGATATGCTGACTGTGAGCTTCAGTTGAAATAGTTTCTTTTTTCTAGTGTGTGTGTGTTTTGAATGTAAGAAATGTCCATTAATGATAATCTGTTCATTGTTGGGCATCAATGATACTTTCATAAGCATCAATAATTTGTTTTCTTCAAAGATGTTATAACCTCTTCATTGACTTCAGGCCTTCTATACTGAGTTTCATTCACATGTTACTTTTACTTGAAAGATTACCATAGATATTAATATTGGTGAAGTAATGTACCTTCTTTCACTAGAGATTCTACATATTCACTAATGCATCAACCATTTCTAAAGGATCAAGTGATATTGTTGTAGCTGGAAGACATCAATTTGTCTATCCCATTCCTGTTTTGAAAATGGTTCCAAATTTACTGACCTAAGTATATTTTATTATGCATGAGACTTGTCTAAACTAAAATGTTTATTTAAGTATTTCAAAATCAATTGCTTTTGCCATCAAATTTAGAAAACTCATAGAAAAAGAAAGGTCGAGTACTAAAAATTAATTTGAGGGCTTCCTACTTATTGCCTTTTCTAATCGTATTAGTAGCATTTTCATATCTGTGATGTCTCAAAATTAGTTTTTGTGTTTAGACTTAATTTGATTTACTAAGAAGAAAGCATTCTAAGAGGAGTCACATAGTACCAAGTAAAATACTCCACAAAGTGTTCAATTTTTAATGTTTTCCAATATGCTAAATCCCATGACTTATCTTAGAGTTTCATGGGCAATTCTCAAACACTAATTATTGCACTATCAAAACTGAAGGGTATAATACAATGCAACTTGGCCAATGTCTTTCCCACTCTCATTCTCTGCTTAGAGCACCTATAATTTATTGGATGCTAAGTTTATAGATAGTATAATTTTCAGCTCCTCATGCTTTCTAAGACAATTTGATAAATAATGTCTAGGATTTCCCCCTTCTTGCTTTTTCTGGTGACTATTTTTTTATTGCTTCCTGAATTTTAATACAGGAAAATACACTGAACATATTTGCTTACAATAGTCAGAATATATTAATAATAATTTGGAAAAACACATTAATGTTTCTGAAAACCTTTTAACTTTAGGTACTCTGTAACAAATAACCCTGTCCAATACTTGGATATTTTGAAAATTATATTTGGATGATGAATTTTTCATGTATTTTGCCTTGTAGTTTTTGTTAAGATTTTCTGTTTATTATTGTCATAAAGATAGAAACTGAATTCATACTTTTCTCCGTTGTATTAGTGCTATGCCGTACTGCAAATGTGCTTCCTACCTTTCAGATTTTTATCTTTTCAACCTCCCTAACATTCATCATCCCAGTAAGTCTGTAATTCTTCCTAGGCTACCCTGGACACACTGTTCCCAGATGGAATAAGCTTGTAAGGCACTACCTCACAAGCTTGTCTTGTCCCAGAGATCCTGTGGCCCTCCCACAGTGCCTGAGACAATAGCTTTTCATGATGTGTCAGGACCTGGGTTGTTCAAAGTATAAATGCTAATCTTAGTTGCTTTATCATAGCTGAGGCAAAATTCTAGCCTGTGGCTTTTATGCTGGATTTTAAAAGCTACCAATGTCCTATTTAATAGTTTAGGAAAAATATGATTGAAACTATTAGACTCCCTTTTCCTTTGTTTCTTCATAGGAGCTGGTAAAATGAAACCCCAAAATACATAAGACAATTACAAACACTAATAACAACACATTTTTATGTAAAAGTTGGGCTTCGATTCTATCATCTCAGAGTAAAAGGATACTCTGTATTTTATTTTTTTATTTTTTTATTTTATTGTCAGGATGATGTACAGAAGGGTTACAACTACATTCATAAGATAGTAAGTATGTACTTCTTGAACATTATTACCCCTTCCCACATTTTTCTTTTACTTTCCCATTTTCATCCTTTCCCAAGTTGTAAAGTTCATTTCCAATATATTGTTCTGATTTATCATCAGCCACCCAGACAAATCACATAGGCTTCTACCCAGGCAGATTTCAATCAGGCTGGTTACTGTAGTTGCACATAATATATCTCCCTCTTCTATTTGTACCACCAAGCTTCTCCACCCAGTGTGCTGGTAAGCCCCAGCTGACAAATGTCCCACATGATCCTGAGTGTTACTTTCCAGCTTCCTCATGATTGTTCATTTATGATCTGAGAAATCCACTTTTTTTGTTCTGTTTTCCATGGAAGTCAATGCAGCTCTTCTCTCTGATCTTGTTACCTATGCAGTATCACTGCATATCCTTCTCCAATGATTGTTCTGCTTCTTTCTTTCCCAGGGCCTTCCATTGTTGCAACCACCATCATTGTTATTAGAACTGCACATTTAAACAATCTCATTGAATTTCTGCTTTTACTGCATCCAGATCCTCATCCAGATATTTCTTTCATATCTTACATTATTAGTTGCCACAATATTGGCTTTGATGATAACTTAAGTGTAGGAAAAATAAGCATTACTCTCATTTTAACTGCTGGTTACTTCCTGTATCTTTATGATGAGTTCTTACTACTTACAGTAAAAATTGAAAACTACTGAACTCATTCTGCCTTTTGTTTTTATTCTCTTGTGTGTGTGTGTGGTGTGTGTGTGTGTGTGTGTGTGTGTGTGTGTGTGTGTGTGTGTGTGTATGCTAGTCTTGGGACTTGAATTTAGGGTTTTGGCACTGTCCCTGAGCTTTTTATTCCCCTCAGGGCTAACCCTCTACCACTTGAAGAACAGCTTTAATTTCTTTTTGATAGTTAATTGGAGATAAGTGTCTCTTTGACTTTCATACCTGGAGTAGGCTTCAAACATTGGCCTTCAGATCTTAGCTTCCTGAGTAGCTAAGCTTACAGACATGAACCATGAGTGCCTGGCTTATTTTCACTCTTAATATTGTTGGAGATATGAGATCCAGACAAATTATATCAATTCCTATTATTGCTGGTAACCATTCAACTTATGCTCTCTGATCATGCCAGTCTCCATAAAACCCTCAGTCTTTGAAATTCTAATTGATCCTTGGGCTGAATTATTAAAATTGCAGGCTTCATTCAATCTACTACTTCATAGAGATATAAATTTCAAATGGAACGCAGTAATACATATGAGGTACATGCATATTTTGTAACAATCTGTAGCCTTCAAGTAGAATTTTCAAGGGAGCATCCTTTTCCTTGTTATGGTGCATTTATAAATTTATAACTAATAATAATCACCATTGTTGATATCTCTAAAGAAGCATATAACTTTAGAAATAGGCATGTCTGAATTATGAGTTTATTCCCAAGACACCAGTTTTCCCGAGTTCCAAAATACCTTCTTTAGAATTTTAGAGCTTCACCCTAATATTATTCTTAATAGTCTGCTACATTTTGGAATGCAGTGTTAGAAGTCTTCACACATTGTTAATGAGCCATCTAAACCCTCCTCCCAGGAGAACAGTTTGACTGTAAAAGATATTCTGGAGAAATTTAAATTCTTATGTAAAAACGTGTTAGAAATATGGAAATAGCTATGTCATAAGTGAAAGGGGGAAAAAGTATTTCATGCAATATAATAAATTAAGACAATCGTACCATGTTGCATAAATTATATTGCTATATTCCTGTGCCCTCTTTTGCTTTCACATTATGTTCTGAATAAGAAGCATCAGCTTTCATTTTTTTTCAAATTTCCCATTATAATGAAAATGTATTAAATACTTTCAAGCTTGTTAGCACGTTTTCAAAGATAAGATTAGATACAAGACCCAGAGTGGGAATATTAAAACAACATCTATGTCAAGCTATTGGACTTGAGAGGAAAATAAATCTGTAGCAAGTTTTATTTGCCCTAATTTACAGTTAGCACATCACCTTTTGGCATGCATTATTAACCAGGGATAGAACAAGAAAAGGGTATCAGTGTTCCCGGATTATTTAATGGCTCTTCTTTAGTAAACAATTACCTGAGAAACACAGGTAGCTATAATGATTTTCTCTTCTATCCCAGAGAACTCATTTCTCTAATCTCCAAAACTAAAATTCTAAAACCATGGAAAAAAAGAGAATATATCTATAGCAAAGCTACTTCTGGCCAACTGGAATATAGGTGATTACTTAGACTATAAATATTTAGAATATTTACATGACTCAAAGATGCCATCAGGGTGTCATATTCTGGCATCTTAAATACCTAGACACAGGGATAAAATTGCATAGACTTTCTCTCCTTCAAAAGCACCTGTTTGATGGCCCATTATGCATGAGCAGTAAAAGAGAGGCTTTTAAACCTGCAATTGCTAAGTTTTCCATTGTTTAATAAAATAAAAAAATTTAAAAAAATAAAATAAAATTCATCAAATGATAATTTCCATTTTTCCCATTTTTCTATTCACTGTCATTCATCATTTCGTTAAGAAACAGAGAGCTCAGAGTGTTAAGGTGAAAGTTTAGCACTTATATACACCTGTAATGTCACATGACTCCATGCTTTTAAAGTATCTGTGTTTTCTGCATTTATTAGCTCTATATATCTGTGATGCAAGTGGCTCTCCTTCCACTTGGGGGCTAGTTCAGGGAGGTGGGAGCAACTGTCTCCCTTTTTTTTCTGGTGACTTCTTGAAGTATAAAACATGCTATTTTATCCTTAGGTCCTCAAAAGGTTATGGTAATGCAAAACTTAATGCCAGTAGCCTTCTATTTTTAATAGGAACTTAGAAATTAAGTTAGGAGTCTATTAGAGTTATTTCCTCTAGAAACGAGAACTATTTATTTGTATTTAAAGCAATGTTTATTATTTGTACCACTTTGTAATCCTTCCGTGTGAATAAATGCAAGACCTTCTCAAAAAAAATAAATAAAGTATCTGTGTTTTTTGTTTTTTTGTTTTTGGGGTTTTTTTGCCAGTCCTGGGCTTGAGCTCAGGGCCTGAGCACTGTCCTTGGACTTTCTCAAGGCTAGAGCTCTACCACTTGAGCCTCAGCAACATTTTCGGCTTTTTTTCTATGTATTTGGTACCGAGGAATTGAACCTAGGTCTTCGTGCATGCTAGGCAAGCACGCTACCACTAGGCCAAACTCCCAGCCCAAGTATCTGTTTTTTTAAAACCGTGATAATATTTTTCTACAACATGTTCTTAGCTTCATCCATTGGTATTCTTTTGTGGCTGTGATAACAATAAATACTAAATGTTGTATGCATGTGCAGAGAACGATGTTTTATTTTTGATACCTACACCTTCACAGTTCGGAAATTCGGTCACGATAGTTAGGAATGTGGCTTTCTTTGAATTTAGTCTGTTAGAACTTCGCGTTTAAAAATACCTCTAAATTTCTAAACTTTACAAATATACTTTAGTGATTAATGTGGGACTTGAGTATTAATTTATATTGTGGATCAGTTCTTCACATTTTCCCCATATTATAGTGTTATATTTGCATAACCAAATTTGGTGTTAAGTACAATATATAATATATTATATATACATATATATAAAATCAAGTGACACAAGTGAATTTTTGTTTTCTGGGGAGACATTTGGAATTGGCTGGAAGAATACATGAGGAAAGCTTTCTGGTGATAAGAATTCATAGAGACCACTGGGTGTTAAACGTTCATAATCATGCCCTTAAGGGCAGATCTCCACACTTCAAAACTATATTAAATTAAATATATCTATACCAAGCATGCAAAGATAATGCAGTATAATATTTGTAGTGTAAAACAGTGTAGTGTTCATTGAGTTTTTAAAATAATTTTTTATTGTGATTAATACAAGGGTTACATTATATTCACCAGATAGAAGGTGCATAACTTCACGAACATTGATACCCTTTCTCATGCCATGGTCCCCATTTCCCTCCCACCCTCCTCCTGCTTATCTTGATTTCCCCCCTTCCCTATGAAATTTCAAATAACCAATTAAGCACATACAAAATATATCAGATAACAAGGTGAAATATTGTAACAATATGAGATAATCAAGGGATGGCAAAAGAGATGAGAGATACCATAGTACATTAAGGACAACAGTCACTCATTATATGGCTTTTGTTTCCTTATCCTGGAGGGCCTTACATTAAGTGTCATATTGTTTGGCCTAATGTCTCTAGATTTTGGTCTATTGTAAATCTCTGCTAGGAGAGCCCAAGTATTCATAGAGATTTAAATACTTTAAATCATCTAGAGATGAGATCCTATCAAGTTTTATCAAAGGTTCACTGTCCTAAAAGGGTATTCTAGGGCTGGGAGTTTGGCCTAGTGGTAGAGTGCTTGCCTAGCATGCACGAAGACCCGGGTTCAATTCCTTGGTACCACATACTTAGAAAAAGCCAGAAATGGTGCTGAAGCTCAAGTGGTAGAGTTCTAGCCTTGAGAAAAATCCAAGGACAGTCCTCAGGCCCTGAGCTTAAGCCCAGGACTGGCAAAAAAAAAAAAGAGTATTTCTATATAAAATAAAAAGTCTGCAAAGATATTCAAATACTCTTTCAGGAGCCAAATATTTTATACAAATATATTAAGATATTTATATAAGGTGCTCCTATATCCCTAAGTATTAAATATTTATATTGTTAGTAGAAAATCTACTAGCTTTTATTTGTGTAGATTTATGGAAATATTCTACTATCACTTCACCATAAATTCTGAAATAGACTCCATTCAGTACTGCTGAAAATTAGCTAATCTATCTGGGATGATTGAAGAATGTCTGAACTTCTGAACACACATGAGCTGTGTAACTCATAAATATACACCTACAAAGACAGAGCCACAGAATGTTTGAAGTAAATTGAAGTCTTTCATTTTGCAGATGACATACATGGAGACCTAGAAAAGCTGTGCAAATCTACTACGCAGACCAGAAAACCACTCACTCAAGAGTACTCCACTTTGACAGGGGCTAGAAGTGTCAGCCTTGCATACTAAACGCAACACAATTAAAGAAATTGATTGGATGGAAATGTCACATCTAAGTGGAATGAATGAATGTTGAATATAGTATCAGACACCAAATAAAACTCAACAAAAGTCAAAATATGTTTTCTAATAGGTATTTAAAGTTTCCACTGAGTATAGTTAATTTGCATGCATTCATATTGGAGCAGTAGACCAACCAAGCCCTTTAATTACTTAGAGAAGCAAATATTTTATCTTGTTTTGAAAGTGGGTTTGCTCTTGTTAAATTAGTTATCCTGAGGGAGAGTGAAAACTAATTCATGACTTGTTTATCTACTCAAAGAGATGCATTCTCATTCTGCCTCCACTGCAGAAATTTGAGGAAACTTAGGTCCAAGGCATTAATGCTGAAACTTTAAATCTGTTCATTGACTCTTTACAGGATTAACTTTCTAAGTATGCTTAAATTCAGAGGCATTTGTTTGCAATGGAAGTCAGACTCTTTAAGCCTAATCAGGAGCTGTTCCTGCAGTTTATTTATAGTTCAGAAGGTCAAACTGATTCACTTAATTGGAAAACGTTGCTTCTAGTCTATGTGCCTATTGATGTACTGTACATTTGATGCGATTAGTTACTGGGTGAGATTCTAGTATGACCTTTGTTAATAAGGTGCATTCTCCATAATGGGCTGTTTGCAATTTCTATGAGCCTTTTACATGATGTGCTTGGTAATCAGTTATACAGTGCAATTCCCATGGTAGGAAGCAAGATCCACCTTAATTGCAGTGGTACAGAAGGCTCAAGTCTGAGAGCATTTTAGTACTCTGGCTAATTGCTTGCAGAGTTCCACACATGCTTTTAAAATGGAAAATTACATGTTTGTATACTATTCTGACATCACACACTCCATTCAGAAAAAATATAGTACAAGATACACATATCATAAGGGAAAAAATGTGTAAATGGCATAAAGTCCATATTGGTCTTAATAAAGCCATGCTTTATTCACTTTGCAATGTAGAATATGTATATATGTGTATGTGTGTGTGTTTGTGTCTGTGTTTGCATGCATACACATCCACAAAATGACACTTTATATATAAACTTGTTCTTAGAATTGCTCTTGAAAAGAGTATACATTAAAACCACCTAATCAATCTGTGCTTAAGAAATGCAATTTGATGATTATTGTGATGTTTAGATGCTCAAGGGACAGAGAAGACAAGAATGTCCATTGTTAAGAATGCATACATTTTTCAAGTGAATAGCATGATGCTATAGAAAGGTTCCTTGGACTTGAAGCCAGGCAGCCTGGAATTAGTGTTGACTTTACTACTTATTTGCTGTGTGATTTTTGGTCAAGTTAATTAACCTCCTTGAAGCTCTGTTCATTTATCTATGAAATGAGAATAATAACGGGCATTGCTAGGCATGTGTGCATTGAATCAAGTGACACCCAGGCTTCTCTACTGTACATGAGTATTCCTCAAGGGACTCAGAACACAAACTCAAAATAACATCACAGTTTTATTACATTCATTTTTCTAATAAAGCTAGAGAAAAATGATCTACGGACAACAGATCTGAAGACTAGGAAAATAGTTATTTGTCTACAACATTTTAAATAATGAAGCATTTGATATTTTAAATGGATAGGTAGGTAGGAAATCTCAACACAATATCCTGAAGCTAAGCATCCCTAAGATTATCAATCTTTAATTGTTCAAGAACAATCGCCTTATTCTGGAGAATGATTCCTTTGTTGTGTACAAGACTTTTACTTTGATGTAATCTGATCCATCAATTCTTGCTCAGATTTTTCTGAGCAATTAAAATTCTAGGGTCGGGGGCAAAGCCTAGTGGTAGAGTGCTTGCCTCACATGCACAAAGCCCTGGGTTCGATTCGTTGGTAACACATACACAGAAAAAGCCGGAAGTGGTGCTGTAGTTCAAGTGGCCAAGTGCTACCCTTGGGAAAAACTGTACAAGGACAGTGCTCATGTCCTGAGTTCAAGCCCCAGAACTGGCAAAAAAATAAAAATTCTACTCAGAGAGTTAGTGCATTTGCCTATATATTCATGCTTTTTCTCTATGTTTCTCTTTTGTGGGGGGCCATACATTAAGATCTCTAATTCATTTGAAAATTGATTTTTGTATGTCATAATAAATACAGATTTAGTTTAGAAGTGATTAATCAAAAATTAATGTCCAGACTATATATAGAACTTATAAAATTAAATACCAAAAGAACAAAAGGAAAATGAATAGAACAGTTCTCAAAAGGAAAAACAAAAATCGCCAATAAAAACATGAGGAAATGTTCAACATCTACAGCCATAAAGGAAATAAGAATCAAAATGACACTGAATTTCCATCTCATTCAAGTCAAAAGGACAATCAAGAAAACTAAAATTAGGGATGTAGATATAGATCAAGTAGCAAAGCACCAGCCACAAGCAAGAAAGCTAAGAGCACAGGACTCTAAATTAATACTCTAGTACTGGCACATAACACACACATACATACACACAAATGTTGATGATATGTTGTAAATAAAACATCTGTAGAATTTTGATGGGCATAAAAATTAGTATAGCCATTATGAAAGTAAGTATAGAGGTTTCTCAAAAGAACTAATGATAGAACTTTCATATTGTCTGGCTCTGCCATTCTTAGGCATATATTTCAATAATATGTATGCATATATGAATGACACTAGCACAACCACGTTAATTGAAGCATTAGTCCCAACAGCTGAGCTTTAGACTCAGCCTACATGCCCAAAGACTAATGGAGGAATAAATAAAATGTAGAATCTGAAGCATTATGAGAACTGGAGGAAATGAAGATAGCATATTTAAGCCCACCATATATGTTTGTTTTCAGGAGGAGAGGAAGAATGAGAATATGGTTCGGGAAGTGAATTTGTTCAAAGTTCACTGTATGCATGTATCAAAATATTATAATGAAATACTTCAAAATCCAAACACATATGAATTAAAAATAAGATAAGAGATGATTTTAATATAACACATAAGCACAGTGGCTACTGATCAGTTATAAAGCTCAACACTACATTGCTTGTAGGAAAATAAATAGGATTGAAGACTGTCATGACAAGTGAGGCAAATCAAGCTCAGATAAAATACAATTTTCTGCTTTTGTGCATATGCAGACTCTAGACCTAAACAGAAAAAAGAAAACGAGATAATTGTAAAAGAAAGCTTATTCATGGAAGAAAATAGAGGAGGACTAGGATGGAGGTACATTATATATGCATGCCAAAACTGCACAAGAAAACCCACTAAAGACTGTTGGGAAAAGCAGGAGAGGTCATGAAGATCTTAGGAGAGTATGATAAAAGGCATAAATTTGATCACAATATAATATATTCATGTTTGTAAATATCCCAATGGAATCTCTTTTTTCAATTACTTTACACTAGCAATAATGAAAAGTAGATTCAAAAAGATGGATTTTTTATAAACTTAAAAATTTACTTGATTATGGAATAAAGGAACAAAAGGAGCAAACTTTATGCTTCCTTATTACAACAGTGTTTCCTATACAACCTATATTTCCAAGAAACAAAACCATTGAAATAAGTAAAACTACAGTTAAGATAATACCATGTTTTCTTTTTTTAATTTTTTTATTGTATTTAATAAAAGGGTAACATGATATTTGCCAGATAGAAGGTGCATTAATTCACATACATTGATACCCTTTCACATGTCTTGGTCCCATTACCCTCCCCTCCACCCCCCTCTTAGTTTCCCCCCCCTTCCCTGTCCAATTTCAAGTAACCAAATACAAAGGTATCCAATATATCAGATAACAAAGTGAGATATTGTGTCAATATGAGATAACAAAGGAACAGCAAAACAGATGAGATAACATAGCACATTAAGGACAGCAATGATTCATTATATGGCTTTTGTTTCAATATCCTAGAGGTCCATTCAATTAGCTTCATATTATATGGCCTTATGTATCAAGTTTTTGCTCTATTGCAAATCTCTGCTAGTAGAGCCAAGGTTTCTACAGGTTATGATGAATGAGGGAAACCATTGAGCCTAAGTTCCTTTGAGTCTGGCTTACTTTACTTAATATGATTTTTTCTAAGTCTTTCCATTTCCTAACAAATGGGGCGATGTTGTTTTTTCTGACAGCAGCATAGAATTCCACTGTATACAATCAGGAAGGCAACTCCGTTCGCAATAGCCTCAAAGAAAATAAAGTACCTAAGAATTAACTTAACTAAGAATGTTTTGATGAAAACTTTAAAACCCTGAAAAAGGAAATTAAAGCAGAACTAAGGAAATGGAAAAACCTCCCATGCTCCTGGATTGGAAGAATCAACCTCGTGAAAATGACAATCTTGCCAAGGGCTATCTACAAATTCAACGCAATACCCATCAATATCTATTTCTTTAAAGAAATAGAAGAGGCAATCCAAAATTTCATATGGAATAATAAAAGACCCCGTATAGCAAAAACACTTCTTAGCAGAAAGAACAGCATAGGAGGAATTTCAATACCAAACTTTAGACTCGATTACAGAGCAATAATTATCAAAACAGCTTGGTACTGGCACAAGAACAGACCTGAAGATCAATGGAATAGAACTGAGGACCCAGATATTAAACCACAGACCTATGGCCACGTAATCTTTGACAAGGGAGCCAGAAAGATAGAATGGAAGAAAGATAGCCTCTTCAACAAGTTGTGCTGGCAGAACTGGTTAAGCACCTGCAGAAAACTAAAGTTGGATCCTTCTTTGTCACCCTGCACTAGAATTAACTGCAAATGGATCAAAGACCTCGAGGTAAGAGCTGACACACTGAAAACTTTACAAGAAGGAATAGGAGATACACTAGGCCACCTTGGCAAAGGTAGAAACTTTCTTAATAAGGACCAAGAATCACAACAAATCAGAGAAAGGCTGGATAAATGGGACTGCATTAAACTGCAGAGCTTTTGTATGGCAAAGGATATAGCTAGTAAATTAGTTAGGAAGCCTACAGAGTGGGAGAAGATCTTCACCTACCATACAACGGACAAAGGCCTCATATCTAAAATATATCAACAACTCAAAAAATTGAATCACTCCAAAACTAATCTCCAAATAACCATCCCATTAAAAGATGGGCCAAAGACTTAAAGAGAGTCTTCTCTGAAGAAGAAACAAAATGGCCTATAGACACATGAAGAAATGCTCAACATCTCTGGTCATAAAAGAAATGCAAATCAAAACAACGCTAAGATTCCACCTCACTCCAGTTAGAATGGCCAGGATCAGGAAAACTAATAACAATAGATGCTGGAGGGGATGTGGCCAGGAGGGATCACTACTACACTGTTGGTGGGAGTGCAAACTCGTTCAACCACTATGAAAAGCAGTATGGCAGTGCCTCAAAAGGCTAAACATAGAGCTTCCCTATGACCCAGCAATTCCACTACATGGCATTTACCCAACCATCCAGAAACTAGGGCATACTCAATCCACTAGCACATCAATGTTCATTGCAGCATTATTCACCATAGCAAAGATATGGAACCAACCTAGATTTCCCTCAGTTGATGAATGGATCCAATACCATGTTTTCTGTCATTTTTTAGTTACCCTCAGAAGTAGCCTGTGTGGTATAGAAATACCTCTACATCTATACTTACAAGACTCAACTTGGCGAGATTTTTAAGGATCTAAATTTCAGATTCTGGACTTGTTGATACAGTAAATCCCTGTCAGCACTATGAAATCTGTATTTTAATAATTACTTGCAATGCCTCTGATGTAAGAGGTCTCCACAAATTGCCTTGAGGTTTAGAGACAGAATGAAAATCATGTTTCCTAATTAATCTATTTCCCTAATTATGTCATCTGCAATTTGTCTTATGAATTCTCACTTTAAGAGATAAGCTTTATTTGAAAACTAGAGGCACGAGACACTAACTTAATTATATGGTCTAGAATATCATTTAATTTTTCCCTTTGCTTTTCTTTTGAATAACTCAATATTTTGTAAGGCCAGCTGAGAGGACAGACAGTTCTGTTGCAGAGGCCAATGCTAACAATGTATCACTTTTAGGTAGCTTTATAAAAGCAGGTACCTGAAGACTGGAATGGTTGAAATAGTTATTTGTGAGTATCATTGAGATAGATAGCTCTTCTACACACATGAGACAATAGAGGAAGCTTCTAGTATTGGCACTTATGTATACTGAAAATAACCAGAAAATGATCATGACTGCGTTTTATGGAACCACAATTTTCTTCCTAATTGTCCTAACATGGTGAAACATAGATGTGGAGGTAACTTAATGTAAAATCTTTCTTATAGTCCTTTCAAAGCAATTTTACTATTAATTAATATGAGCATACTAATTCAATTTCACAATGGATTTTTTTAATTTCCTGAATTAAAATGTTGTAAATGAATAAGAAGAATAGAGCCATTAGAAGAATGACAGGAAGGCTCCTTTGTCCAAACCAAATGACCAACTCCTATTTCATCTTTTAAGATGGTTTAGATTTCTATGTAGATAAATGTGTTAAGATAAAGTCATCTGTCATTATTTTTAAAAGCAATTTAAATAACTTTGTTTTTACTTGTCTGAGGACAAACTCAAATTTGTAATTTTACATTTCTGTGATTTTGATATATGAAGAAACATGCAAACAATACCATAATCATCAAATGCCTAATTTATTGTGACTTAATTTCTCTACAAGCTATTCTTCTATTAAATCCCAAACAATAATTCCCCAGGTGCATACTGTATAAGAAACAAGTGAAAATGAGTCACTCTTTCCTCTGAATGCTGTTCAATTTGCCTTTCCCTTACTTTATCCTAAGGATTGCTAATGGTATTAGAATTTGATAAATACTGCAAGCATTAATTATTTGGTCACAATGGATAATTCAGGCTTAATAATAATGTGGAAAAACTAACCAAGGAACTGGGGAAGGTTGTCCAGAATCCTGTGTAAGAGCAGATGCAGACACAGCACTGGGGTGACTCCAGATCTTTGTGCTGTCCAGGTTTCACACTCTTCTCATAATGCTTTTGACTTTTTCCAGGATGTATTCTTTATTTGATTTGTTAGACTAACAGATGTTTTATGTTTCATGTTTCCTCACCCTCCCTGAGAAGTTTTGTATAGCTTTTTCCTGTCACTTTTTAAAAAATCGTGTATAATATTAAAGCATTTTTCTATGTGAAAAACATCCATAAGCCTACTCTGGTGGGAAGTGTTTGTTGTTTTCACACTGGATCTGTTTCCTGGGGAAGATGCCTGCCTCTATATTTTTCCTGATTCGAAGATCTACTTGTTCTCAGAATGGAACATGAAATTCCATCAGATGGAAAGTAGAGCTGTAATGACACACAGTTGATATGTTCCCAGCAAGCTTCTTGGTGAGTGACAGCCCCTACTAGGTGCAATGTGCAAATGTGAGGCTGATCCTATGGCAGTAAAATAAGAAAACTCATGTGTCCCTAGGAACCATGTACAGATCTAGTTTCATTATCATCACCTACCCCCTGGTCCTTCTCTAAATGCCTTGAGAAGGATCTCTATGTACATGGATTACCATATAACAAATGGTTAATCAAATTGCATGGATTAAATAGTTTGGTGATATTGTGTGATGAACTTTTAAGTTAGGGTGCCTGATTCTAACTTCATTTAAATTCTATACAAAGTAGCGACCTCAGTCAACCAGGTGCTTTCTCTAGACAACTTTACTAGAATTTTAAAACTGAAAATAATACTACAGTCATGCACACTTGGTAACAAATATTACCCAAAATAAAATGAGCCATTTGATTATTTGAGATGATAGTAAAAGACAAATAATAGTACAAGTTGCATTCCTGCATTTTTATTTATGTAGAAAAGATTAAGATAATCAAAACAAAATTTGACATAAAAATCCAAGGAGAAGCTCATAATATCAATGCCTGTGCTACCAGAAACAAGTGAATAGAGTTTGCAGGTCAAATCCTCCTGGTTTTCTGCTTTGTCATCATTTCCCAGTACTTACTTCCCTATGATGACTGGAAACTAATGAGGTTTAAAACATCAATTTCACAACATGTGTCTGATTTTTTAAATTCTTTTTAATGCCCTTGTTATTGATTTCTGTCTCTCAGATTGTTTATGGTCTAGAAGTGGTGAGCAATTTAAGTGTTTGAGATTATAAAAAGTAGCAGTAGATAAAACTGTGTGACTAATCTGCAGCGATTGATCATCTCAGGATTTTTTTTACATTGTTTGTTTTTATTTATTTATCTTTCTCACAAGGAAGAGAAAACAAAAACATTCATTCCCAACCCGGGTGGATCACGTCTTCAATCCTAGCAACTCCGGAGGCTGAGATCTGAGGATCATGGTTCAAAGCCAACCCGGGCACCAAAGTCTGTGAGACTCTTATCTCCAATTAGTGACTAGAAAATCAGAAGTGGTGCTGTAGCTCAAGGGGTAGGGCAGTAGCCTTGACCTGAAGAGGTCAGGGACAGCGCCCAAGCCAGGAGTTCAAACCCCATGACCGACCAAAAAAATTCATTCCCATAGTGAATCATTGTGTACATTGCCACATGTCTAGTATGAGCGCTGGTACTTATTCTGTTTTCCAGGGTGCAACACTACAACACGGTTATATAAGGCTGGTGGGAAAATACGAGATGGAATCCACAACTACCTGACTAGTTCTATCCTCATCTCACCATTTCCCACAGCTGCCAGACCACTGGGGTCTCAGAAAATTGTCAAACAGAGCCTCCTACCATGATGCATCCATCCTTGCAGGCAGGAGCCATTAACTTGCACTTGACTACCTTTCCCATCAGCAAACTGGAGACACAAATTCAGAAGCATCTACCTAAAGAAGTGTTGACCAGATGTGCTTCTCTATCTTTTGCTAATACCACTACCACTGAGCTTGCTTACAGTAACACGTGAATTGGTTAAGATTTTTAAGTTGAGCCCCAGTTTTACCTGTGCCCAAAGGAGATGCTTTAGCAAAAGCAACATCAAGAATCAGGGTTCATGTAATAGATTTGATTATAGCTTAATAATAAAATTTGTTGAAATACTGTGGGCTGATGATTCACCTTCTGTCTTTTATTCTCACCTGTCAACCCTCTTTATAATGCCCAAAAGAAGAGAAAAATGTATGGCAAGCTTATTTAATTCCCTCAAGGCTATAGTGTAAAAATAACTCAACTGTCACTATACAATTTATTGTTGAAATTTTATCCAATCCCTACAACTTTTTTTTATTCTCAATCATGATTCATTTCAAATAGTCACTCTCATAACCAACCCTACTTTGCTTCTTTCATGTCACCAATTAGCTTACTTACTCTCATTTTCTGATTTTCCTCAGTTGTAACACTGGAGTTTTCCTTTTTGTTTTTTATCTTTCCAACATTCAAAATAGGGTTTCAAGCCAGGTTCAAGCCTGTAATCCTAGCTACTTAGGAGGATAAATTCTGAGGAAAGCTGTTCCATCCTGGGAAGTAAAGTCCATAAGACTCTTATCTCAATTTAACCACCAGAAAATCAGAAGTGGAGCTGTGGCCAACTGTGGTAAAGGGCTAGCCATGTGCAAAAGAAGCTCAGGGACAGAGTCCAGGCCCTGAGTTCAAGCTCCAGGCAGGAAAAATTATAACTACTTTTTGATAAAGTTTTTTGAAATTTCTATAGTTTTCTGAAAATTCTTATTTTAATGATAATTTTAATATAGTAATATGCATGGTGATATGTTTAATATATTGTGCTTAATATATTAATAGATGATGCTATATATTACCACATGTATCATATTTTCAAGTATATCATGTTTATATTATATATTACATATTATGCTATATATCTAATATGAGATAAAAGTAAATCACTTACAAAAATATAGAGATAAGATGAATAAGAATACTATATGAAACTTATATGAACTGTGCTGTGAATATAGTTTTGTAGTATTACATTTAAGGTATGGTAGCCCTAACTCCATCCTCAAAAGCTCAGAAAAAAATTACATAAATTCTTCTTTTCATGAGATGAAAAGAAGTTCTCATTACAAGAATCTGTTTAGATGGCCAGTGGCCCATACCTGGAATCCTAGCTACCCAGGAGACAGAAATCAAAAGGATCATAGTATGAGGCTAAATCTGAAAATGTGAGTGAAATTCCCTGTCTCAGCAATAAGCCAGGCTGTGGCTCATGCTTGTTATCCTATCTATTCAATAGGAATACATAGGACCGTTCCAACTTTGAGCACGCAGTACTACCCAAAAAGTTTTAGGTTGTACAGGTGTGGCTCAAGTAGCCTAGCAAATGTGAAGGCCTGAGTTCAAACCCAAGTGTCTTCAAATAGAACATGGAAACAAAAAAAGAAGACATTTGGCATCATCTGTCTTCAGTTAATTCAAGAAATACATCTACCCATACTATCTGGACAATGTGACTGAAACCCCTCTATACATTACAATACAAAAGAAAAAAAAGAAATATATCTACCCATCTCCAGGTTGATGAAATCCAGTTTATAACAAGCTTAATCCCTAAGTTTGTATCTCCGAAGTGATCATCCCTTATAAAAATTCTCTGGCATCCAGACAAGAGGTTGGGCATCCCCAGATGTTCTCATCTTTTCTGCTTTAGTAACTTCAAACCGCAATAAAACTAAGAAGCATTATGTTTTCTATGAAAATTAAAAGGTCATTTGTAAAGTCTTAACCATTCTGTATTTAACTGCCTGTCATTTTTATTTAGCTCTAATTCAAATACTTAGGCTCGATACATGATTCTTCCTAGAATTGCATATATTATTTATTAATAGACTTAAGATGCATTAGATCATGCATGAGACCTAGTTTTTCCACTTCTTTTGTTTTGCTACTGAATTGTTTAATTTATGCTGATAGCGATTTCTGCTTTTTTCTAGCTAAATTTGTTCAAGATTTTGTAGTGACTAGCCTCAAGACAGAATCATAATTGGTTTATCCCAGTCATGATTTCCCCAACCTCTTTTACTAAATACACAAGCTGTAACCCAACCCACTGTTTTGTAGTGAAAATTCAGAATTACTCAATACAGTGTTGTCTTCCATAAAACACAATCTTGATGAACATAAATGATCTTTGGCTAACTGTAACAATCCCCATTGTCTACTATGAATATTTATTCTCATTTTAAGGTAAATAGTTTAAGTAAATAATGGGGTTTACCTAACAATCTTTTCACTCTTCCATATTAGAAGTATGTATTATGCATGCACAACTGAATCTCAATTTGACAAAAATAAAAGGCTAAAAGCATTTATTTATAGGAAGGAGTTTCATCGGATAATTCATATCTAATATTTAATACCTCACACAGCTCGTTTTGAAAAAAGCTCAGCATCTCATAACAAAATTAATCTTCAAATCAGACATTCAATAACACAGAGAGCTGTGATATGATTGTGAATGGTTAAATGAGGTAATCATCGCCTTTTATTCTTAAAGGCAATGTTCTCAATGGCAGTCTTTTCAATATTTTTGTTGAGTGAAATGATATAAGATAAATAGGAGCTATGGTGTCCACATAATCAGAAAGCTATTGGCAAAGTGCCAGAAAGAAATGTAATTGAGCATGCAAAAAAAGAAATTGACAGAAAGCTGAGTGTGGTTGCTCACGCCTGTGATCCTAGCTACTCAGGAGGCTGAAATCTGAGGATCAAGGTTCAAAGCTAGCCCAGGCACAAAAGGACCTGAGACTCTTATCTCCAATTAACCTCTAGAAAACAGGAAGTGGAGCTTGGTTTGAGGGTAGGGCAGCAGCCTTGAGGTAAAGAGCTCAGGGATATCACCCAGGCTCAGGGCAGGGTGGTACGCTTGAGCTGAAGAGCTCAGCAACAGTGCCCAGGCCGAGTTCAAGCCCCATGACCCACAAAAAGAAAGGAAAAAAAGAAGGAAGGAAGGAAGGAAAGAAAGAAAGAAAGAAAGGGGGCTGGGAATTTGGCCTAGTGGTTAAAGTGCTTGCCTAGCATGCTTGAAGGCCCGGGTTCGATTTCTTGGTACCACATAAATAGAAAAAAAAGCCGGAAGTGGTGCTGAACCTCAAGTGGTAGAGCTCTAGCCTTGAGAAAGTCCAAGGACGGTGCTCAGGCCCTGAGCTCAAGCCCAGGACTGGCAAAAAAAAAAAAAAAAAAAGAAAGAAAGAAAAAAAGAAAGAAAGAAAGAAAGGCAGGCAGGCGGCAGGCGGGAGGGAGGGAGGGAGGGAAGGAAGGAAGGAAGGAAGGAAGGAAGGAAGGAAGGAAGGAAGGAAGGAAGGAAGGAAGGAAGGAAGGAAGGAAGGAAGGAAGGAAGGAAGGAAAGAAGGGAGGGGAGGGAGAGAGAGAGAGGGGAGAGAGAGAGAGAGAGAGAAAGGAAGGAAAAGGGAGAAAGAAAAAGACAGTGACAGGAAAAATACATAGCTATATAAGTACATAGCACATTTGGGAATTTCTAATCTAGGTTAACACATCAGTGACAATAGAGTATATTAAAGAGTAATTAATTCCAAACAGCAGAAAGTATGTCATATTCAGTACTGATAGTTAATGTGAATACTATTAAAGTTTCTTCAATATTTTACCATATCTTATATGATGTAAAAACTGAGAGAGGTTTACCTTTTTTATTCCCTGGATTCCAAGTTGGTTGCATGAGGAACAGGAAAACATTTGACCTATAAATATACTCACCCAATTCAGTCCCTAAATATTTTCAGGGACTTACCCATTCATGATCTACACCCTAAGTGCTTTGATGACTTTTTTTTTTTTTTACAGTCCTGGGGCTTGGACTTAGGGCCTGGGGCACTGTCCTTAACCTTTCTCAAGGCTAATGCTTTAGCACTTGAGTCACAGCACCACCTTTCCGCTTTTTCTGTGTATGTGATACCAAGGAATTGAACCCAAGATTATGTGCATGCTAGTCAAGCACTCTACCACTAGGCCACACTCCCACACTTTGATTACTTTTAAGCCACAGGACTTCTTCAGGTAGATTCCTTATTGCTTAAGTAAACGATAAATGAAAAGAACATTTATAAAATCAATAAACATTTTCTCTTTTGTGAAAAGATTTTGCTTCTCACCATGCATATTTCTAACTGGTTTGCAATGTGCATGTCAGTGTGAAAGTAGTTATTTATTCTTATGAAGGCATGAGACTGTTTGCATCCCATCAGGAGTGAGGGCAAGAAAAAAAATGAAATGATTACTAATAACCTTTATTCTGCCAGAGAAAGCTTCATAACTTTCTTATCACCAAATAATTATTATCATAACCTAACTGAAACCATACACAAGTAATATCAAAAGCACAGATAATGAACGACCTTATTACCTAATGTTACTTCTCCACTGATGTGAATTAACTACAAAATGACACTGAAGATGCCCAATCATACAATAAGAAAATAACCATAGTGTTCCATCTTCCTTTTCATATGGCTATGCCACCTCAGCTCTTACCATTATACACCAAAGAGATTTTTCCTATATCTGTAAAACTATACAAAGCCAGATGCTGGCATGTATAATCTCAGTTACTGAGGACATAAAGATCTGAGGATCAGGGTTCAAAGCCAGCCTGAGCAGGAGAGTCTGTGAGAGTTTGATTACCAATTAACCACCTAATAACTGAAGGTGAAGCTGTGGCTCAAAGTGGTTCAGAGCTAGACTTGAGCAAAGAAAAGCTTGGGGACTACACTCAGGTCTTGAATTCAAGCCCCATGACTGAACAAAACACACACACACACACACACACACACACACACACGATTGGCCTTAAATGAGGAATAAAGATACTACCTTAAAAACTTATATGAATGTATATGAATTAATGCACCTTCTATCTGGCAAAAATCATGTAACCCTTCTATTAATTACAATAAAAAATATACAAAAAAAAAACTTATGTGTGAGAGGTTGCTATTTGAAGATTGTCATTTCCAGGGCAGTACAAAACTATATTGTAAGACCAGTTCTCCTAAACTTAGAAGTAATGGAAAAATTAAGAGATACACAAAGTGGCACAAAACAACTCCATCATTAATAATTCATTTAAATTAATGCAAGAAAAAAAGGAATAAGGCAACTTAAGAAATCATACCTATGATTTCAAAGATAATACCATAAAGCCACAAAAATGAAGAATATTTGAGTGGTGAGGTTAGAGTTCTTTTTATGTTAATAAATGCTTTATGATGAAGTTGATTTGCATCTATTTTGCTTGGTAAAACAATAAATAAAAACCCTATATAAAATTCTATCCTCTACCGTTTTTACATGTTACCATTTTTTTCCACAGTTTTTGTGTTTTCATGAGGAATTTTATTTGCTTACTACATTCTTAATAGGATATTGTGTTTGCTAGACACATTCTTAACAGGAAATAAAAACTTCCCATTATAGTTACCTAAATTTACTATGAATTCAACATTATGCTAATTAACTCACTATCTGTTCTCCACTTTAGAGTACCATGTATTCACTTGTTAGCCAGAATGCTTTAAGGTTTTTTACTTTGTTTTCTCCTTATAGTCTGTTAGTATGAAAATTAGTTGTGATTGTAAGTGAATTTTTTGACAAAAACCTGAAGCTGTATCTTCTACAAAGTAGTTAGAAATAACATTCTGAATCTGAAAACAGGGATAGAAGAACTTCATAGATAAAGAATTACACTTGTACCAATATATAGCACTCAAAGAAACAGTATAAAAATAGAAAATACAGAAGAAAACCAGAGATAGAAACATGCAAATAATATGAATAAAAAATTAGAAGATGTGAAGACTAAAAAGCGAGTCAATAAATCTGTTCATTTTTTTCTACCTCAGATTTTATGTAAGCTTAGCTTTATATTTGAAGAGAGATATATCTCTTTGGAAGTGCTTCCATCTCATACTTTTTCTCCATATACTTCCTTCATACTGAAATTTTGTGAATAAAATTCCCTTATACTAATAAAAATCATTACACAAGATTGGTTTTTCCCACCACCTTCACATAATAATAGTTTTCTTCTTGTATAACATGCAATGTAAAATACTTTTGTGAAAATCTAATTCCTTGGTAAATATTGTGTAAAGTCTTCCTTACAGGCCAGGCGTGGTGGCTAACGCCTGTAGCCCTAGGATGCTGAGGTCTGAGGATCAAGGTTTAAAGCCAGCCTGGGCACAAAACTACCTGAGACTCTTATCTCCAATTAACCTCTAGAAAACAGGAAGTGGTGGTTGGCTAAAGGGTAGGGCAGTAGCCTTGAGCTCAAGAGCTCAGCGACAGCACCCATGCCAGTTCAAGCCCCATGACTCACACACACACACACACACACACACACACACACACACACACACACAAACCCAAACAACAAAAACAAACCCCAAAACCTTCCTTACAGTTTTTAAAAGGATTGTTATTTTCACAGCCAAAAATAAGCTTACTGTACCTTTACATTAGGATCACCATGATAGGCTTTGAAAATACAATGATGACCACAGAGAAATGAGAGGAACGGTCCCTGAGTGGATAATATTTGAGATGAGATATGAACAAATACTAAAGAGAAAATAGTTCCAGATAAGAAAATAAAACAAGAAACAACAGAGTTCTAAGATTAAACAATAAACAAGTATTACTAGAATTAAAAAGAGAGAGAGAAAAAAAAAGAAATTCCAGTTGAAGACAAAGGAAGTTGCATAATCCTGTTATACCTGTTCAGGAATCTTACTTATAACCTAAGGCTAAGAGAAATTAATGGAGAATTTTTTCTCAAGAGATGGATGAATTACTCCATCAGCAATATGAAACCTTATTCTAAAAAGACAGAACTGGAAGAGTATTTATAGGTAAACAACTCAAAAATAGATTTTAGCGGCCTTTCAGAAAAGCAATTACCATAGTTTGACCCAGATTTGGAGAGCAGACTAAGAATTTGTTTCTTCCATCTCATTCATCTCAATATATACTGCTAGATATGCCTCCATTACTCACTTCTGTTTCAGAAGCCAGGTCCTCACATGGCTTAACAGCAAGTGTACTGCCCACATTCTCTCCCACTAGTAGAAACAGAAATGGCACATTTTACAATTGTCACTGAATCCTATCTAGTTAGAGTCCCCAGAACTTCATTCTGTAAAGTGTATTCAATTATTTCCTGTCATATTACTTCATATATAAACCATATTTGACTAAGATGACAAATGACTTATTCAACAAATGCAGTTTTCACTTGGCAACGACAAATAGAGTTTATATTGGCAGTATTCATATATGTTTTGCTAGGTGTATAAACAAAATATGAGTCTAGTTGCAACAAACAATATTCAAAAGACCATGCAAATCAATGTAAATATTCAATTAATACTACATTTATAGAAATGATCAGAACCAACACACTCATCTTATTGTTATTATATCAATTTCTCTTACATATCTGACTGTTCTTTGTAAGTGGATTGTAGATGAGTGGATAGATAAATGACAGATAAATAGATACATATATACACACATGCATACAGGCACACTTATAATCTATTGAAGACAGTGATGGGAAAGAAATAGGAAAAAGTGAAAAAAGATATCCCTTGGGAAAAAAAATAAACTGAAGGCATAGAAAAAGCTGGAAGTGGTGCTGTGGCTCAAGTGGTGGGTTCTAGCCTTGAAAAAGCTCAAGAACAGAGCCCAGGCCCTGAGCTCAAGCCCCAGGACCGGCAAAAAAAAGAACTACCAAAATATAAAAACTTTAACATATTGTATTATAGAGAAATAGGCAGGGGAAAGATGAGAGTGAAGATTTTAGGGAAAGGAAAGTATATTGTTGATAGAATAAGAACACAAGGGAGGTGAGAAGCTTAGTAAGGACTAATCAGATGTTCATTTTAAAAAGGAAAATATTTCAACAGGCGGGAAGTTTGACCTAGTGGAAGAGTGCTTGCCTAGCATGCATGAAAATCCAGGTTCGATTCCTTGGTACCACATACATAGAAAAAGCTGGAAGTAGTGCTGCGGCTCAATTGGCAGAGTGCTAGCATTGAGAAAAGTCCAAGAACAGTGTTCAGGCACTGATTTCAAGACCCACAACTAGCAAAAAAAAAAAAAAATTCACATTCTTCAATAAAGGAAACAAACAAACTGCTAGGTTTTTATTTCTTAGTATAGTAATAGAGTATGAACATTGACAAATAAAAATGCAAAACTTTATCACAGTGGAATATTTTTCTTAAGATAGTAACAAAAATGTTTTTGACTAAGAAAACCCACAAGTTCCAAATTTTAATGTTTGTCTACTCAAAAATAATGCAGTTGTTCTGTGAAAGGGTCTTACAATGAAATTTTTCAGCAACAATGTTGAAAACACTTGAATTTAAAGTGTTCAAGCCTCAAATTTGCCTACATGCACTCAAGCAAAGATACAGATTTATCTTTTCAACGGTTCTAGTGACGGCTATTATTTCAGATTTTATCGTATAGCCTATATACTTTCATTTAATTTATTTCATTTTATTGGGGGGTGATGTACAGAGGAATTACATTTACATAGTAATGAGCTTTTCTTTTTTTTTGTGGGTCATGGGGCTTGAACTCAGCCTGGGCATTGTCCCTGAGCTCTTCAGCTCAAGGCTGCCACCATACCCTTAACCCAAGCCAACTTCCCATTTTCTAGAGGTTAATTGGAGATAAGAGTCGCAGGTCCTTTTGTGCCTTGTCTTGCTTTGAACCTTGATCCTCAGATTTCAGCCTCCAGTGCAGCTAGGATTACAGGCATGAGCCACCGTGCCGCCTGGCTATGAGTACATTTTTTTTGTTGAACATTGTTGTCACCTTTTAATTTGTTGATAGTTGAGTTGGTTAGTTAAGAAACATCAAGACAGACTGATAAGTTCCGTTTTATAATACTGGAATCTGTTTGCTTGTATTCATGGAAGTCATATGCATACACACATATACACAGCCTATTCATTTTCATAATTCTAAGACTAAATGTTTGTGTAAACTGAGGCTGGTGGTTCATGCCTATCATTCTAGCACCTGGAAGGCTAAGGAAGGAAGGTGGTGAGTTCTGAGACCAGCCTGGTCAACAGAAGTTCTGAATTAAGTGAAGTAAGCCAGACTCAAAGGAACTTAGACTCAATGGTTTCCCTCATTTGTCCTAATCAGTAGAAACCTTGGACTCTACTAGCAGAGATTTGCAATAGAGCAAAACCTTGATACATAAGGCCATATAGTATGAAGCTGATTGAAAGGACCTCAAGGATATTGAAAGAAAAGCCATATAATGAATGATTGTTGTCCTTAATGTACTATGTTATCTCTCATCTCTTTTGCTGTCCCTTGGTTATCTCATATTGTTATAGTATCTCACTTAGTTATCTGATATATTGGATATATTTGTATTGGGTTATTTGGAATTGGATAGGGAAGGGGGGAAAACCAAGATGGGAGGGTGGGGGGGAGGGTAATGGGGACCAAGACATGTGAAAGGGTATTAATGTATGTGAATTAATGCACCTTCTATCTGGCAAATATCATGTAACCCTTTTATTAATTACAATAAAAATATTTAAAAAATAAAAATAAATTTAAAAAAAGAAGTTCTGAATTAAAATTCCTGTATCAGCAAAAAGATAGGCTATGTTTTATTCTCTTTTCTTCCTGGATAATATATACTAAATCCTTTTTCATATCACTGATTTACTCCATCACTTTTATTTTTATACACCAGCAAGTCTTCCTCAGTTTTGTTGCAATAATTTTATTTCTTAACATACCAGTCATACAGTTTCAATAACTTTAGTGTAGCAATTTGTTCATGTAAATTTTAGATTTCTTGAGAATCTCATTCCTATCAGGTTCCATCGTAGCTATATTATATATTTCATTTGTTTATAACTCACATGTAGATATTTCCCTTATCAATTATGAGTTCATTACTTCCTTTTCTAGTTTTGCATTGATCATGTCTTGTTAAACTTTTCCTGTAACAGTAATTGCTCTTCTAATAGTTGACTGAACTAAATTATAATATATGATGAATAATTACCCTGATGAATACTTCAGTACAATTAATATATTCTGAAAAAATGAATCAATGTAAAATACAACAGTCTATGTCAGATTGTATATACCAATTAGAAAGGAGGAATATGATTCTAGTATTTTATATGCATGTATGAACATAGAATAATTGAAAAATAACTGGTAGAATTGTTTTAAGAACACGGGAGAAGTGATGAGGGAGAGAGAGTGTGAATGATCAGGAACAATAAAAAGATATACTGGACTGGGAGTTTGAGCTAGTGGTTGAGTGCTTGCCTAGCATGCACAAAGACCCAGGTTTGATTCCTCAGTACCACATACATAGAGAAAAGCCAGAAATAGTGCTGAGGCTCAAGTTGTAGATCTCTAGCCTTGAGAAAGTCCAAGGACAGGGCTCAGGCTCTAAGCTCAAGCCCAGGACTGGCAACTAAAACCCCAAAGATATATTAATGCATTACAAGGAGCAAGAGCATACCCTTAAACCTGAAATACTATCAAAGTTACCTTGTTAGTAACTGGAAGCAAATTAAGTCGATCATCTTAAATGAAAACGAAATCACACAATCCTAATTACACTGTGGCATACACAGACCCACTACACAATGAAAACATTTATTCAACTGTTACAGGCCTTGTAAACATTGCTGGTGCTTTGGTAATGCCTCATTTCCTTCAGTCCTTTCTAAATACAGTAGATTTATGGATAAAATCAATAAGGTCACATAATGAATTTTCAAGGTCATTTTGCAAGTAAAATACAGCTTCTTATTTCTCCTTGGGTCTCTGCACAATGGGTTGCTGTTGCTAAATTCTTTACTGTTTTTTTTTTATTTTGCAGCATTTTCTTCTTTTATTTTTTTTCTTTTTTTATTGTAATTAGTAAAAGGGTTACATGATATTTGCCAGATAGAAGTTGCATTAATTCACAGACATTGATACCCTTTCACATGTCTTGGTACCCATTTCCCTCCCCCCCACACCCCCCACCCATCTTGGTTTTCCCCCCTTCCCTACCAAATTTCAAATATCCAAATACAAATAAATTCAATACATCAGATAACATACCAGACTGTAAACCAGTTGTCTTCTGCTCAGTCTCAGTATAAGCTAGATCTATATAAACCTAGACTGGACACCTACTACTTTCCAGTATGGATGTGTAGGAATGATTAACTTTACTGAAGAAACTCTGGTAATGCCTCAGGAAGCTCTGCATCCATGCAAATAGCCATATTGCAAAGCTATATATCTAGAGCTTAAAAAATTAAGCCCCCTATAATAAATCTTCAAAGAAGTAACCACCACATTAATAAGTGGGATAAAAATTAAAAAGAGACTTCTTTGGGGAGGAAATAAGAATAGCCACTAGACACATAAAGAAATATGACCATAAAAGAAATCAAAACCAGACTGAGATTCCATCTCACTCCAATTAGAGTGCCCATTATCAAGAAAATAAATAATAACAGAGGCTAGTGGAGATGAGGTTGGAGTGTAAACTGGTTCAGTCACTCTTGAAAGCAGTAAGAAGGTTCCTCAAAAGACTAAACACAGAGCCTCTTTATGATCCTGCAATCCCACTCCTGAGTATTTACCCAAATGATCACAAATAAAGCCACACTAAAGCTACCAGCCCAACTATGTTCATTGCAGCATTATTTACCATACCTAAAATATGGAACCAGCCTAGATGTCCCTCAACAGATGAATGGATTAATAAAATTTAATATACATACACAATAGAATGCTATGTTTTCATCAGAAAGAATGACCCTGCCCCATTCATAAGGAAATGGAAAGATGTGGAAAAAAATCATATTAAATGAAATAAGTCAGACCCAAAGAGACATAGGCCTCATGGTCTCTCTCATATATAACAATTAGGATGTTTACAATAGTCCTAGCAGAGGATCACAATAGCTCAATAGCTATATGCCTATGACCATATAAAATGATACTAACCAAAATAAACTTGAAGACACAGAAACAAAAGTTTTGTGTTTTTGTTTTGTTTCATTTTGTTTTTTATGTACTGTGTGAAGTTATTTCTTTTTTCTTTTGTTACCCCTTTGGGTTATCCCCTGATGTCACTGATTTTGATTTTGGTAACCTATGTCTTGTATATATATTTATCTGATTTGGGGAAGGGAATAAGAATAACAAAATGGTGAGACAAATGACAATGTACTATGTTATCTCTCATCTCTTTTGCTGTCCGTTGGTTATCTCATATTGTTACAGTATTTTACCTTATTATCTAGTATATTGGATATATGCATATTTGGTTATTTGAAATCGCATAGGGAAGGGGGGAAAACAAGATGAGGGGTGAATGTGGGGGGAGGGAGATGGAGATCAAGCCATGAGAAAGAGTATCAATGTTTGTGAAGTAATAAACCCTCTATCTGGTGAATATAATGTAACCCTTCCATTGATTACAATAAAAAATATATAGTAAAGAAAAAATACTTAACTCAAAAGACCATGAGAAAAAAAAGACAAAGGGTGAAACAATGCAATAGTGATAGTCACAAGCTGGAAATGTTCTTTACAACTTAGGAGGGAGGGGATTGGGGGAGAAAGGAGAAAACAAAGGGAGAGAGTAACATTGTATGACAAGAAATGTACTCATTACCTTACTTATTGTAACTCCACCTTGCCCTGTACATTAGCTTTACAATAAAATAAAATAATTTTCTTTTAAAAGTGGATATTTTGAATTTCCTATAACAACTAACATATCTTCTGTACTGCATTACAGGATTTCAAATATACAAGAAGGTGAAGAGGCTTCTCAATCTTTTTGCCTGCCCTATCCTCTATTTGCACAGAATCTAAGATCTTGAATTTACATTCATCCTTTTACAGTTCCTAATTATATGGAAATGTAGTTGCCCTTTGGGGTTGCCCAGATAATGTGGTTAGCTCATTTGTTGTTTAAGTTGGAACACTTCAATGTGTCACAGAGAATGGTATTAAAAAATGCTTATGTTAAACATAAACCAAGCTGCCAAGGAGTCAGGGATGGTCAAATGTCCTCTACTCCTTAACATTCTTCAATCCTTATACTTAAAATGAGAACGAGGTAAGTACAATGTATCAGTGAATGGAAGAAAATGAACCCTATCCCCAGGAATACATAATACATACTAACATAGAACTGACCATGATTCTCTGGCAAAATGGTAACCTATTACCTATAATAAATAGTCATAAAGGTTCTAATTTATTTCTATCTTGTTCTGTTTTTCTTATTTACTCATTGGTCTGCTTGAATTAGTGAAAGCAATCTTGACAGAAAATAAGTTAACCACTGATTCCTCAATATTTGATTATTTAAGTTTGTGGTTAAAGTACTTTACCTCCCCCCAAAAAAGATGAAGAGTATGTTTTTGAATGTTTAAACATTTCTAATAATTTTTAAAAAGTATATATCAAATCAAATAATTTGAAATTGCTAAAATTAGAGCTAATATTTAACACTACATATGCATTGTAGAGTTATATCCTTAATCCTTCGGCAAATTACTCCTTGACCCAAGCAAACACAAATAACTCCATATAAACTACTGATTATTTAACAAGTTTTCTTGATCTTAGAATAAGGGATTTGTTTTTTCAGCCCTGCAGATTAGAAAAACCTACCCCCACAAGTAAAATATCCTGTTAGAATTTGTATTGGAAGTAAAAATTTATAGATTTAATTCCAGGATATTGGATATGTTTTACAAGGAGTATTTCCATTCATTGCTATAATTTATCTTTCCATCTACTTAAACACTTACCAGATTTCCACACTCTCACAAGATCTTTCATTTCTTTTTCTTTTCTTTTGCACATTATCTTTATGTCATTACACAACTACTTTCAACATTCTTGACCATCCCTCCTTTACACTGAATTCAACCTAGAACTACCTATAGCCTAGAAATTCTACCACTAAGCATTTATCCAGAAGACTAAAAACCTAGATACAAGTAAAACCACCAGCATAACCATGTTTTTTTTGCAGCACTATTCACCATAACCAAGGTATAGAATCAGCCCATATCTCCCCCATTGGATGAATGAATCAAAAAACTGAGGTACCTACATCTATTGGGATTTTTCTCATCCATTAGTATGAAAAATATTGTGCCATTTTTAAAGAAATAATAAGACATTTTAAAAAAATATGCTAAGTGAAGTCAGTCAGGCCCAGTGAGAAAAGGTTATAAATTTTCCCTCATGCGTAGAAGCTACATTTAGCTTATAAACTTATAATTAAATATGTTGTGTGATAGGTTAGTGGAATATACAAACGTATTAACTGAAATATGATAGATTCAAGGAAAATTTCACACAGTGTAATTCCTTAGAAAGGTAAATTCAACAAAATAAACACCAGGTAGTATTTGAAAATGGTAGGGTAGGGTCAAGGGAAAAGTAGAGGGAGAATGCAGTTTGAGAGATTTTTTTTAAAAATAAACTACTTCAGAAGTCTTTGTGTTACTAATAATTTGAATTAGTCATATAAGAGACACAAAATCTGAAATCGTTCCCAATGGCTCTTACAGACCATACTGTTCAATCCATTTTTTTCATATATTTTTATTGTAATTAATAGAAGGGTTACATGATATTTGCCAGATAGATGGTGCATTAATTCCCATACATTGATACCCTTTCACATGTCTTGGTACCCTTTTCCCGCCCCCCCCACCCCTCATCTTGTTTTCCCCCATTCCCTATCCAATTTCAAATAACCAAATACAAATATATCCGATATATCAGGTAACAAAGTGAGATACTGTAACGATATGAGATAACCAAGGGACAGCAAAAGAGATGAGAGATAACATAGTACCTTAAGAACAATAATCATTCATTATATGGCTTATGTTTCTATATCCTAGAGATCCTTTCATTCAGCATCCCACTATATGGCCTTTTGTATCAAGGTTTTGCTCTATTGCAAATCTCTGCTTGGAGAGCCCAAGGTTTCTACTGATTATGACAAATGAGGGAAACCATTGAGCCTAAGTTCCTTTGAGTCTGGCTTACTTCACTTAATATGATCTTTTCTAAGTCTTTCCATTTCCTAACAAATGGGGCAATGTCATTCTTTCTGACAGCAGCATAGAATTCCATTGTGTACAAATACCACAACTTGTTGATCTACTTATCAACTGAGGGACATCTAGGTTGGTTCCATATCTTTGCTCTGGTGAATAGTGCTGCAATGAACATTGTTGTGCTAGTGGATTTAGTATGTCTTTGTTTCTGGATGATTGGGTAAATGCCTAGTAGTGGAATTGCTGGGTCATAGGGGAGCTCTATGTTTAGTCTTTTGAGGAACTGTGATACTGCTTTCCATAGTGGTTAAACAAGTTTGCACTCCCACCAACAGTGTAGTAGTGATCCCTCCTGGCCACATCCCCTCCAGCATCTGTTTTTATTAGTTTTCTTGATCCTGGCCATTCTAACGGGAGTGAGGTGGAATCTTAGAGTTGTTTTGATTTGCATTTCTTTTATGACCAGAGATGTTGAGCATTTCTTGTTCAATCCATTTTTAAAAAATAAAGAGATTTGAAGGCAGTATAAAGGTTCCTCCAAAAGCTAAAAATGTACCTCTGCTATGAATCTTGCCATGACACTATTGGGCAAATATAAAAAGTAAAACACCTTCACACCTATATTTCATGCAGCACAGCTAGCTGACAGCATCCACATAACAAGATCAACCAGGGGGCCCAACAATAGGTGAATGAGTAAATTGAGACTTAGGTCATAAATTGTGCTGTACTCTTCATCAGTGCTTTCAACCAACAAATTGTTATATCCAGGTTATTTATTTCATTTTTATTTTGTGAGTCATGGGGGTTGAACTTGGCCTGGGCTCTTCTGCTCAAGACTACCACCCTACCCCTGGGCCTGGGTGTTGTCCCTGAGTTCTTCAGCTGAAGACTACCACCCTACATCTGGGCCTGGACAGTGTCCCTGAGCTCTTCAGATCAAGGCTACTGCCCTACCCTAGAGCCAAGCCCCACTTCCCATTTTCTAGAGGTTAATTGGAGATAAGAGTCTCAGGTCGTTTTGTGCCTGGGTTGGCTTTGAACCTTGATCCTCAGATCTCAGCCTCCTGAGTAGCTAGGATTACAGGCATGAACCATGAAACCGACTGTCCAGGTTATTTTAAGGTCAGTTTTATCCCAAACATTTTCTTTAATAATGTGAATCATATATAATGGAATTCTGGGTAATAAATTCCTCTTACTACTTTAATAATACATCAAGAAATCCCATAAATTAAAGTACAGTTTAAAATTTTTGTAGAGAAAAATGCTAAATTAATGGTGGTGTTCGTGGCTAAAAAGTTCTTCTGTTATAGAAGTATCTTCCTCAAGGTCCTTGCCTTAATATTGCCTCTACTTTCGTCCTCTTTAATGGTATTTAAATTCTCAGAATCTTATAAATGAATCAAATAGTTGTTGAAGATGTTAACTTTGATTTTTACAAAGTTATATTAATTGGGAATAACCATCCTAACATTGAAACACCCTGACTGGATATATATAAAAGTCAGAAATCAATAACCAGGGGATGATAATAAATCTTTACCTAATAGTGACTGTAAAACATTGACTTTTATTCAGGGTATTGACTATGCAGTGTAAAGTGCATTCTCTCTTTCTTTGTATCTGCCATAACCAGAAAATTGCTCATATTGAGAATGCCATCCTTGCTCTCAAAGAAAATAGGTTTGGCCTCAAATGTAAACTCTGGCCCACCTTCCTTCATCAAAAAGATTGCAGCTTAAAGGTTTTACTCAAGTAGCACCTTTTTTGTCTATTTAAAATACAGCCAATGGGTTCTGAACTTCAGGTTAACCAACCATCTGTTAAAAAGTTGTCAACCTGAACATTTTAAAATTATCTCCCTGGTATTTTTTTTCTAGAAATTAGTAGTATCTTGGCAAATTTGACTGGGTGTAGTTATAACTTAGGTTTGCTTCATTAGCATTACTTTGAAAATCTTTCACTCTCCTCACTTTGTGGCAGCCACACTGACTCATGATCTTGTTCAAATGTAGGCATGCAAAGAATAACGTTTCAGGCAACTATGGCACATAGCATAGTATAGTAGAACATCCCTATCATCCAGTACAGTGGAAGTGCAACACATTTTTCACATGCTTGTGGTAATGCTGGAGTAAACAAGCCCACTGCACTGTCTGTGGTAGAGAAATACAGCACAGAAAATTATACACAGTATGGAACACTTGATAATGACAATAAATCATTTGGACCAGTTCATTTGACTTAATTCTAAATACTATATTGTTAATTATTATTTCAAGTTTATTCCTCATACTTATTTTAAAAATCAGTTTGTTTGTTTGTTTTGTCATTCGTGGGGCCTGGAATCTGGACCTAGACATTGTCCTTGAGCTCTTCAGCTCAAGGCTACCATCCTACCCCTTTAGCAGCCACAGCACCACTTCCAGTTTTCTAGTGGTTACTTGGAGATAAGAGTCTCATGACTTTAGTGCGCAGGCTGGCTTTGAACCATGATCCTCAGACCTCAGGCTAGGATCCTGAGTAGCTAGGATTATAGGTGTAAGCCTCTGCACCAGGAGCCTGAGGTTACCTTCAAACAGTGTAGCATGGTACACAGATAGCAGCCTGAAAATATTTTTGAACATTTGAACAATTTTTTAAAGTTTCTTTAAGTAGGGGTTTCAATTCCTCATGTCAGTTTCTGAGTACAATGCATGGTGAACAATGTTACCCCTTTTCATCACTCTTTATGGCCATAGAAACATAGATCTCAGTCCATAACATATATGTATGCATGTGTGCCTGTGTTTGTGTGTGTGTGTGTGTGTGTGTGTGTGTCTTTGTGGTGGGGGGATAGACCATACCACTTAGATTTACATAGGATGTTACATGATGTTCATTCATACAAGATCACCTTAAAACACATTTCGCAGAACATGTCTCTGTTGTAAGTGATGAATGACCATATATAGATATATTATAGTCTCAGTAAAATTCCTATGTACTACTGTATATTTCTTCTTTTTATGGTGTCCTGGAAAACTATGCAGGGAAAACTGGTCAGGAACAATCACCATGGTTATGATTCAAAATGACTGCAGTCTTTGCATAGTAAATACGTGCAAAAGGAAATAAATACTGAGAACCAGGGAATGACACATATCTTGTAACAGAGGATTTAAATGTCTCCTTGTAGATCTTAAGATGGTAAAGGTTAAAGCATTAAAAATCAGCTGTTAAAATAAGAATCCCTGGTCCAAGTCCCTGTGTCCAAGTCTTCCCCTAGACATCCTAAAGGTTATGTCCATTAATTAGGCTTGTTTTTTTCTAGTGAAAGTTTCAAGACTATGAGGATATGTCATATCGTTCACATCAGTTTTCAAAAAGATAACTCTTTTAAAGAATGAGAAAAAAAACCAGCAAGATATCAGCAGACTGTTAGGAGGCTTATTTAATTTGTTGGGGTCTCATTCAGCTTTGATCATCAAGCATAAAAAATTCAGATTTTATTGCTATAGAAACTAGTTTATGGAACCAATGAACTCATTTCTATAATACATAAGATTTTTTTCCATGTTTGAATTAGGCAGTGATTGTAAGAAATAGAGTATCTGAAGGGTTGTCCTTCAACAAAGCGATTTATGAAGATAATGAGTCTTCATCAAGATCAAATCTTTCTGTATCTCCCCCACCCCTCTCAGCATAATCCCTCTCCTCGATTTTCTCAATTTTGCAAGCTATACATTGAATTTATTAGTATTGTTGTTCTTCTTCTTCCTCGTCCTCCTCCTCCTCTTCTCCTCCTCCTTCTTCTCCTCCTCCTCCTTCTTCTCCTCCTCCTCTCCTTCTCCTCCTCCTCTCCTTCTCCTCCTCCTCCTCCTTCTTTTTCCTCCCCCTCCTCCTTCTCCTCCCCCTCCTCCTCCTCCTCCTCCTCCTCCTCCTCCTCCTCCTCCTCTTGCTCCTCCTCCTTCTTCTTCTTTCTTCTTCTCCATCTTCTTCTTCTTCTTCTCCTTGTCTTGAACTCTGGGCCTAGATTCTGTCCCTGAGCATCTTTTACTCAAGGCTAGCACGCTACCAAGTGAGCCACAGTATCACTTCCAGCTTTTTTGGAGGGAGTAGTTTATTAGAGATAGCAATCTCCCAGACTTACCTGCCAGAGCTAGCTTCAAACTGAGATGCTCAGATCTCAGTAGCTGAGTAGCTAAGAATCAGCCACCACCTCCTGGCTTTATTGAATTTTATGACTGCATTTTTCCCCTTCCAATGCTGACTTTAATATACAAAATTTTCTTAGGTTGTGTTTGAGGCACATATTTTGTAAAATATATTTCATTCACTTTGTCATTTATAAGTAAAAATATACCAAAAATGAGGTTTATAATAGTAATCATTATGCAGATATAATTCTTAGAATCATATTTCTTTCAATACATGTGTTGGAATTAGAATCCTTGACACATTTTTGTGTATAATTTAGATTTGTACACTCAAGATTTGATCATTAATAACTATATTCTTATAAAAAGTCAAATGCAAGAAATCACTATGAGGCAAATAACAAATGACTTTGAATGCTAGTGTATTAAATTACTTAGATTTTCTTTCTTTGTATTAGCTACTGGTCTTTGATTCATTTGAGAGTATAAAGATTTAAGTATCATCAGCAACAGATCACTAACAATTTTAAATATAGGAAACAGCATCAATGTTCATGCTGTTTCTTCATTACTGAAAGTTCCTGACATTATCCTAGCTGAAATTAAGACCAGTGTTGTTTGTGAATACTGGATCCCTATGGATATATCATTGTAATTCATACCCATTATAAGTGAGTTATATAGCACAGAAATATGAAAACTTCTTTCTACACTCTTAATCTGTAAAATGATTGATTTCCAAACAGGAAATCTGCATGCTGACAAAAACCTCAATGTAAAATCATTAAGAAATGTTAGTTAGAATCCTCAACATCTTCACTATTGCAGGATTAATTACAATTCTAAAAGCATACAAGATTGATGAAAAACAATAAATGACAGAATGTACTGTAAATGTCTTAGAGTTTATATGATTTGAGAGTTTTGAGGCAATTATTCTGACACAGACAAATTGAATTGGATCAGCAAGTTGGGAAGAGCTTTTGGACAGACATATATGATGATTCAAATGCTAACTCGGTAATTAAAATCACAATAATAAACAAGATTTAATCTGTTACTAAATTAATGAAACCTACTGAGATCTCTTTGGTTCTTTCTTCTACTCTTTTCATTCACTGAAAGTCTTGAGTGTATGTGCCTGAAATATTCATCAACAACTTCATAAGAAAAACAACTTGGGAGGGATTGGTGATGATAATAAAACAGGTGACATTGATCTGGATACACTATATTCATAAAATGGTTTGTTAACTGGCAAATCCTTTGTAGAACTACTTAATAAAATATTTTAAAAGAAAAATACCAACAAGTATATCTGGTCAGTATCACACAACAAAAAATTTTAAAAATATAGAAAGTAAATAAATAAATAACTTTTCTGTGATGAGAGAAAGCACAGGAAGACAATGTGTTCTGTATATACACTGGCCATCTGCGGTATGCACATCATTTATATTTCTTTTACTTATCATTTATTTGATAATGTGCTTGACATCTACTTCACTAGATTCTTCTTTCCATTTATTCATCTTAGTTTAGGACTGATTTCATCATTTCTGGATATTCCTATCTCTAATTCAGATACCTACTTCCTTTGAGAACGTAGCCATTATCACCATTTCTGAAATCTCAATTTCAAGTACTCAGTGCTTTACTCTAATCATTTCATCACCTGTTCATTCACAATATTTAATATTGAAAAAATAATAATTCTCCAACCTAGATTCATTAATTGACCACCAAAATCTTCTCATCAAGCAAGTATTTTGTATAAGTTAAAAGAGTAATAAACCTCAAACCTCTACATTTCAATAGAATGGATTCAAAATGTTTCATAGGAAACAAGTTAAATTGCAAAGAGGAAAATGGAGGAGGTTATCATAAATTCATGCTTCTTAGTTTCATTCTGTGGAGTATCAATTCCTAAGTATACTTCTGGAAATATTTGGACAATATCATGAGAATCTGATCATTCACTTTTCCTCTTCAAAGAAAGGAAAATACTTGAAGACACAGTTTTTGAGTGTGTGGAGGAATAGCATAAGACAAAAATTAAGTGAATAAAGGTAAAATGAGCATAATTAACATGTAAAGAATCACATACATATATAGGAGTACATTTAATTATCAATATTATTTTTACCAGCAATCTCCCAAAGAAATATCTTAAAATTTTGGCCACATAGATATTTGTATAGTTATCTTCTAAAATGTGATATATACTTACAAAAATCTCAATCTTTGAACCTATGTCAAGCAAAACTCACAAATTTTAAGTTTTTTGAGTAGTTTGAAACTATCCTCATCATTTGAGATGGACCAGTTGTTAATTCTGCTAATGAGACACAAAAATTGATGAATAATAAAATAAGCCATTGCCCTTTCTAAATTCTCATGCATAGGGATCTAAATCTAGGCTCATTACAGATATTTCAAGTAGATTAAGGAACATTGATGATCATTTAGTGTCTTCAAGTCACAAAAGGAAAACCTTTGCTCTCTATACAAATTTATATAGTCATACATTAAAGATGCATCCTGCTTGACCCTAAATAATTTTCTAGTTAGTATGTTTCTCTACATAGCTCCAAGGAAGACTTGTCATTTAAGTCATACTTATGTTGAAATAGAACACTTCTCTATATCTCCCAGGCCTATAAATGGATGCATTATTACTCTTTTGAACTCGTGACATGTAAAACATGCTAATATCAAGAAGATCAAGCACCGACTTTGTAGAAAATGGCACATTGAAAGTTTGTCTTTTCAAAAATCCATGACTTCAAAACAAACAGAATGAAGTAGACTCAGATAAAAGACTCAGACAAAAAAATATCTACTACCCACACTGGGTTCGGTGGCTCAGCCTGTAATCCTAGCTACTCGGGAGGCTGAGATCTCAGGATCAAGGTTCAAAGCCAGCTGGGGCACAAAAGGACTTGAGACTCTTATCTCCAATTAACCTCTAGAAAATGGGAAGTGAGGCTGTGGCTCAAGGGGTAGGGTGGTAGCTCTTCAGCTCAAGGACAGCACCCATAGAGGGTTCAAGCCCCATGACAAAAAATAAAAACCACTGTCCTTTACCTATTACTGGCTTTTTAAGGTTTATTTTAATTTCTTCTTTCCATGACTCTGCGACACTCAAGTAAATATGAAGATAGTTCTAGTTATAACTCCTAGAGATCTCACCCCACACCCAGACAGAACCACCTTCACATAATCCCCTCTCTCTGAATGTAGACTAGACATCCTGATTCCCTTATGATTAACAGAATACAGCAAAATGGATCAAATATCACACTAAGAAATGCTTTCACAATGATGATGTCCTCTAAAATTCCAGTAAATGTGTTATAACATGGTCATTGGCTTCCATTAGTGCAATAAGTAAGAAAGCATAGCAATGGAAGCTGCCATATCACGAGGAACAAAGTACTGTAAACCTCATTCCAACGGTCCCATGAGGAACAGAATACACAATGTAAGCGTAAGTTGGATCCTTCAGATGAGGGTAACTCATCCCCACTGACCAACATTTGATCTGAAGCCTCCTTAGAAATCTGAGCCAATTGCACCTAGCTTCACTGAACTCAGAATAGTAAACATAGAAAAACTGTAAGGTACTAAACGCTGGTTGTCTGAAAACTTTCAAGTTTGGGGTCATTTATTACACAGCGACAGGTAAAAATATAAAAACCCTTTTGGATATAAAGATCATTAATTTCTCCAAGATTTGCAGTTTGATTTCATTTGTGTGTTAAACTAAATCAAACTGCCTCAAATATAAATGAGATACATTTTCCAACAAATTCATGCTAAATCACAAACAATTCGTCATAAAAAATATACATCTTTAATTCAACTGGTTCCTACCTAGTATAGATACTTTATAAAGTATTTGCAACAATACATGGAATTATATCCTAATAAGACTAAATGACATCATTTAGATCTTTAATCAGATCTTCTAAGATTATTTGAAGGTCAGATGTTTTTGAAAAGCAAGTGCATGTACCTTCAATTTTTTTAAAATATTGCTTTAATCTTAATTGGTGTATCTGTCAAACTTGCTATTATTATTGTGATATAATACTCTGTAAGACTTTGCAAATATGTAGCTAGCATCATGAATCCATCTATCTCAAGTACATGAAAAGAATGCCAAATAAATATTTAAGCAGTTCATAATAGCTTTTATTTTTGGAGGTTAAAAAATAATGACTCTTAGATTAATGGCTTACTTTTCAGCTAGCATTTATTACTAGATGCTGATTTTTCATCTCCAAAGTGATGATTCAGTAGTTCATAACTGTGAAGTTATGATAGAATTTAGAAATCATACACTACTAAGGATTTTTCTTTTACTTTTATGTTGTTTGGGATTTTTGTAATGTGTGTTTTGTTGTTGTTACAGAAAATACCAATTCAAGTCAATGTTTCTAGTACTCTGAAAAATTATAAGCAATTCAATTTTATGTAATCTTGTTGGAAGTTTGCAGTTAGATAGAAGCAAAGGAGTTCTCTGTTCTGTAAAGATGAGACATGGATCTATTTTGTAATATTTTCTTTCCAAATGACAAAACACAGATAACAGAAAAGGAATGAAGTAACAGCCAAAGGTAACATGACTATTAGATGCAAAAGATTAGTGTTAGATAATATGGAGACTGCCCCCCACCCACCTGAAAAACATGTAGATATCATCCAGGTACAGGAAACAAGGAAGAAGATTAATGCTGGAAAAGGGGCCTACAGAGCCCCTCAAGCATAGCTGAATACATGAAGCGCTGGCTGTTGTTAGGGTTGATCTATCTAACCTGTAGAGATTGGGCGGGGGCTGCTACCTTATGTGGTCATGGCCTCATCATCTCAGGTGACCTATAGGACCAGTAAAGTGTAGGGGAACCTTGGTGGCCTACATGGTGATAGCTCAGCCCTAAGGCTCTGTTCCTGGCTGAGGGGGGTGGTAGCTAATTTTACTGAATGGGCCTAATGTTTGCCTAGGGGACAAGCAAGCTGGGCTGTGAGAGAGGGGGCCACTAGGCCCGCACTGTCACTATCAATTAGAGTTCAAGTAATTTTTAAGGGAACACTTTGGCAGAATGCTACCTATTCCATAATTCACAACCACTTAGCATTGTGTAGTAAGGGAGAGTAAAGGAGCTGTGCTCCTTCTCTCTGTAGAAGTGGATGTAATTCTCCGGTATCATGGCTTCCTCAGGGAAGTATCCACCTTGGGAATGATTGGGCAGTGACCTGGGATTAGCTGGCCATTTTGAAGCTTTATATAACTTGTAGTAATAGTTACTCATGTGAGTGCATTCAGCCATTGTGTGATACCTCACAATGCAGTGAAACAGTTCAACAAAATCCAAAGTTAAACTGACAGAAGACTTAAATGTCAGGAATAGGCAGAACAGAATTGTGATATGTGACCTCATGATTTTAAAACTGGAGGAGGATATAGAAACAAGAGCCATATAATGTGTGATTATTGTTTTTAATGTACTATGTTATTTCTCATCTCTTGTGTTGTCCCTAGGTTATCTCATATTGTTACAGTATCTTACCTTGTTATCTCATATATTGTATATATGTTTATTTAATTGAAATAGGATAGGGAAGAAAGGAAAAGAAGATAGAGAGGGCAGAGAAATGGGGACAAAAACATGAGAAAGGGTAGCAATGTTTGTGAAGTAATGCACCTTCTATCTGGTGAATATAATGTAACCCTTCTATTAATTACAATAATAAATAAATAAAATAAAGCTGGAGGAGTATTATACAATGTGTTGGTGACAGAAGCCTCCCTATGCAAAAAAATTATATAATAACACTTTTTGAAAATGCCTGCCAAGCCATGTATCAGGAGTTCACACCTGTAATTCTGGCTACTCAGGAGGCTGGGATCTGAGGATCATGGTTCAAAGCCATTCCATACAGGAACGTCTCTTATGTTCAAAAAACTACTCTCAAAGAGCCAGAAGTGGCACTGTGGCTCAAGTGGTACAGGGCTAGCCTTGAACAAAATGAAGCTAAGGGAGAGAACCCAGGCCCCAAATTCAAGCCCCAGGATTATTGGAGAGAAAGAGAGAGGGAGGGGCAGAGGGAGAGGGCAAGGGAGAGGGCAAGGGAGAGGGGGAGAGAGAGAGAGAGAGGGGGAGAGAGAGAGAGAGAGAGAGAGAGGTGGGGGGAGTGTAATCCCGATATTTTCCTTTCTCCCTCCCTCCCTTCCACCTCTCTCTCTCTCTCTCTCTCTCTCTCTCTCTCTCTCTCTCTCTCTCTCTCTCTCTCTCTCTCTCTCTCTCTCTCCTCCTCTTTCACTTGCTCATAATCTCAAAGTATTTCTGCCTCAGCCTCCTGAATGACACAATTACAGTTTTGTGCCAGCAGACTTGGCTACTTAGCTCCTTAATTCGCAAATTTTGTGTATTGCGAGAAAATCTACCCTGCTTTTTAATAAATCATCTTAAAGTGAAAATGTCAAAGGATAAAGGATAAAGAAAGGAAATAATATAATGTACGTAAATACTAGTAGGTGTTATCATCAGGCTTCAAAATATGGTTGTTGAAAGTCTAGAAACTCAGAAATGTGCATTAAAATAAAATTAGGTATTAACATTTCCTAGGACTAGGTGTGTTGGCACATGGTTGTAATCCCAACTACTCAGGAGGTAGAAAAGAAAAGGTCGTGGGAGATCCTATCTAAAAAGCCAACTAAAAGTAAAAAAGCACTGGGAGTTTCACTCAAGTAGGACAGCACTGGTCCAGCAAGGATGAGATCTTGAGTTTGAACCCTTGTCAAGAAAAAAATGTCTATCCTACTGTGAAATATAATGACTTCTCTTGTCTATTTCTTCCTTTTGTTCTACCAGTTTTGTGTATTCTGAAATTCTCCTATGGTCTTTGAGAAATTCATTCTTTTATAATTTTACAATGTCCATCCCTTTTCTAGCATTCTTTGAGAAATTTACATTGTCATATTTTAATATAGGTAGTTGGGCTTTTTTCTTTCATTTTTGTCTTTACAATGTATGCTATTTTGGCTTCCTCTATTATGTATTTAGTAGTTTATATTTAAAATAGGATTCTGTGTAGATATTTATGATGCACATGGTATTTACCATATATAATGAAATAATTATTACACTCAAGAAAGTTAAACTATCGATAGTTACTTTCCCTGTATATTTAAAAAAAACTATTTTCTTGGAAATTTTCAAGTCACATAGCAATGGGGATCACTGCAATCACATTGCAAGTTGGATTTCTAGACTAATTCACACTACAAAATTACAAGTTTGTACCTAGTTTCTGACAACAGTCTTTCCCCTCTCTACTACAATGAGTTTGGTTCCCTGTTTTATAATGCCAAAGAGTATCCATGTAGATTTAAAAAAAAACACACAAATTGAGAGTAAGTCCATTGCTTAAAGTAGTAGGGGGAAAAATTGATGTTGGAAAATAAACTATATAACTTGTGGTTGGGAATGAGAAATAAAACTGTGAGACAGAGAGGGAAGGGGTGACTTTGTCCAAAAAGAAATACATTCATTACTCATGTAACTGTAATTCCTCTGACAAAATTATAATGATAAAACAATTTTTTTCATATATTTTTATTGTAATTAATAGAAGGGTTACATGATATTTGCCAGATAGAAGGTGCATTAATTCACATATATTGATACCCTTTCACATGTCTTGGTCCCCATTTCCCTCCCCTCCACCCCTACCCCTCACCTTGTTTTCCCTCCTTCCCTATCCAATTTCAAATAACCAAATACAAATATATCTGATATATCAGGTAACAAAGTGAGATACTGTAATTATATGAGATAACCAAGGGACACCAAGAGATGATAAAACAATTTAAAGGAACATTATTTTGGAGAACAGAATTAAGGTCCCCTTTTCATTGTACTTGTGAAAGAGCTATGATATGTTTATAACCAAACAAATAAGAAAAGAAAAAAAGAGAAACCAACAACAAAGCTTTCTATATAAGAAAGTGATATTTATTACATGAATGTAATTACCGTGTCTCTAGAGACAAATTTCCTGAAAGCCTACTAAGTCCCATGTTCTGTATCAAGTGTTTTATATAGAGAGTCTCCGAGACCTTTGCTATAAACTGGAAGCTTCACAACTACTGTCTTATCAATTACTGTTCATCGCATTTTTTGCCAGTCCTGGGCTTGAGCTCAGGGCCAAGCACTGTCCTTGGACTTTCTCAAGGCTGGTGCTCTACCACTTGAGCCTCAGCACCCCTGCCAGCGTTTTTCTCTGTATATGACACAAACCCAGATGTATAAGGAATCAAACCCTGGTCTTTGTGCAAGCTAGGCAAACTCCTGGTCCTGTGTATCCCAATTTTAAGCAACTTTTCAGCATACTCCTCCCAACCCATAGTATACTTATTCACCTTTAACTTATAATTATGGTTTAAAAATAATAAATTAGTGTATCTATAATGAAGCATACTTAAATGATGAAAACTACCATTTGATATGAAATAAATTTAAGTTCTCTTATATTCTTCTACACTTTGATGGAATATATTAAACAACTATCTAACACTCATCACATTAAGTAACCTGTGCTTTACATGTCCAAATTGAAATTCCAGTAAGTGTAAATCTTTCTATATACTCCAGTTGTATGAATACCTATGTTTACTGCTCATACATCTCCCTCTTCCAGGCACAATCTTCCCAACACTTCGCAAAGTCTACTTATTTCTCAATATTAAGCCTCAACATTAGCTTCCTAAAGACCAGATCACCAAGAGTATTGATCAGTCCTCATTTTTATAACTATGTGCACAGCACTTTTAATAATATTTTACTGAACTTACCCTCTTTTGTGTCTCTGCCTTTTTCTACTTCCATGAGAGTTTCAGAACTGAATAGAGCTAAAATGAGATGAAGCAAAATGAAACAATCTTCTTTATTTCTCTAGCACCTAGTATAATGTTTGGTGAATAATAAGAAATCACTGGAAAATGATGAACAAATTAACAAAGATATCTATCCTTTTATTTCATGAAAAGTGTATTATTAATGCTATACGTGCTAGGAAAATCATCAAGACAAAAAGTGAAATAGAAATGGAACTTAATAATAGTTATTCTATCATATAGGGATGTAGCTGATGCACACACAATAGAAAGAAAATTTCTGAATCATGAACCTGGAAAAGGAATCCAGCCTTTGCTCAAATAAATAAGGGACATAAGAGCTCAAAGTGATGTAAACCAAACCCAAGGAAACAGAGGCTCCATGGTTTTCTTTATTTGTGATAATTAGTATATGTCTAGGACACTCCTAGCAGAGGATCACAAGAGCTCTGTAGTTATGTACATAATATGACCATTTAAAATGATGCTAATTAAAATTAACTTCAAATTATGAAACAATAACATTTTGTTTTTGTTTTTAATGTACTGGGTGAAGTTTTTTTCTTACATTCCCCCCTTTGGTTTATCCCTGTTATCACTATTTTTGATTTTAGTACCTTATGTCGTGTGTGTGTGTGTGTGTGTGTGTGTGTGTGTGTGTGTTGTGTGTGTGTGTGTGTGTGCATGTATGTGTATATATAAACATATATATCTGCTTCAGGGAAGGAAAAGGGATTAACAAAATGGAGAGACAAAGGAAAAAGGGTGAAGCAATGCAATAACGAAACGCACAAGACAATGTGTTGGAAATGAACTTTACAACTGGGGTGAGAGGAAAAAGTGGTAAAAAATTAAGGAGGGGTAAAAATATTAGATAAGGAATGTATTATTACCTCACTTATATAACTGTAACCCCACTTTACATTACCCTTACAATAAAATAAAGCTTTTTTAAGAGAGAGAAATGGCAAAAGCAATAGAAGCTACTTTTGTGTCTGTGTCTGTGCCTGTGCCTGTGTCTGCATCTCTGTGTGCCTGTGTGCATGTGTGCATGTGTGTGTGAATGTGTGTGCAAATCATTTTCTGGAATCAAAATCCAAAACTTTACATCACCAGTAAAAAACAGATTATAATCTAATAATATTTGTACTATACTAATTTTTGTAGGCAGTATCTACACACTGTTTTTTGTTTCTCTTCTGAAATAAAAAGATGAAATCCAGCATCATGCCTGTGATGCTAGCTACTCAGGAGGTTGAGATCTGAGGATCATGGTTTAAAGCCAGCCTGTCATGGAAAACCATTAGACTCTTATCTCCAATTAACCACCAGAAAACCGGAAGTGGTGCTGTAGCTCAAGTGGTAGAGCACTAGCCTTGAGCTGAAGAGCTCAGGCTCTTCAGTACAAGCCCCAGGTCCAACCAAAAAAACTGAAAAAGCAAAAAGATTAGAAACCAGAATACACTCACAATGTAACCATATTTATTGCAACAATATTCAAAGAAGCCATGATAGGAAATTAAGAAATCATCCATTAGAAAGAATGTTATTGCACCATCTGTACAGAAATGAAAAGACCTGGAAATATTATGTTAAGTAAAATAAGTCAGACCAGAAAAAAAATAAGACATGCACGTTTTCTCTTAAATGTGGAAAGTATACCAGTTTATAAACTTATAAGTAAATACATTGGGTGATATGTAAGTGTATACAGACCAGTATTTTAACACAATAAAAATGCAAAAATGAAATTTAAGAATCCTCTAGTGGCTGGATGCATCAAATGACTCATTTTGTATGAGATGATTGTTTCTTCTCAGTTTCTGCACTAGTCTCCTTTTTATGCTTAATCCAATATATATCCTAACAAATTTAAGAAGAGAGAAGGGACAGTGAAGGGATAACAATATTGAAAGTGAAGACACTGATCAGGATGTATTACATTCATTTACTGCTTTGTTAAATGACAACGCCTTTACATAACTTCTTAAAATAACAATAAAAATAAAGAGAAAGAGGAAAAAAGAAGTAGTGACAAATATTCCACTAACAAACTCATTAAGCTTTCTTGCTGCTGTTTTTAATGAGGACATAGCTATGTGTTTCTCAGTGTCACATAAACTGCTTGAAAGTTCACAGGATGTGCAAATAAAGGTCATATGCATAGTATAAGTGCTATAAGAAAGCTGCTGGAGGTTGTATTTAACTATGCATCCTTATAATTGGTTATAAAAAATTTTTACATTATATATTGGGAGATTTTTTTATTCTACAAATGAAAAAATTATCTAGAGCCATAACACTAAAGAAGAACTTGGAATGACTGTTCCCTGTGTAATTAAGAAGAAAAGTCTGTCCAGTGTGTGCTCCTTGTAAGGAATTAAAACAAAAACAAATTACATTTCTTATATATGTGCCATTGAACACAATAACTTAGAGAAATCTTAAGTGGATAGCAAAAATTATCTTTCCAATTACAATGAAATAATAAAAGAGGAATTATTTAAGGAAAATAATACATCTAATATAGGCACTCAACTATCTCTGAACTGTTAAGAGATTTATAGAGTGTTTAACATTTTCATTGATCTGTAGTTCAAATCAATATTTTAACAGAACTTACTAAACATGTTTCTTAATGCCAATCAAAATAAATAAATAATCAAATTCACAGGAATGTGGACTCAAAGCAACTTCATTGCAAATTGTATACATAAGCTGATTTGAACTATAGCCTATAAAATTTGGAAGTGTAGATGGTGTAATTTTCCTTTATTGCTGTTTCTTCCATTGAGACTGTACTGTGAAATTAGACCAAACAGAATACCAGCTATATCTTTCTCTCCCTACCTGCAATATGATACCTGCAGTAGAACACAAGGCATACAAATGCATATGCGTTTTGAAATTGCAACTGTTTAAATGTTTTATAAAAGCTCCAGTGAGTGTCACATACATAAAAATACAGAAGCTGCATCTCCATATAAGTGTCAGGTAGCAAAATTAAAAACACAAGAATGTATCAGGTACAGTGCACGGTTTCTATTCCTGAGAAAGGAAAAGAGTACACAGGAAAATATTATAGATCTTGGAAAACATAGTCAATATTTTACTATTAGCCTGTGGTACATATTCCTTTTGTGCAGACTTCACATAAAGTGTGCAAAAAGAATAGGTGGAATATTGACAATATTTAGAATCAAACATCTCAGAATCAAGACTTCTTGGTCTAAGAAGGCAACTCTAGTTATTCTGCATCCTTACACCATGAATCATATGAAAACATCCATACTTATTTTTTTTCTTTCTTCTTTTTTTGTTTATGTGATACTGAGGAATCAAACCCAGGGTTTCATGCATGCTAAGCAAGCAATCTCTTGACCCCAACCATCTATATTTCTTTTGGTGCAGGATACATACAGCATTCATCTCATCAAGAAAGTGTGCCCCATGGGATAATCAGTATTTCCTTCTTGTCTGTGTCCCAAGGAATTACCTTAACCATCACATGAACTAATGTAAATATCCAACACGTGCTACTGTACTACCATTCCAGACATTCACGTGTGCTTATCTATAAACTACCATCCCCTCATCAGAACTGTACTAGGTACTAGATTCTACAATAGAGGGAGTACTGGATTCCTTGCCTTACAATAGAGAAATCACAGACATAGAGATCTTTCATAAGAAGAATGTTTACAATCTTAGTTATTGGAAGCTAGCCTTTAACCTGTCTGTTCAGAATTTCTTAAAAAGAGAAATCGAGTTTGCGGGAAGATGGCGGCGGTTCAGTTGGAATCTTTCTGAGCTCTCGCCAAGATACCAGTTTTGGCAGCGTAGGGGACAGTACATACCTCAAATAGAGCCTAAGTAAGCTTTAGCGACACACAGATCTCAGACACAGAGAAAAAAGGCAGAAATCTGGCACAAAGAAGACAGTGGGGACCAGTTCCACCCGCTCAGAGTGGCTGCGGAGACAAAGCAGCTCTTCTGAATATGAGCAGCAGTGCTTCTTGGCGCCTTCACCCGCCAGCTGCAGACAGAGCCACACAGAGCCTGCGGTGAGTGCCTACAACAACAAGTTGGAAAACTCGCAAACCAACAAGTTAATGTGTCACCTTAAGCTCCTGGAAAAAGAGCAACAAACCAACCCTAATCCCATTAGAAGGAAGCAAATTATTAAAATCAAAGCAGAATTACATGATTTGGAATCCAAAAAAACTATAGAAAGAATCAACAAAACAAGGAGTTGGTTCTTTGAAAGAATTAACAAAATTGACAAGCCCTTAGCAAATCTTACCAAAAAAAGAAGAAAGCATACCGAAATAAACAAAATCGCAGACGAAATGGTAATATCACGACGGAAATTACGAAGATCCAGAGTATCATGAGGGAATACTTCTGAAACCTTTACGCCAACAAATTTGAGAATCTAGAAGAAATGGATGAATTCCTAGCCAATATTAACATACCCACACTGAACCAAGAAGAACTGACCCAACTAAACAGGCCTATTTCAAGCACTGAAATAGAAATGGCAATAAGAGACCTTCCACCCAAGAAAAGCCCAGGGCCAGATGGATTCACCACTGAATTCTATAAGGTCTTTAATGCAGAACTCACACCAATACTCCTCAAACTCTTCAACGAAATTGAAAATGAAGGTTCCTTACCAAACTCATTCTATAAAGCCAGTATAACCATCATCCCCAAATCAGAGAGAGATTCATCAAAGAAAGACTATAGACCTATTTGTTTGATGAACATTGATGCAAAACTTCTCAACAAAATACTGGCCAACAGTCTACCACAACTTATCAAAAAAATTATACACTATGATCAAACAGGATTCATCACAGGGAGGCAAAGCTGGTTCAACATACGCAAATCAATTAATATAAATCAACACATCAACAGGAGCAAGGACAAAAATTACATGATTGTCTCAATAGATGCAGAAATGGCATTTGACAAGATCCATCACCGCTTTATGTTAAAAGCTCTGGAGAAACTAGGAATCCAAGGAACATTCCTCAATATAATAAAGGCTGTGTATGACAAACCCACAGTTAGTATTATACTTAATGGCGAAAGCTAAAGCCATTCCCTCTAAAATCAGGAACGAGGCAAGGATACCCACTCTCTCCACTTCTCTTTAACATAGTATTAGAATTCCTAGCCAATGCAATAAGGCAAGAAGAAAGCATAAAGGGGATCCAAATAGGGAAAGAGGAAGTAAAACTATCCCTCTTTGCAGATGATATGATTCTATATTTAAAGAATCCTATAGACTCCACTGCTAAGCTCCTTGAGCTGATTTAAAACTTTGGAAGGGTAGCAGGCCATAAAATTAACCCTCAAAAATCAACTGTCTTCCTCTATGCCAACAGTGAGAGGAAAGAGGCAACAATCAGGAAAGCAACTCCTTTTGCAATAGCCTCAAAGAAAATAAAGTACCTAGGAATTAGCTTAACTAAGAATGTAAAGGACCTTTTTGATGAAAACTTTAAAAGCCTGAAAAAGAAAATTAAAGCAGAATTAAGGTAATGGAAAAAACTCCCATGATCCTGGATTGGAAGAATCAACATTGTAAAAATGACAATCTTGCCAAGGGCTATCTACAAATTCAACCAATACCCATCAATATCCCAATGTCATTCTTTAAAGAAATAGAAGAGGCCATCCAAAATTTCATATGGAATAATAAAAGACCCCATATAGCAAAAACACTTCTTAGCAGAAAGAACAGCACAGGAGGAATTTCAATTCCAAACTTTAGACTGTATTACAGAGGTATAATTCTCAAAACAGCTTGGTACTGGCACAGGAACAGGCCTGAAGACCAATGGAATAGAACTGAGGACCCAGATATTAAACCACAGACCTATGGCCACCTAATCTTTGACAAGGGAGCCAAAAAAATAGAATGGAAGAAAGACAGCCTCTTCAACAAGTTGTGCTGGCAGAACTGGTTAAGCACCTGCAGAAAACTAAAGCTGGATACTTCTTTGTCACCTTGCACTAGAATTAACTCCAAATGGATCAAAGACGTGGAGGTAAAAGCTGACACACTGAAAACTTTACAGGAAGGAATAGGAGATACACTAGGCCTCCTTGGCACAGGTCGAAACTTTCTTAATAAGGACCAAGAATCACAACAAATCAGAGAAAGGCTGGATAAGTGGGACTGCATTAAACTGCAGAGCTTTTGTATGGCAAAGGACATAGCTAGTAAACTAATCAGGAAGCCTACAGAGTGGGAGAAGATCTTCACCAACCAAACAACAGACAAAGGCTTTATATCTAAAATATATCAACAACTCAAAAAATTGAATCACTCCAAAACTAACCTCCAAAGTAACAACCATCCCATTAAAAAATTGGCCAAAGACTTAAAGAGAGTCTTCTCTGAAGAAGAAACAAAAATGGCCTATAGACACACGAAGAAATGCTCAACATCTCTGGTCATAAAAGAAATGCAAATCAAAACAACTCTAAGATTCCACCTCACTCCAGTTAGAATGGCCAGGATCAGGAAAACGAATAACAACAGATTCTGGAGGGGATGTGGCCAGGAGGGATCACTACTACACTGTTGGTGGGAGTGCAAACTTGTTCAACCGCTATGGAAAGCAGTATCACAGTTCCTCAAAAGAACTCCCCTATGACCCAGCAATTCCACTACTTGGCATTTACCCAACCATCCAGAAACAAGGACATACTAAACCCACTAGCACAACAATGTTCATTGCAGCACTATTCACCATAGCAAAGATATGGAACCAACCCAGATGTCCCTCAGTTGATGAGTGGATCAACAAGTTGTGGTATTTGTACACAATGGAATTCTATGCTGCTGTCAGAAAGAATGACATCGCCCCATTTGTTAGGAAATGGAAAGACTTAGAAAAAATCATATTAAGTGAAGTAAGCCAGACTCAAAGGAACTTAGGCTCAATGGTTTCCCTCATTTGTCATAATCAGTAGAAACCTTGGGCTCTACTAGCAGAGATTTGCAATAGAGCAAAATCTTGATACATAAGGCCATATAATGTGAAGCTAATTGAAAGGACCTCCAGGATATTGAAACAAAAGCCATATAATGAATGATTGTTGTCCTTAATGTACTATGTTGTCTCTCATCTCCTTTGCTGTCCCTTGGTTATCTCATATTGGTATAGTATCTCACTTTGTTATCTGATATATTGAATTTATTTGTATTCGGATATTTGAAATTTGATAGGGAAGGGGGGAAAATCAAGACGGGTGGGGGGTGTGGGGGGGGAGGGAAAGGGGTACCAAGACATGTAAAAGGGTATCAATGTATGTGAATTAATGCACCTTCTATCTGGCAAATATCATGTAACCCTTTTACTAATTACAATAAAAAATTAGAATGGCAAAAAAAATAAAATAAAAGAAATGCAAATCAAAACAACTCTAAGATTCCTCCTCACTCCAGTTAGAATGGCCAGGATCAGGAAAACGAATAATAACAGATGCTGGAGGGGATGTGGACAGGAAGTATCACTACTACACTGTTGGTGGGAGTGCAAACTCGTTCAACCACTATGGAAAGCAGTATGGCAGTGCCTCAAATGGCTAAACATAGAGTTTCCCTATGACCCAGCAATTCCACTACTTGGCATTTACCCAAACATCCAGAAACGAAGGCATACTAAATCCACTAGCACATCAATGTTCATTGCAGCATTATTCACCATAGCAAAGATATGGAACAAACCTAGATATCCCTCAGTTGATGAATGGATCCACAAGATGTGGTATTTGTACACAAAGGAATTCTCTGCTGCTGTCAGAAAAAATGACATCGCCCCATTCGTTAGGAAATGGAAAGACTTAGAAAAAAATCATATTAAGCGAAGTAAGCCAGACTCAAAGGAACTTAGGCTCAATGGTTTCCCTCATTTTTCATAACCAGGAGAAACCTTGGGCTCTAATAGCAAAGATTTGCAATAGAGCAAAAACTTGATACATAAGGCCATATAGTATGAAGCTAATTGAATGGACCTCTAGGATATGGAAACAAAAGCCATATAATGAATGATTGCTGTCCTTAAGGTGCTATGTTATCTCTCATCTCTTTTGCTGTTCCTTTGTTATCTCATATTGTCACAATATCTCACTTTGTTATCTGAAATAGTGGATATATTTGTATTTGATTACTTGAAATTGGACAGGGAATGGGGAAAACTAAGAGGGGGGGTGGGAGGGAAGGTAATGGGGACCAAGACATTTGGAAGGGTATCAATGTATGTGAATTAATGCACCTTCTATGTGGCAAATGTCATGTAACCCTTTTGTTAAATACAATAAAAAATACTTAAAAAAAAGAGAAATCATAATGGCACTTTAGAAACTGACACAAATAACAGGAAAAATTTGAAAGGTTTAAGTGATAATAATGCCCTTGCCAAAAAAAAAAACAAACCTAAAGGTTACCTGCAGTATTGTTCTTTTTTCTCAGGGTTATTTTCACTTTCCAGAGATACCTATGCTTCTCTATGAGAGAGATACCTATATACCCAGGATTATATCTACACTATTTACAATAGACAAGATATGGATCTAATTTATGTGTCCAGCAAGTGAAGATAAATAATATGAGGTAGATACATATTTGTTATATATGTGTGTGTGTATATACTGTATTCATATATTATAAATATAATTTATAGTGTATATATGTATGTATGAATGTATATCAATATACACATTAGAGTATTATTCAGCTATAAAGAATTAAATTATGCCATATACAGGAGAGTGAATGGAATTGGAAATCATCGAGTTAATGAAAAGTCAGGCATAGATAAATAAATGGTATGTTTTATCATTCATTTGCAGAATCTAGACCTAAAATAATAATAATATGTTATGATTGTAAAGGGGAGATGCTGGGTATAGAAGAGGGTTATATTAAGTGGATATTATAGATGGACATTGTGTGTAGGTGTGTGTGTGTGTGTGTGTGTGTGTGTGTGTAAAAATAGCACAAGGAAGTCCACCAAAAACTGCACCCATTAGTAAGGAGGAAAACAGTAATATAGATGAGATAAATTTTCTCAAATTTCATTAAACACGTTCTGTAATTATCCCAATGAAACTCCTTTGTACAATTAATGCTAGTAATCTTTTAACAGATAAAGGAAAACTGTTTCTATAACTGTTGGTATGAACACATTCATCCTGCCTTTCCTATAGGAAGTCATATTTTCCTCAGCTGTTTTAAGATCACAACTCTCTTATGTAGCACAGGCTGGCCCAGAGATTATTGTGTAGCTCGTGTTAGCCAGTCTCTCAAGTTCTAGGATTATATTCATGGACAGCGATGCAAAACATCAAACTTAAACAACAAAATATTTCTGAAGATGTGCTTGTGCTTCACGGTCTTTGATACAATTCTATTTAAAAATCAAAGTCTAATTCTACTATATTTGAAAATACATTAAAATTTTAAGTTATACTATTTTTGGTAAATTTCTGTCAAACTCATACTGCAATCAATTTGAGTTTTACATACCTTTCTAATCCACAATATACACAAGCAGTAAAGAATCCATAAATTCAGCTTATTCAAACATATGCATGCCTTAGCTTTCCCATTTTGTATCATTTATGAATCCTAACTTAGTGAAATTAGTTAATATAATCCAACACATTTTAGTAGTTAATATAATACAACACATTTTATATTTCTGTCAAAGCCATCAAGCAAAATACATTTGCAAATAGCCTACTGTTCTTTTTCTGCAACATTTTGACTTCACTTCATTTGAGCAACAGATCCTTTCTGGCTCTAAATTTCTGGAAAGCTGATTTAACTAGAGCGTAAAGTAAAAAAGACATAAAATCACTTCAAAGATACCAATAGACTCCAGAGAACAAAGTAACTTTTCTTTTCATAGGACTCAAAGTCTATTTGTACCCAGAAGTAATTGAAGAGAGTTTGCTAGGACTTTTTTCCACTCAAATTTGTTCATATGACGTCTACTGCTTTCCTAAAGAAAGAGCATTGCTGGCTATTCTTTCATGATAAATGTAAGCACCTCAAGGACACTCCAGAAAGCTAAACTACTTGGAGTCTTTCTTCCTGTTTTCCTCTCTGGGCGTCTGCATATGCTATTATCAAATGAATCCCTTGGAATTAATGTCAGGGTGACCCTGACATAACAATCAGAATAAATCTGTGAGCATCTACTTGCTATGAAGTCTGCAGAGTATGGCCCCACTCTTATGTGAACAAGGAAAGACATGATTTGTCTCAAATTACCACCTCTTACCATCTTATTGGCCATGGGGTGTAATATGTTCAAGTCTTACTGATCCTTCATTCCAAGTGATTTATTTTCTTATTGCTTGTTCCTGTGTTCCTGTTTCTTCTCCTTTATTATTCCTATCTTTGTTACAAATAATGCAATATTTTCGGGAACAAGAAGGAAAATAACTAGCAAACCAATAAAGAAGCAAAAAATAGAAACAGGACTGACCATTGAGAGGAACAAATACTGAAAAAAAGGAGGAGCTGCTTGAATATGGTGGAATAATCTCTAAAATTTCATATGTTCGAGGCTCCACCCCCAGCCTATAGCACTATTAGGAGTGGTGGGTTGTGGGTCCCTGGTCTCTTCCTCATTGTCTTTCAATCCAACTGTAAGATGAATAGTTTGCTCTACCACACGCTGGGATGCACCTCTCTCTACTACAAACCTTACAGGCAGAAATACCAAAACTGGGAGCCAAAATCAACCCTTTCTCTTCATAAAGAGAAGGGTCATTTGTCTCAGGCATTTAACCCAATAAAGGAAAGCTAACTGACATATTGGAGAGGACCCATGGCTTTCTGATTACATTCATTGAGTTTGTTATTGGACAGTGGGAGGGCAGAATCTATGCAACTCTAAGGTGTGTGTTTGTGTACCAGGTCTTGAATCCAGGGCCTGGGCACTGTACCTATGCTTTATAGCTCAAGGCTACCACTCTACCACTTGAGCTCCATTTCTGAATTTTTGGTGATTGGAGAGAAAATTCTCATGGACTTTTCTTCCCTAGATGGCTTTGAACTGCAGTGCTCATATTTCAGTTCCTGAGTAGCTACTGATGTGAAATCTAAAAAAGTTTCAAGTTATAAAGTTAAAAAAGTTAAAAGTTATAGAAGTTGAGAATATACTATGTCAAAAATGAACTGTGCAACTAGTGGGGAAGGGGTGTTGGGCGGGAACACCCAGGGGAAAATGAGTGAAAATGAGTGACACTGTTCAAAAATTACCTGCAACTCCTCTACATCACCTCTACAATAAAAGAAATAGAATAGAATGATGGTTATTAGACCCTAAGAGGTAAGAAAGGCAAGGGGAAGGTGGTCAGTGGGTTTTAAGTTTAAGGTACACAAGAGTAATAAGCACCAATGGGGTTTTGTACCATAGTGTGACTACAATAACCTACTGCTGTACATTTCAAAAAGCCGAAAGAAAGCATATTGAAGTATTTTATATGCAAAGTTGTTATGTTTGATGTATCCTAAGTGTAGTCTCAACAAACTGCATAAATTCCAATGACATGTAGTTTACAAAAAAAATCTTAATTACCTTCTAAACCAAAGATTTAAAATATAAAAGAAATATGGAACAATAGTCTGAAAAATCTACATTTCCTATCAAGGTCTTCTTGCCTGAAAAGGGGAGAATTAAATCAAATATCCATCATTATCTGAAGAAGTGGGGAGAAAAAGCATTTTCAATGTCAGTGACTCATGTTTTATTTCGATGGCCATTTGAAATGTTCTTGCAAGTGCCACAAACATTTGTGCTCTTCATAAAGGTGGGGAATGTGAGCTGGGAATACTAGGGCCTAAGTTGACACCTGATTTCCATGGCGATGCAATGGCTCAGATGTGAGGGCTACCACTTATCAGGAATTCCATTCTACTTTCTCACAGGCATGCAGAGCATGCAGGTATTTCTGTTGCCACAGAGAATGGATACGGGTCTCCATACACCAGTAAAGCATCCAAGTCGTGCACTGTACTGCTACTTACTACTTCATTAGGGTTCTTAAGAACCAGGGAAATATTAGAAAATTGAATCTTAGTCCAATCATTCTACTTTGGCATCCCTTTAGATATACTAGAACTTGAATCTCAGTTCCTCACATTTAACAGACAAAATTGTTTCCAGTAATCCCTTTGCAAACACACACACACACACACACACACACACACACACACACACACTAACAAAAACTATCTAGAAATGACCATACTGGGAACACAGGCTGTACTGGCTCTGATGAAAGCATTGACCCCATGTACTCAGGTAGGAAGAAGCTGCCCCGTGATAGCATGCTTTCAGCATTTCTCCCCAGTAGAAAGGCACAAGAGGTTGAAGAAGTTGAGGAAATATTAGCTCCAAACAGATAGGAGGAATAATTTCCAGGGAAGGCTACAGACATTGCAAAGCAAATAATAAAGCTCTATCAAGAGAGAAACATTTCAATTAGATCTTTTCCATTTTCTTGTTTCAGTCCTACAGGAGTAGAACAGGAGTAAGAAGAAGAAATGAAAACAACTGACTCAATTAGCCATGTACATCCCCTCAGTCTATCGAAAGCTTAAGCCAATCAATTCAAATTATTTTATTTGTTTAATACTAAAGTAGTATTCTTATATTGGAGATTTTAGCTATCCACAAGTGACAATTTTCAAACATCTTTGAAAATTACTCCAGAGCCTTCAGAAAGCAGCAGTGTAGATGTCCAACACAGTGCCTTGTATTGTACACAGTAGGTGCACAACAAAATTGCAGAGAAAAGAATCTCACTTGATAACTTTACCTATTCAAAATTCCCATTTCCTCAATGCACATACAAATAGGGACGTAGCAACTTTGTATTTAGACAAAATATGTGAGTAAATCCAACTATATGGAAAATAGTCTTGCTATTTTTCAGACCATTTACTTAATATTAACAAGTAAAGTATCACTTGGGTTAGATTCCAAACATATAGAAAGAATAAGCCAAGTTCTACTGAAGAGATAATTGTAGAGTGTAGAAGAGAAGCATATAAAATACATTTTCATCCAATGCATTAATTGCCCTGGGAGAAATGAAAGGAAGACCTTACACAACTGTATAGGAGCCACAACCACAGTGAAATATCACCATACATCAGATGATTTGCACAGAGCATCTAAGGTATGTTCCATGCTTGTACAGGCAGCAGCTGATCTGAAAATATCCATGATTGTTTCATCTTAGTTAATGTTAGATACTTCCCCTCACATTAATAGCAATAGTCATTCATCACCTCTTACATGCGCATGCACATGGAGATGAAAACTGGTCATACTGTGCAGGAAGAGGGAGATATTATTCAAACTAGAGTTCCTCTGTGGCTACCAACCAATCACATCCACCACACCCCTGCTGTTCACATCTTCTAACTAGAAACACAGATGGTAGTCATGTGATGATGTGCAAATGGCTACAGAAACTTATTAACTCCCGAAGTAATTCCACTCTTTCTACTGCATGATAATGCATGGCCAAAAATCATTTTTAGAAGTGAAAAAAGTACTAAAACACCAGTACTCAGTGGTGTCCTTAGTGAGAAGACAAACAGTAGAACAAAGGACAAACTCGTCCCACCCAAAACAGGCTGGCACCATGGCAACTGGAATGGAACTCAGCAGCCACGACTGGTGAAATACCAGCTGTTTTCAAGACCTGCCTCGCCATCCGAATCCCTTGTCTGATTCTAGGCCAGCCTCTGCCTCTGACTTCAATCACCACAGCAGAAGAAAGATCATTTTAGGCATTAGTTTCCATAACAGGCAACTGGAAGTGTGACCCTTGGTTGATTGCTAAGTTTTTTTTTTTTTTGCCAGTTAGAAACAAAATCTTGCCAAGTTATTGAAGTTCCAGGATATATTTTATCACATTTTTCTTTGTTTTATGTATTGTGTTTCACATACACATTCATAACTTTCAAAATTCATCAATTCATCAAGAGGAAATTTAATAATTTCTGCCAGTGGAAAAATAATGCCATGTTTGTGTTAAAAAAAAATCAAAACCTAAGATCCATCATGTTTAAGGTCATTTTACATCATATGCAATACTGAAAATCGGGTTATTTAACATACATGATCTTTGTTACAATTTTTGATGTGTACGGATTTCTTTTTTTTTTTCCAGTCCTGGGCTTGAGCTCAGGACCTGAGCACTGCCCTTGGACTTTTCTCAAGGCTAGAGCTCTACCACTTGAGCCTCAGCACCATTTCTGGCTTTTTTCTATGTATATGGTACTGAGGAATCAAACCCGGGTCTTCATGCATGCAAGCACTCTACCTCTAGGCCAAACTCCCAGCCCTGTGTATGGATTTTTATAGGTAAGAACACAAAGTGTTAATAATAGTGAGGAACAATTAGAACCTCTTATCCCACTATTAGGCATAAAAAGCCACCACTGTAGGAAACAACATGTCACTTGATTAAAACAGATTATCAGCTATTACTGCTGCCCTAGTCCTTCGACTCTTAGCTACTAAACCAAGGAAAACAAGCAGAAATGTACACAACTCTTGTACACACATGGATATGTACATTTTAATTATTGTCAGGTCCAGGCATCAGATCCCAGAGCTATGGATGAAGAAATGTCCACTCAGTGATATCTCCTAGCTCATAATTTTAATATTAAATAATAATCCAAAATCACCATGGAGTGAGGAATGGGTAAACCAACAGCAGAGTTAAACTAAAGATCTATCCCTCAATCTCAGCCTTAAAAAAGTAACTTAAGGGAGTTACTGGAAAATAAACAAAAGGGCACATTCTCAGATGTATATAACAACAAATGGAAAAGTAACAAGGCAAGCAGTTTCTGTAACAAGTCTAGGGATACCAAAAAACACTGAGATAAGTAAATACCCTTGACTCTGCTCATTTGATAAGATTAATGCCAGTCAAATCTCACATATACAATCAGTGTTTGTCTATTGATTTCATTCAATTCCAGTCAAATCTCTCCTACAGGATTCTAGGATAGTCACAATATAATAGTAGGGGGGACCTTTAAATCAATATAAATGGCCCTGAGAGTAGACATATAGCTTTATCTAGGGTGCACTGGCTAGCAATAAATAAGAATGAACTATTTATATGGACAGTATGGAAAAATTAAAACACTGTACTAAATTGCCAGGCATTAGTAGCTCATGCCTCTAATCTGAACTACTTGGGAAGCTGAGACTTGAAAATTATGGTTAATAAAGCTAGCCCTAGCAAGAACATTTCTGAGACTCTCATCTCCAATTGACCACCAAAAAGCCAGAAGTAGAGCTGTGGTTCAAGTGGAGGAGTGCTAGCTTTGAGGAATAAAAAGTTCAGGGACAGTGCCCAGACTCTGAATTCAAGCCTCAGGGCCTGAAATAAGAAAGAAAAAGAAAATATTATGCTAAATAAAGAAGTAACTGTAAAAAGAGTACTATCTAGTTGTATGCTATACTAAAATGAAGAAAGAAACGTATAGATTTAGAGAACAGTTCAGGATGGCAAGGAACAGGTGGGGAAAGCGAGGAAGAACAAAGGAACTGAAGGAAACTTTATAGTGTCCGTGATCTCATTATACATAGATTAATTCATATGCTTTCAACATACAGTCAATTCTCATTATTCACGGCAATTATCTTCTAAAACGTTCTTTATATTGAATTAGCAAACACAAATCAACCTTTTATTTTTCCTAGGAAATACACAGTTAGCTTCCTCAGAACCTCTGGTCACAGCAAGTTCTTCAGCCAAATGCCTTTTGTATAATAGAGTCATTTACTGGTGGCCTTATAAAATAAGCCAGTCACATCAGCACTCAAAACTTGCTCCTTCATAGCACCTTTTCCCATTTAGCCATTAACAGGTAGTCTAAAACTTCTACTGTAATCTCTTAATCTGTAGAACACCCATTAACTTTATATTTTCCCATGATGTTATATCTCAAAATATACCAGCCAGCACTAACCAAGGAGGGATGATAGAAGGGGTGACTACTGGTAAATTGACAAGTTGAATTGAAATCCCTCTGTGCAATTACTTATAGATGATGAAGATAATAAAACAAAAATTTTTCTGGAGTTGCATAATTTAAATTTCTTGGTTTTCAGTTGCAAAACAAAGCCACTCATTGTTTCTACATGATTTTTTTTCATCTCATTAACCCATAAATCTAAATTTTTAGTATTTTCTATTTTTTTCCTTTTTGTATTTAAAATTGTACAGGTGATGTACAGAGGAGTTACAGTTACACAAATCAGGTAAAAAAATACATTTCTTTGTTGTCAACATCACCCGTCCCTCACTCTCTCCCAATTTTCCCTTCCTGTCCCCACCCACACGTGGTATAGCCCATTTTTCAGTATAGTATCTAGTGGCGATCACTGCTGCATTTATTCAACCTTTGTTCTTCTATTTCTGAAACAAGATTTTTTTTACTTTGTTATTATTTTTCTTTTTTTATGTCTTATTTCATCTACAATTGTTACTTTTAGACTTCCTGGACCAACCTTACAGACTCCATTGTGCTGGTTCATTATCACTGAACTCTCAACTCAAAGTACTAACTCTTAACGGCTGAAGGAAGCTCTGTCTGCAGAACATATCATAAGTCTATGGTACCATACAACATTTTAAGCTAGAAGGAACAACTCTGAATAGCAAAATCATAGACAAAACAACCCAAACGTATGATCAATGTGTTATTGAATTAATGGTCAAACCAAATTACGTGATGAGAAAGTACAGCAAACTTTTACCAGTCCATGAAATGACTTGCAACATCGCTGTGATTCTAACAAGTCAGCAAAGCCTATGCAGGGCTGACCAAGAAAAAGTATCATCTTATGCAGTTTGTTGTATCGCAATTACACTCCAGTAATATTGTGATAAAATTTGTCAGTGCCTTATTCACATTAAGATTGAGCAAATGTAAATGATCACAACACAATCTCCAATGTACTGGTGTTTCTGAGCTCCTCATTTAGCTCCTCTTCCTTAGTTTCTTAGATTCTCGGAGATATGAGCAGTCTCTTTCCGCCATTGCTTCTGTGGCATCTGCAGGGAAAAAAAGTTCATATTTGAGCCAGGTGTGCTGGTGCACCTATGTAATCCCAACACATGGCAGGTAGGTGCGGAAGAATCAGTTCAAAGCCAGTCCACATAGAAAGATGCTGACTCCAAAATAATATAAACAAACAAACAATAAATAAATAAATAAATAAGAAAGGAAGGAGGAAAGGAGAAAGGGAAATAAAAGAAGGAAAGAAAGGGAAAACAGAAAGAAAGGCGAGAGGGAGGGAAAAAAAGGAGAAAGGGAGAGAAGGAAGGAAAAAGGAAAGAAGGAAGGAAGAAAAGGAGGAAGGAAGGAAGGAAAATAAAGGCCTACTTAGAAGCTTATGGTATAACACACTTCTGGCGTGGTTTCACTGATTCTTTATTGTAGTTAGGTGCATAGTGCAGCAGTGAAGCAAATTGGAGATGAATCTGTTTTCCACCACAGTTCATAAATGGGAAGAGGGAAACAGACTGTTTTCTGTAGATACTGTTAGGCTTTTTACAGCTCTACTCCTTCCTACATTTCTAACAAACACTATGGCCAACAAAAAATCTGTACATTTTTCTGGTCTAACATGAGAACATTGAGATTGTCAACAGATAGACTACACAGACAATTTAGAAACTACAGCTTGCCCAGTCCAAATGCATAGCTCTTTCCAAGTCTTGTTAGCATATAAGCCACCAAACAACTTCTAAAAAAAAAAAAAAGAAAACTTTCTCCAGCAATTTAAATTCGAGGGTCTCCCTACAAGCAACCAATATTGCCAATTATTTCCTAAATGTGTCACAGGCTTTCTGCTGTTGCTAAGCTACTCATCTCCACTTGCTCTCTTGTGCTCTGCAATTATTCCTCAATCTTCCCACAGAATTGTCTTTGACTCAATGCAAACTCGTTTATCTGCATTTTGAATATTTCAACTTTAGCTCCTAATGATTTGTACTTCAAGGGGAAAAATGCGTGCCTCATAAATAGTGAGATATTTAACACACTGTTTTTCTACATTTGAGATTTTTGACCTGTGCTTCTCTTTTCTGACTATTGTTTCTCTGCTACTGTTTCTGTGGTGTACATATAATGGATCTCTGTTTATCATTCTCCATTCTTGCCTTCCCTTCTCTCATTTTGGATTGATACCCTTCTGTGTTTCTGCATGACTCTTATCTTCATTTGCCTTTCAGTTTCTGTCTGATTAGCATTGCCATTCTTTGCTGTAAATTTTCTAGTTCATTTTATCTTACAGGAAAGCATCAGTGGTGACGTGAAGAGTTTAGTCTCCAATCTGAACTTCTCCACTTTGAATATTGGCTTTGCTACTGGTGACCTATAATGACAATGGTGACCTAAAAATCCTTGGGCTTCAGTTTGTCGTCTGTAAAATCAGAATGAAAATAACATTTCTCATACAGTCTTTATGAGATGTGCATACATCACCCTCGAAAAATCACTTATCATTTAGTGACTATTAATACTATTTATTAAATTAAATAGTACAGAAATATCATCCTGGCTCAGAGACTGAATGAAAGGGGATTTATATAAACAAATGCAGAAAAACACTTTGCGACTCCTAAGAAAGTTTCCTCTTTTGAGCGGGACAATGACTAGAACTTCATATGAAAGCACCTTTTTGCACACAGCTGGGTACTGGTGGAATGTGTTTCAAACTCAGGAGCATACTGAAGACTGATCTATACAGATAGGAGGAAGAAGTTCTGCTATGCTATGCACTGTATAGAAACCATACATAGAAATAATGCACCTATACACTTTAAAAATCTACAGAAAGGATTCTGAGTGTTTTACTATAAAATAACAATAGAGAATGGGCATGGTGGTGTACATGTACAGTCTCAGCATTAAGGAAGGTAGATCCAGGGCTGCCTATGGTGTTTCAGACTAATTTGGAAATCAGTGACCCCCCAAAATAACCAAAGATACTTCCCTCTCCCCAAATTATATTCAGATATATTTAGATTGAATTTAAAAGTCATACAATGTACACATGCCTCAAAACATCACAAAGCACCCTGTAGTAGGCACAATTTTTATCTGGGTTATCAGTCAAGTTTAATTTAAGAATACCAATGTTCTTATTTAAAACAGGCCTAGATCCAAGAAAAGCTTATGAGGACTGTGAGGAAGGAGGATGGCAGTGGGGATGGAAATAGGAAAGGGGAACAATTCAAAGGGTCATAGACTAAGGTACTCTGGGCTAGGTGTGAGAGATGTATGTACAAGCATTTAGCAAAGTGACACTGTTTACTCATTTTGTGTACATGCTATGTATGTTAAACTTAATCAAGCAATAGTGCTTCTTGTGAAGACATAACTATTGATTCAGAAGTACATAAAAGGTCTAGGTAAACATAGACCAAACTGGCAGTGGTAATTATCTCAAGTACTAAGTAGACTTTGAAAATCAGTAAATTAAAAGTAATTTTTATCTTTTACATTACCTTAAACAACTTCATTCCTTATAGCTGGAATGTAATCAAATGGGTAGAATATGTAGACTCTGAGTCAGTTTATATTTGTGTGGCCTTGCTGGTACACTCTCACTTGAGTTTCTTGCTAGAGGATAGTTCCCTAACAATTTAACTACACTTTCACTTCCAACCTTTTGCTGGTTAATTGAAGATAAAAGTTTCAATGATTTTTCTTTCCAGGCTAGCACTGAACAGTAATCCTCAGATCTCAACCTCCAGAGTTGCTAGGATTACAGATGTGAGCTATAAGCACCCAACTTTGTTTCTCAGGTTTTTAAGCTATTAAATGACCATAGAACTTAATTCTACTTATACATTGTTTTAAGTGTATTTAGTAACTAACTACCTATATGTGTGTGGTGGTGGTGATGTGTGTGTGTGTATGTGTGTGTCTGTGTATGTTTGTGTACATATATATACACATATATATGCATGCAAATTATCTGTTCTTAGTTTATAGAGCTAAACATCAAACCTAGTACATAGTACATGTTAACTCTTATAAGATATGTAAAATCTAAGATTTCTCTTAAAACCAAATACAGTGTCATGAATGCAAATCTTTATCATCTTGTGGTATTTGTTCAAAGGAAGTTTCCTTTTATTGTATCAATGATGGGAAAAATAAGATGGAGAACTTTAAGTCTCTGAGTTGGGTAACTTCATGAGGGGAGACATGCATCAGTGAAGAAAATATCCCTGGTTGGATTTTAGAATTCACTTAAGGAATTGTGGAAGAACAACATGAAGCATGAAATGCTTTGAATTCTGGGCTTAGGGGTGTGAACTTTATCTCTAGCTCAGAATAATCTGTAATGTGTTTGAGCATAGGAATGGCATGATATTTTAACAACTTTGGGTTGTCTTTTTCTATTATTGGTATTTAGATTGAGTATACACTTAACAGCAAAGCAAATAAATGTATCACAAACCCTATCACTAGTTTGTATGCTGATGTGAGGGTTATTAAACTAATACAAAATGGAGGAAGGACAAGAATCTCCCAGTTTCCAGAAAAACATGACTTCAATGAAGTTGTCAATGTGAAAAGTAAAACCACAAAGAATTAAACTCAGCTAAGTTAAAATTTCAGCTAAATTATAAAAAGTAGGTAATGTAAATATGTTCCCTTTGTTGTATCCATGTGCTGAGACTATAAAAATGTGTGATGCTGGCCTATAGAGTCAGATACATCATCCTAGGAACAAAAAGCCATCCTTTCCACTTCTAACACACACAATGATGAACCAGGAGGAGAAGACTCCAGAAAATTCCCTGATAGAATAGTCAGAAATAGAGAATACAGAACAGATGGATGATACAGAACAGACACTGCTCAGGGAAAACAATGAAATCCTGCTAAAGAGACTTTAGAAAGGAACCATCTCTGACACTGGGGAATATCCTGACCTTAATTATATTGAGGAGAGTCATTCTCTGAGAATCCTAATGTAAAATATTTTCTATTCAATATTAGTATCTAGCTAAATGGGAGAAATGTCTGCCTTCCTTAGGGGTTAACCAATTACATAGTACTTTTGCTTCATGGATTTTTTTGCTTGGCTTTTCTTGGACACTGGAATTGTTTAGCTGGGTGTGTGTGTGTGTGTGTGTGTGTGTGTGTGTGTGTGCGCGCGCGCGCGCTTTTGGCTTCTTTCTGTTTATCTCCAGTTAGTGCCCAGTTCCTAGTAATTAAATACAAAGTTGTTTTAAAGATTGAGCTTAGATTATCTCATTTGCTTCTCCCCTCTCTCTGTCTTCTATCTCTCTCACTCTATCTCTCTAAGCTATAATGATGTCATTGAGGCACTCAGAAACAGTAAATTGAAGTAAAATAAATTCTTACATTGGATCATTAGCATACAGTTGATTTTCTTTTTTAAACTGAAAACTCTTCTCAGTTCTTGGTTACTTAAGACCTTTCACAATTTAAGTAGCTGGGTTGGAGAGTCAGCTTTTCTAGTCTTATAAGTCACTTGAGCTCTGGACTTTATTACCTTTGATCTCTGCTTCAGAACCAGTCAATTCTTACTTGTGCTAAACACTTTCTTGTAACATTTGACTAAATTCTCTCCAAATAGTGTCCAACACACTGTTGCTCTCATTTAAACTTTCACCGGAAGGACCTGTCTTCCAAGATACAAGTGAAAATCTCATCAGACATTACCAATAGAAAAATAGTGCCTCTCGAGTCCTCTAGCTACTATCTTTTCAATTGCTACTTGCCACCTATTTTGTTAAGCTAACCCTGCCTGCTTAAATTCTGTTGATAAGTAATTTCTGACTGAGGGTTTAGCCAGAAAAATATGACTTTCTATATATTTCAAGCAGGAGTACATTAAATGGTGGTGGGACATGTTTTATGACTAACTTTATGACACAGATTCCTTCTGCTGAATTTGGATCCAATTGCATGTCCTGAACAGTACAGTGTGTTACAAGTTAATCTGCTGTAAGGTCATTCCATCACCAAAAACTAGAGAGGCCACATTTAGAGAGGTGGAGTTGGAAGTCTTTGTTAGAGAGCCAGTGTCTACAAGTGGAGACCTGTCTCAAAGACCTGAATCCCAGAACAGAGCTTGAATAAAGTTTTTTTTTTAAAGAAAAAAAAAAACATATGTTTAGGTGGAGCACCCAAGGCCAACAAAAGTGTTAGATATAAATCAAAGCAAACCAGATGAGGATACTTATTTTTAATAAAAGTGTTATAAATAGGAAAGAATCAACTATGCAGGGAGATTATCAGGGGCCATCAGAACCCCATTTTTCTCATGAAAGCATGGCTTTTCTGGAGTTAAATAGTCCATAACATATTTACAAACCAAGGGATGCCCTCTATCACTTCTAGAGTTATCAGAAAATTTCCATCTTCTATTAAGATGCCAAGATGGCATTACCTAGATCCAGTATCATTGTTTCTAATCTGTGATTTCCAAATCTAGATCATACCAAATCCATGATGTTAGTAGTCATAATAATCACATTTGCCAAAGAAACAACAGATAACTTATGATTATCTTTATACAGCACATCATGCTCAGTTGGTAACCAGCATTAACTGAAGGTTACACAGATGAGACACAAAAGACATCCAATATATGCCAAGTTTTGTGGCATCTCACTACAATTATCTAAGAGCTCCAAATCCACAATTGTCTACCCATATTTTTCACATTTCTGGCATATTGTGGAAAAAAGTGAAAGAAATAAAGCTTCTGAAGATTGTATGTTTGGAGACAATTCTCTGTTCACAATAGTAGTGAAAACAATAAAAATTAGATGCTCATCGGACTTTTATCACAGGAGAAAAATTAACTCCCTTCATCAAAACAACTAAACAAAACACATATTCAAAGACAGGAGTACCACAATACTATCCAGAGGCTTCAATTTTTAGAGAAGAGAAAGAGTGGTACAAGAAATTCAGTGAAGTCAAGGCCACAAGAATTTGAATGACAGGATAATGAAAAGAGAGAGAATTACTTAAAAAATAATCCCTGGGATCTGCTGTCTTTGTTAAGGACTGATCAGAATATTCCATGGAATCAGGGAGTAGAATGTCAAATAATAGCAGTAATCAAATAAAAATCTCCCGTACAGATGGCAATAGTTCACATTCCTATCAAATGGATTGGAGAAACATTGCATTTGCCAGACAATTGTCAGATCTTTTAAAGTATTTCATCATGGGTACATGTCTGAATTAGTCTTGACTAAAGACTGTTCTCCATCTACCCTCAAAAGGTGAAAAATGAGCTTCAAAAGGACAATAATGAGCTTAAGTAATCAAAGTTCATGGTAGGATTTGAAGGTAGGAACATATGACCCAGGGTTCCTTCCCCTTCTCCCCCTTCCCCTTCCTCCTCTGTTCCCTCTTTCTCTTTCTCACTACCCCTCCACCTCCTTCTCTCCTCTTTGTTTACAAACTATTTTCGTCAGCCTAGATAAGCTGACAATAATTAATTTATAGTTCTAAACTATTAGAATAGAAAAAATTGCCAAATATAATTCTATTCCCAGAGAATTTTTTTTTCCTTAAAAACTCAGTCCAGGCAGGAAGTTTTGGCCTAGCAGTAGAGTGCTTGCCTAGCATGCATGAAGGCCCAGGTTGGATTCCTCTGTACCACATATATAGAAAAAAAAGCCAGAAATGGTGCTGTAGCTCAAGTGGTAAAGCTCTAGCCTTGAGAAAAAAACCCAAGGAGAGTGCTTATGTGCAGGACTGGCAAAAAATACAGACAAACAAACACACAAACAAAAAAAAACCCTCAGGCCAAATAGGCCAGAATTCAACTCCAAGAGTACTGAACTACCAAAAAGAAAAGAAAGTCAAAAATTCTCCTTCAGGCAAAAGAAAAATGATTTCATGGAGAACATTTTATTAACAAACTTTAGACTCTGTTATAGAGCTATAATTCTCAAAACAGCTTGATACTGGCACAAGAACAGTTCTTAAGACCAATGGAATAGAACTGAGGACCCAGATATTAAACCACAGACCTATGGCCACCTAATCTTTGACAAGGGAGCCAAAAAAAAATAGAATGGAAGAAAGACAGCCTCTTCAACAAGTTGTGCTGGCAGAACTGGTTAAGCACCTGCAGAAAACTAAAGTTGGATCCTTCTTTGTCACCTTGCACTAGAATTAACTCCAAATGGATCAAAGACCTGGAGGTAAAACCTGACACACTGAAAACTTTACAGGAAGGAATAGGAGATACACTAGGCCTCCTTGGCACAGGTCGAAATCCAGTCATATTGGCAGGGCAGTCGCCACTTTCCAGTGCTTCCTTTTTTCAATAACTATAATTTTATTTGGCCAGTTGTCTCTTATTGTTGAATCATCCCTTTGTCTCCTTCAGTTCACTATGAATTTTTTCAGTTCTTCTTTGTTCTTCCTTAAGCTAACCTTTTAGCATCTCATCTTAGTCATTGAAATGATGTGGCAAATTTTCTTAACTACTTAATAATATCTTCTTATGTGACACAAAAATTTCCTCAGCTATTTATGCACATGTATCAAACCTGTCATTTCACTCTGCCTTAATCTTATTTTTGACTGATTTTTCTGTATCATTATTCTCATTATTAATTACCATTATTATTTTAACTCTTTTCCTTCCTTGTAAAGAAATTTCTGACTTCTTTTCCCCTTGAGAATGACATCCTTTCTTTTTTACTTGCCAATTATTTACCAAAATACTTCACTTTGGTGTTTTGAAAGACCAATTCCTCCAAGAATAATGAAATTTTACGCTGATTTATATTAATGTCGAAGATATGCCAAATAAGGATTTCCAGTAGGCTACAAGACTAAATGGGAGAGGAAGAATTTTCAGAAGTTTGAGAGGCCAATGATGTGGTATTTACATATATTTCATTGCAGCACTATAAGTCTGTATCTAATATATGCATATATATGTATGTATATATGTGATTTATTTTAAGAATATTTGCAAATACACATGCTTTCCAGTCAGACCCTTCCTTAAAACTAATGGTGTTTGTCTTTCATGCATCTAATAAATGTAATTTCTCTACCATGTCTATAATATAGCTTCAATATCTAGTTTTCATCGACGTGCATGATTACATCTTCCTTCTGTGTGGTCCTTTTAATACCAATTTCCTCACTTTTTGCTTTTTTTTCTTTGTGATTTTGGCACAGACATAAATTTTCATTTTGTAGATTTTCCAGCTAGAACAAAATAAATGCATATTGCAATATATAGTGCTCTCATCCTTCACTGTTATTCACACAAAACTCATAAATCCTGAAAAAAAGTAAATCCTCTATGCATGGTGTGTGTGTGTGGGTATGTGTGTGTGTAGTCATCATGACAACAAATAAACTTCTTTATGGTTATATTTCTTACCAACAAGATTTTTAAAAAATGAATTCCCTCAAAAATTAACCCTATGAAGCATATTATTAACATTTCCCGGCCTGCAATGGTTCAATGCAGAAAAAATAGAATATTGAGGATTAAATTACCACAACTTCCCACAATTTAAAACTCAAACTAGAAGTACTTTGAGATTTCAGTGATAACTTTCATAAGAAGAGGTAATAAAATTTCACCCTACAAAAGTAGACTCTATCCTGAGACTTTTGACATTTGAGAGCTAAACCTTGACATTCAAATAATGACTATTTTTATTCCCTCACAAATGTGACAATGTGACTAATGTCCAGCTTTTTCTCAATCCATTTCCAAGTCAATGTGTATGTGTCCAAATACTTCTATATGGATAGGAAATCATATTCCATGTATATTTCATATTCTATACCTTTTAAATTGAGCAATTTTGCTTCTTTAGCTAGGTTTTTTTTATGAAGGATGAAATGTTTTGTTGCCTCAAGGATCTTATTTCAAGGGTAACAATAAATAAAAGCCCCAAAATGACTTGAGACCATGAATTACTGACCAGACTCGTGTAGTATGCCAGTACATGCTTGTAGTATGAAGCATCATGTAGTGTGAATAGCGTGAACATGTCTACAAATTCACATTCTTTAACTTTAACTAGGTCAAGCCTGTTATTTTAGGCTTTTAGGAAAGAAAATTGAGACAAGATTTAGAAATAATTATATTTGGCACTCATGCCAATTTTCTAATTCTGTTGGCAAAGAGAAGAAGCCTCTCAGTCCTCAAGCTAACTACAATGACCATCTGCAGCCAGAGTGCCAAGGCTGTAAATTCACTTTATAATTCTTCACAGCACTAAGCTGTCTTGCTATCATTGTTAACACTTCTGTCAGACACTTGACGATTGTTGTAGACAGTCATTTGTATTACACAAACAGTTGCAATGTGGAAAATGGTTTTACAGTTAAGTGTAGTATTTCAAATGCAGGGAAAAATTAAAGCTCTCTCTCACCCCATTTCCATCTCTGTGTCTTGTAGTTCTGTAATGTTTTCCAAGGTAGTTCTGGTATTCTTGTATAAGAGCTCTAAATAAAGTGCTCTTGCACTTTGTTCCAAAGTTGGTCTGCTGAATAAAGCATTATATAATACAAGAGTAATGGTAGCTTTTGAAAGTAATTTGGGATTCAAGTTAAGAAATTGTAAAATTAAGTTTCAAAAGATTATATGTTCTTAATACTCATTTTAGTTCAATTCTTCTGGTTATAGGTCTTTATTTTTTCCTACTTTTAAAATAAAAGCACACATTGAATGTAGATTATATATGGTACTACACATATATGCATAGATATATATTCTCTCTATATATAGATGAATATAATTGAGTTTTATATTCCTTCCCACTACACTTGAAATACAGTCTCTAATGCAGAAATCAGTGCCTAAAATAATTGCACCAAAGTGCTTTTATATATATTTAAGCACCAAGATTGCTGCCTATCCTTGCATCTCATTTTATCTGAGAGATAATTGAAACTTCATTGTTCCTGTAGTTTTGTTAGAAACAAGAATAGTAAAGGTTCAGCAACTGCTATCTAAAATAATTAAATTCCCTAAGTTACTAATGTGTCATGAAGAAGTGGTTTATATATGAAGCAAGGCAAGATTTACAATTTTATTATTTAAAAGTTATTAGTTCCTAACCCATATGGAAAACTAAGCTATTGGAAAAAACAGCTTAAGGAACCTTTCAAGTATCTTGCTCAGACATACTAAGAATGTCAAGGAATGAGATAATATCATGTGCATCTAAAAGATCCCGATGTTTGGCCCGGTTTAAGAATTGCTTGGGCATTACTGGGCATTAGTGACTCATGCCTGTAATCTTAGCTCTTACAGGGACTGAACTCTGAGGATCACAGTTCAAAGATGGGAAAGTCCATGAGGATCTTATCTCCAGTTAACTACCTAAACACTATAAATGGAGCTGTGACTCAAAGTCATAGAGTTCTAGCATTGAGCAAAAGAAACTCAGGGGCAATGCCCAGACCCTGGTTGAAGCCCCATGATTAATAAAAATAAACAAACAAAAACACATGTGGCCCAAAATTATTCAACTGAGTTTCAGTACTCATATTTAAAAGCTTTTTATCCTAACTACACACAACCAGTATTAACATACTAGGCTTAATGATTATAATATGGACAATTTCTTTTTATTTCTGATCTGTGACTCATACTTGAATTAAAATATTATGGAGGTGAATTTAAACAGTTCTGACCTAATAAGTAAAAGAGTAATTAGAAAGCGTTGGTGGAACTATGTAAGAATATATATTATGAACAATAAGAATATCAATTAAAGTGGAAAAATATTACTCCCAGTTAGTGGAGTTTTTTTTGAGTACTAATTCCTATTTTAATTAAATGTGGCTTCTATGTGGGGATGAAATCAGGAAATATTTTGTGGAGTCTTGATGACCTTCCAAACAAGCATTGTGCTATGAACCCTTGCATAACTTTTCAGAATATTTGAAAAAAAGATCTTTCATAAATTCGAATTGTTCCATCTGGATTGTTCTTGGAACTTATTGAGCATAAGGCTCACATACCCATTTATTTGCCTTTGGGGCTAGTGCAAGACAGTGACAAGTGTGTTCTTTCTTATCGATACATGAAGAAATATGCGCAGAGCTGTGCTTTTTTATTTTGAAGATGGAAAAGACGGAAGGCAGAAACAGAAAGGTAGAGACAGAGAGACAATCTTCCCTAACAGATCCGCCTTGTGGGGAAACAAACAGTAAAGTATGAGTGAAATAAATTCTGCCAAGGCGAAGTGACAAGTATGAAAAATAAAATGCTTGCACACTCAATATCAAAGCACAATCACAGAGCATGAGCGTCAGTGAAGTATCTTTCTGTGCATAGAGAATTCAAAGCAGAGAAAGCAGCCTGTGATGTTAAATTGCTCTTGCATAGTAGGTGATAGTGTGAATGGTAATGTGAAAGCAAGCAGGCAGTTGAAGATTTGTAGATAGATAGATAGATAGATAGATAGATAGATAGATAGATAGATAGATAGATCTGCTTTGCTGCCAAAGCCTAGCCATATCTCTGGATAGATTTTACTCCCAAAATTTCCTCATCTGTAAAAATAGAGTTCATAATAGGATTGTGGTAAATATAGATAATCACAAGTCTAAATGAGAAGACATGACAAGACATGAGAAAGGGTATCAATGTATGTGAAGTAATGCACCTTTCATCTGGCGAATGTAATGTAACTCTTCTATGAATTATAATAAAAAATATATGGGAAAAAAGAAAATATTCCTAGATATTTACTTGTTCATTGAATGGATTAATGCATATATTGCATATATAAATTCCTACCTTTGGATTCCAATTCCTGTGTTCTCTACACAAAACTGCACTGTAAAGGCTTACTGGCTTTGTGGGTTGGGTAGAAGTGTTCCTCTGAGAAAGCTATGAGCTTTGGGAAAATGATTTGATCCTAAGAGCTCTAACCTCTGCAATAGAAGACCCCGGGGTTGGATTTAAAATTCAGTGGCATTAAGAACTGGCAGAAACTTGAAGCTGGAGCCTAGTTTAAGCAATTAGGTCATTAGGGCACATCTTTGAAGGGTTTCATCTTTTATCCTAGACCTTTCCTCTCTTTACCCCTCTGTCTTATCGTGTCACCTTCCTCCAGCAGGAACATCTCGGAAGCTAGGAGCCAAGATAAATATTTCTTTCTCCTAAATTGTTGGCTCAAGTATTTTGCCATGATGATGAGTAGTGACCACCACAGATCTTCTGTAGAAAAGTTCATAAACCTATTATTGCTAGTTACGATTTGGCAGGAGGAAATGAGAGGTGAAAACTGAAAAGCCCTAGCATCATAGTCTTTCATGTTTGAGAATGTTTGATTGTGTTTACTGGAATGTAAAATCAGCCTGTGAATTTCAAATGGGAAAGAAAAGTAAGTTTATACACTGAAGGGAGCACAGCAGGCCATAGAATGCCAAAAGTCATGAATTTGGATATGACTCAAAAGGTATGGACAAAAATTATCTTAATTGTTTTTATGCACTGGTTATCATGGGGATAAAACATCAAAATTAGATTTTGAAGTGATTGGATTATTTTATGAGCTTCAAAAGCATTTACAGGTAACCAGCTGAGGCAGTAATTTCTTAATCAAACCTCATGATGTGGGAAGTAAATTGATCTTTCAGAGGTCAGAATGACATTTATGGGCATGAAGGATTTCTATCTATCTGAAACTGGCTGACTGTGCATCAAGAGAGATAAAGCCTGAGTGCAAGGATTGATCACCAAACATGGAGCACAGTTCTTCGTCTATAAATTAATCATTAATCCTCTATAACAGCAAACAGAAGTTCTCACCTGAAATAAGTTCAAATTTATTAAATTGAAGTTTTTGAGAAGATTAACCAACAGTGGATGAGTAAGCTTGCCTAAAAATGATAAGTGTGTGTGTGTGTGTGTGTGTGTGTGTGTGTGTGTTGTGTGTGTATACAACAGCAATCAAGCCACTTCTAGAAAATGAACTCTGGACCTCCTGAGTGGGGGAATAAAGTTATAATAATCAATATGCAGATGTGAACCACATAACTTAAAGGAATGAGTAGGACTGTAAAGTTGAAGGAAAATGACTGAAGGAGATGGCATTGATCAAAATGCATCTCACTCATAAATTCATGGACATGTTGAATTGAAACCCTTTGGTACAACTACTTAAAAGTAGAAAGAAAGAGAGAGGGGGAAGAAAGAAACCACCAAATGCTGCTGCTAAATATTTATTTGACCTGCAGTAGTGTGCCTGACAAAGGGAAACGGTTTTGGAAAAGATATGCTCCTATAGACCAGGACTAGGAGAAATACTATTCTTAGAATTCTGTAGTATAACCAAGATAATAAATATTTAGAAAACAGCTATGTTTGTACTAATTGCATCAAAAGTCTATGTGCAGTGTTCTTAAGTAGACTACATTTCTAAAAATAACACAAATGTAAAGGTTTCAGTATGCTGGCATGATAACAGGGAATCTTATATTTACATCTTTAAAACACTTTTAAATTTTTGACATCGATAAAATAGCCTTTATCTGGAGTAATTATATATTTTTAGTTCTTACATTATCATGAAGCTTTAGCATATTGAAAACAATTGTCTTATGACTTACTGAGATGCTCTTCTCCATAAATAATAAACACATACTAAAGTTGTGTTTATTTGTGTTTGTTTGTGCATTGTTTTGCTTTACTATCTTTTTGTTTTCCCTCTGGAGATGGAAAATATGAAAAAATAAATTCTTAGAATATCAAACAGAACTAAGACTACTACGTATCAACACTTAGTGCTCATTGCCTGTGGGGCTTCCTAGCTATTGGTGTAGGAGCCTAGGTTGCTACCTGTGTTTCCATGAGCTCCGGACCCGAAGGCAAGTAAGCTCTGGGCACACCCAGTGAAGTGACCAGTCGGGAGCCAGAGAGCCCTGGCTGCTTCACCCTCCGACAGGAGCTCCAGGGTACTCCCAGCAAGTGGGGCATGTCTCAGGACACCACTGGCTGACAGTCCATTCAGGAAGGTCCCTATTCACTCCAGGTATGACGTGGCTGCCACCACTCGATCTGTATTTTAGTGAGCATATTTTCTAAAATAAAGTTAGATCTGCACCTGGAATCTGGTCTCCGGAGTCTGTGTTCCCAGGATTATTCGTGGGCTCTGTCGCCATTTTACTCCCCTCCTAGACATCTGAGAAGGACCCCAACAATTACCTTTGCCACATACTCATTACTTACATTTTCTAAATGTAAATATTTGGCCTTCTAACTTTGCTCTTGGAGATCTAAACAAAATGTAAACAAAACATATTCTTTGAGTATTGTAAGATAACGATCAAATTGAGGTCTAGAGATATGGTTAATGATATTTCTATATAATTCTAAGCACACACAGTAGAAGGAAAGAACAGGAAAAAGAACAGAAAAAGAAGAAGGAGGAGGAGGAGAAGGAAGAGAAGGAGGAGAAGGAAGAAAAGGAGGAGGAGGAAAAAGAAGAAAGAAGTCAAGCTTTGGTTGGTATATCTTGCAATTGAAGTTACCTACTCCATCTCTCTATATTCTGGAAAACCCACTATAGCCGGCTTGTCAGATTGAGCCAACTTATTTTTCATGTCTCAGCAAAGATTTGCTTCAAAGAAATCTCCCTTTGAAACCTGTGATAAAAGAATTCTCAAAGCAAACTGAATCCTTCTTCAAATAACCTTTATTTCTCAAGGAAATGAAAAGGGAAACACAGCTCTTACTTGAGATACATTTTTAATCGTATTTTGAATAGCTTTACTTCTTTTTCCCCAGTAGGAATGAATATGGTACTGTTCATAAACATATCTAAAGAATGGATCACCTTCCATCTACATAATAGGTACATAAAACTGAATTTAAATGGAATGACAGGAGAATTTAAGATTGTGAGGTAACATGTGAGACTGTCTCAGAAAAAGAAAAAATAATGAAAAATTAGAAGCTATGTTACTTGACTATACTGAGGATGAGCTGGGAGTAAAAAGCATGCAGTCAGAATCCTATAGCAAAAGACCAAAGCTGAACTCTTCCATAGGCAAGCAATGCTATTTTTGGAATGTAATTGTCTCCATTTTCTTTTTCCATATATTTTTATTGTAATTAATAGAGGGGTTACATTATATTCACCAGATAGAAGGTGCATTACTTCACAAACATTGATATACTTTCTCATGCCTTGGTCCCCATTTCCCTCCCCCCACCCCTACCCCTCATCTTGTTTCCCCCCTTCCCTATCCTATTTCAAATAGCCAAATAAACATATATACAATATATCAGATAACATGGTAAAATACTCTAACAATATGAGATAACCAAAGGACAGCAAAAGAGATGAGAGATAACATAGGACATTAAGGACAACAATCACTCATTATATGGCATTTTTTCTATATATCCTGGAGGTCCTTTCATTTAGCATCTATACTATATGGCCTTATGTATTTAGCTTTTGTTCTATTGTAAATCTCTGCTAGGAGAGCCAAAAGTTTCTACTGACTATGACAAATGAGTCTCCCCCATTTTTCTGTGTCTGAAAAAATTAACCCAAATCTCACAGATATTAATTTGAAACCCTAAAAATAATCTCTCTTAGTTTTCATATCTTTTTGTTATGAATAAAATGGTAATAATGTGACATTAGTAGGAGTGTCTTCCAGAAGGCTTCAAGCAAATATATTTTTGAGGTTTTAATTGTTAATAATAGATTTAGAAAACCTTAGATACCATCTAGGCTTTCTTCTTAATAAAGAAGTAACACCCTTATCATATTAGATTATACAACTTTGTGTATTATTTATAGTCTACTTTGAAAGGTTTGATGTTTTCTATGATGTTTCTTCATCATAGAAAACAGTAAAAAGATGGCTTTTTTATTTTGTAATTTGTTCTCTTCTTCAAGCAATAAAACTCATGGTATGCTGTGATAAAAATAGATGTTACAATACTGCACAATCTTATAGATGATTCCTGCACTCATGACCCAGACCTAAATTTTATATTTTATACTCATGTCTCAATTCTTGTAACTCCTAACAAAGCTACCTCATTGTTTGCTCAAGAAACTACCCTACCTATTTATTTCCCAGTGACATTCCTGCAATGCTTGTAATTCATAGTCTTCTAGTTTCCTTATCAGAAATTTTCATGGTTGCTTTTCATGTATGTGCATGGAAAGAAATGGTTTAATCAATGTCATGTTAAAAGTTTGATTCATGGCTTCAGGCTTCCTTGATATCATGAAGACTGTGGTCTTTATGTCCATGGGGACAGCCACTGCAGGTACAGCGCATCTCCTTACTTTCAGCTAGTAGAGTTTTATGCTCTGCATTGTCTGTACAGCCTGTGACCAGCAAATCCCTGAGATCTCTTTTGTGGAATCACTTCTTGACTGGCTGTAATTCTGCCTTTGGAAACTTACTTAAGGAAAGATGAACAATTGTCTTTGCCTTCCACCATCCTAACTATGCCTTCCCCAAGAGGAATGTGCCTTTTAATTAGACTACGCTAGGAAAAAAAGGTATCCTCACTACCTCTATGGAAGTGGTTCGATAATTTAAGTCTTTCTAACCATCCTTAGGTGTTTCTGGGATAATACATGAATTTGGAGGTTTCTTTTGTTTTTCTTTTTGTAAATACTGACTTTGCTTAAAAATCTTGTCTCCTTTTTCATTAGATGTTCAGTCTGGGTCTAGTTTTCAACTTTCTATCACATAATAAGTCTTACTGTCATTAGCAGACCTATGAAGTCCCTGGGACAGCTAAAACAAAGCTCACACATTTAAACAGACAAAAGAAACATGCGTTCAGAATTTTGCAAATATCACTTCTTATTTCTGTCTTCTGCAAATACATTGTGAAGGCTTTCTGCTAGTCAAAAATTGATTGCTTTCCACTTCTGCATTCTCATATTTAAAAGCTCTTTCAGAATGCTTTTCTAACATTATCTGTTTTATGATTCCTACCAGTAAAGGCCGTCTCCATTCTCTCCTATATCTCTTCACCTTCTTCCTGTCTTGCACTATGCTCAAAGTCATGTTATGAGTAAAATAACAATAGTAATATCTGAAAATGATTATGAATTATGAAACAAAGCCTCCCAAATGAAGAGCCCAATTTTAGGAATAGTAATGAGCTAAACAGTGTAAGAAATCTGAGCTGTTGCTCACTCCTGTAGTCCTAGCTATTCAGCAGGCTCAGATCTGAGGATCCTGGTTCAAAGCCAGCCTGGGAAAGGAATGTCCATGAGACTTTTAGTTCTAACAAAACTATTCAGTGATCTCATATCATTGCAGTATCTTACCTTGTTATCTGATATGTACATATTTATTTGTTTATTTGAAATAGGATAGGGAAGGGGGAAAACAAGGTGAGGGGAGGGGATGGGGGTGGAAAATGGGGACAAAAACATGAGAAGGGTTAGCAATGATTGTTAAATGATGCACCTTCTATCTGGCAAATATAATGTAACCCTTCTATTAATTACAATAAAAAAGTTTTTTTTTTAAAAGACCAGAGTGATGCTGTGGTGCAAGTGGTAGAGCACTCTCCTTGAGCACAAAAAGCTCAGGGGCAGAGCACAGGCTTACAATTCAAGCCCTAGGACCAGTTCAAAAAAAATAAAGAAAAAGCCATGACAGTGGGTTTTGATTTTTGTATAGAACTTCATAATGTACATTTCCTCCTTCTTTGAAAAATCCAAATTATTATTGCAAAGATAATTGTAAAATTTTAAACTTATCAGTGTATCCAGTATATAGCTTTCCAGAGTTTTTCTCATACAAATGTAATTTTGTTCATTACAGTTTACAATGGTCTTAGTACATATACTTTAGGTTGAAAATTTTAAAATTCAGAGAGGTTAGGGCACTTGCTCAAGTACAAATATTAACTTGATGATAATCAGAACATATTGAGAAAAAAAACCCACTAACTCCATACCTCAAATCTTCCTTCACAAATGGGGAGCAACAAATCTGGAAATGCTCATCTTTGCAGATGAAGTCATTATTCTGTTTGGGGTAGACTATTTGCAAGCATGTTTGGGGTTTATTTTACTTATTAGTAATAATGAACATGCCAACACTGTCTATTTATTATGCAGCACTCGCCAGAAATAAATTTCACACTATTGTGAGGATCTGGATGCATGCCTGTAACATCAGTCACTGCCAACCCACCATTCTATTTGTTATCCTCATGAACAGAATAAAACTTCTGTCATCTGAGAGTAGCTTTTGGCATCAAGAATGTCTGGGTTCTGTTCACTAAGGCCCATTCATTCTTTATTGCTTTGGGCCAGCAATCTACTTCTCTTCTGCCCAAAGATTCCCCCTCTCATGGTTAAAAAGCTAATAGTTGCATCCTACTGTGTGAAGAAAACTACCATTCAAAGGTGATTAAATACCTCAGAAGGAAGGCATACTTTTTTCCTCTTTGTTTTCCTCCTTTCTCATCTTTCTGATCCTACTTTAATTACACCTTGACTACTCTGTGTAGCATTCTTAAACACTACACATTGTAACAGGATCAGAATAACCAAAGGGTTTTCAGTGACATTTTTTGATTATTCTATACTTAGATTTTTAAATTTACAAAGATTTTATTCTTTTTTTTTTTGCCAGTCCTGGGCTTGAGCTCAGGGCCTGAGCACTGTCCTTGGACTTTCTCAAGGCCAGAGCTCTACCACTTGAGCCTCAGCACCACTTCCGGCTTTTTTTTTCTATATATGTGGTACCAAGGAATCGAACCCGGGTCTTCATGCATGCTAGGCAAGCACTTTAACCACTAGGCCAAACTTCTGGCCCGATTTTATTCTTTTATTTATGTCTTTTTTACTCCTTCCTGTTTTCTCCCCTCCCTCCCACTCTCTCCTTTCTCTTTATTTCCTTTCTTCTATCTTTCTTTTCTTTCTTCCTTTCTTCCTCTCTTCTCTTTTTTCTTTCTTCAAACTGAGTGACAAAACATTCAATGATTTGTAGAACACTATCCCAATATAATGCAGGAAAATGGAGTAAATTGTGCTTACTTAGACTTAATGGCTACCTTCTAGATACATTCAATGTGCAAACACATCAGTAAATATTCAGTCTGCCAGAAGCAAATCCTATCGTTTTATGTACAAGTTGGGAACAAACTTTTATAAAAGATGGTGTCTGTTGTATTCTTTTGGTGTGTAAAATCCAATCTGTCTCGACACTAAGTTTCTAGAAGAAAAAACAACAACTTATTCTAAAATGTCATAGTAACTGCTGCAGTTCAAGCAAACAGAGGCTTATGCATTAATCATGACTGTGAGTAAACTAAGTAAAGCACTTTTGGGTCCCTTTTGTTCACCATTTAAAAAAGAGATTTGAAGATATTAGATAGGTCAGTGTTCCAGATCAAAACAGCGTTTTAGAGTGCAGCCTTTCTGACTTTCCCAGAAAATCTGTGTCATATACAATGATGTGAGTATCAATCACAGCTTAAATACAAGTAACAAGATAAAATGCATTGTAAACATTAGCATATCTAAGCATTCAGGGTCTGACCTACTGCCATGGATTCTTCAAGCAAATTTTGAGATCTGCTAACATTCACTAGCATCTGTATCTGTCCTTTTGTAGATATAGTTTTTACTACCCTGTGTGCTGTTAATCCTCATCACTTCTGTTACACAAGCATGTGTACATGCACACATGCACATACACATATAGCATATACCATTACCTATATGGAAAGTCTGTGGAGAAATATTTTTTAATCACGGATGTAATAATTGTAAGATGATGTTATCTGTGTCTGAATGTGGTAGGAGTGGTTGTGGCAAGAACCTAAAGTATTGCTTGGTGTAGTAAATATTAATTTGAGTTTCTATGTATAACTTCTATATTTTAACCAACGTCATTTTATGTCAGTTACAATTTATTGACTGATGTTTGATAAATATTCAATAAATGATAAGAAATATCTTCAGCAAAATAAAGATGGAGCTGTTTATCCTATTTACTGTTTCCATCAACTTATTAAACAGCTAAAGCAAATACATAATTTCTACCTCATCAGATCCATTGCTAAAATCAGAAAAAGACATACTTGGATGTCCATGATTACAATTAAATATTATGACCTGTTTCCTATGCCTTTTTATGTGCTGGAAGGAAGATTACATTTCTGAAAATGCCTCATTAGTATAGCATTATGAGTCTTTTTCTCAAGTAGAAAGTTACTATGTACTGAGTAATACTAACTCAGTTAACGTAAGAGCTCTCTTCTATGTTTTCTTCTCTTTCTCCTTTTATTACTTCTTCTTTAGTCACGTTGAATTTCTTTCCTTTTTCCTTTTCCTTTTCTTTTCTTCTTTTCTTGTTTCTTTTTGACCATTCCTGGGACTTGAACTCAGTGACTGGACATTGTCCTTGGACACCTCATGTTCAAGGATAGCTCCTAGCTACTTGAGCAACAGATAGCATCACTCTGGCTTTCTCTGTGTATGTGTTACTGAGGAATAGAACCCAGGGATTCCTGCATGCTAGGCAAGCACACTATCACTAGGCTATGCTCCTAGCCTACTCCTGTTGATTTTCTTAGCTTTTGTTCAAATTTTGTGGGGACTTTTGGGGAGGCGGACATGGGACTTGAACTCTGGGCCTAGGATCTGTTCCTGAGCTGTTTAGCTCAAGACTAGCACTCTACCACTTGAGCTACAGCACCATCTTTATTTTTCTGGTGGTTAATTGGAGATTAGAGTCTAATGGACTTCAGTGCCTGGACTGGCTTTGAACAATGATCCTGAGATCTCTGCCTCCTAAGTAGCTAGGATTACAGGCATGAGCTACCAGCACCCAGTTTGTTCAAATATTTTTGATGTTTAAGTAACTATAAAAGGGTTGCCATTCAACAAGGCAGTTGGTTAATACAATATATCTTGATCAACTGCACTCTTTCATCATTTTCACCCATCCCTCTCTTATGAAATCCCTTCCCTCAAGCTTCTTAATTTTGTAAGACATACATTGATTTTTTAAACTGCATTCTTCTCTTCTCCACTTAATTTTCCCATTTCTTTCCTCTCGATCCCATCTCTCTCAAATGCCTGCTTCCTGATGTTTTATTTTTCTGAGCGTTGACTTTATCTTTCTAAGTAATTACACTATTTGAATTCTCCCTTGACCCTACATATTTAAAACCAACAATCCCATTAACAGGCTAGCAAGCCAAAGTACTTTCAGAAGTAAAAATGGGCAATAGACACATGAAGAAATGCTTAACATGCCATAAATGAAAGGCAAATAAAAAAAACATTTTGAGATTCCACCTCATCCTAGTAAGAATGGCCATGATCATTAAAATAAAGAGTAACAGATGCTACCAAGGATACTGAAAAAATAAAAACACCCTCTAATATATTGTTGGTGGGATTGTAAACTGGTTCAACCACTCTAGAAAGCAGTGTGGTGGTTGCTCAAAAAATTAGACCCTTTCAATTTCACTCCAGGGACTGTATACAAAAGATGGCAAACCAGAACAAACTATACAGCATACAGTAAAGTCACCAGCCCAACTATGTTTACTGCAGCATCATTCATGATAGCGAAGGTAAGGAATAAGCTCAAATGGACAAATGGATCAAGAAAATGTAGTATTTATACACAATGGAATTTCACTTATCCATTGCAATGAACAGTATTGTACCATTTGTAAAGAAATGGAAAGACCGTGTACTAATTGTGTTAAGTCAAGCCCAGAGAGACAAAGGTTGAATATTATCCCTTATATATTGTGGAAGCTACATTTAACTTATAAACTAAGAAATAAATCTGTGTTGTTATTTATTTTGTCCATAATAAATTCTGAAGACAACACACAAATTAGGTAGAGATAGAAGCTCCTTAGAATCTTTGTTGAAATGAAAGTCTAAAAGATTAGAAATGCATTGCTAGAGCATGCATCATCTTCCACTGCCATTTCAAGAAGGCATAATAGTACGGCAACCCAAATCCATTGGGGCTTCTTATACAGTATTACATTCCCTCCATCATGAACATAGACCTATAAGATTTAATGTGTTCAGCCTTACTGTGCTCCAATCCCACCTTATTCTTCTCCTCTTCCTTCTTTTGTAAACCAAATTGCTCACACTGTGATATTACATCTTGGAAGCAGGTAAGCTCTTGTGATTTTTCATAGGAGATCTCAGATGTGTTTGCTTTGAATCTTGGGAGAAATTTGGAACCTGGACTTTTAAATAATGTAGGAACAGTTAACTTCTTGGGAACTATTGGAGATAGACTCAGGTTTGGGAGAGGCAGGAGCAGAATAATATAGCTTGAATGAGAAAATAACATAATAAAATATGTACCTATTCTCCGTTCATAATGTATGCTGTGGAAAGCTTTACAGAATGCCTATTTATATATTAGTGATTCACATTATCATCCTGAATCATTGCTGAAGAAAAGAAGAGCTATTGTTATTCAGATTTGAGAAATCTAGAATCTGTATCTTAACTATAAATTTAAAGAGCAGAAACTGTAGCTTTAGGGTAATATAAACTTAATTTTAAATTCCATATGTATTTTTTGTTTTCCTTTTAACAAGGCCAGGAGCAGGTAAGTTGGCAGCACTGGATCAGAATATGGAATAGGGCGTATGTGACCAAGATGCATTGCATTCATAAGGTGCTTTGGTGAATGGCAACTCTTTTCGACAAGTATTCAAAGAAAGTAAAACACAGTGTTTGTAAAAAAAAAAAAAAAGATACTAAAAACTTCAAATTACAGGCTGTTTTTTTGCAGAGCAGCAACAAGCTCATGGATTAGAAACCACAAAAACAAACTTACACCCTGAAAAAATTTTCAAAGAGAAAAACATTTCTATCTGTGTGTATGGCAGAAAATGATAGGCTTGGAATTAGAGTTTTGTCCATTGTATCTTCCTCATTTTTACATACTCTAGAAGGGTAATTTTCCAAGTTCATTTCACATTAAGCATTTTCAGTGCATACAAACTCTCAATACTCCAAACAGAAATAATTCTTGACAATACATTCCCACTCTTGACAGCAAGAGAGGAAAGATATTAAGGACAAATGAAAAAGACATAAGGAGAATTGAAAACATTAAGCAAATGTGACAGTTGCTAGTATTAATTCCTTTAAGTGATAAAGTTGCTTCACCTAGAAAAAAGTTACTGATTAGAACAAATGTTTATTGCTTTTGAGTTGTTAAGAAGGTGACTAGGGTCAGACACAAAAGCATTGGTTTTATAACCAGGAATACTAAAAGTTTATGCCTCATCTCTTAATGTTCAATGTTATACTAGCTGGGATAGGAAACAGGAGCACAGACCCAGTGAGACTTACCATCTTGATATACAGTATTAGGCTAACGCAAAATTGATTATACACTAGCTCATTGCTGTAAAGAAAAATCTATAACTGCTAATGGGTTTTGCTCTCAGGGTTGGAAGTCACAAAAATATTATATTCCTGTCCTTGAATATTAATTAACTTTTCCTTAGTGACCACTTGGGGAAATAAAAGACCACAGAAGGCTGAAAGGCTCACATAAATTTCAACTACTATGTACTTTAACAAAATAAAGTAGACTATTATGCCAGCTGTGTGCTTTTCTATATGATAGAGCTTAGAAGAGCTAGGGACTATCATTCTGCCCATCTATATTATCCCTAATGGATATCTGGTACAATTCAGATTTCTCTTCAGGAAAATCTAGATTAACCAAAGAGAACACAATTCTGAAGTGTATATTTGGGAATATTATTATCCCTACTTGTGACGTTACAACAATGCTGTCTGGCTCTGGCCTGTTTGGAACATTTCATCACATAAGTAATACATAAGAGAATAATATAATATAACATATATTACTGTATGTATAAAAGACTGTAACGAGTTTCCTCAATTGAAATAAAATTCTGCTACACCTTGATATGTCTTGATTAGAAAGGAAAACGTGTTGATTCACAAGTAGAAGCAAATGTAACCATCAATAACTTGTCTCTGGAGGTAGGAAAGTTCATCAACTCTCCACTGAGGTTTCTTTATCTTCTTTTGTCAGCTGAAACAAAGATGGATTTCCTTTCAAAGGAAGCTATGGCTATGATTTCTGTTTTTAAATGTACAAAACAAACTGTAAGCGCAGAAAGATCAAATTTCAATGCTTAGGCAACTCAAATGCTAAAGTATCTGACATCATTGGGACCTGGTTTATATTTCAAAGTTTGGAATATGGGGCGATAGCTCTGGTATTTTACTTGCCCCCTACCATCTCCAGTAGTCCCTGAAGCTATCTGCTTTTCCATATAATTTTTCTATCTTATCCGAGGGAGTGGAGATGGACATAGAGCTAAGGAAGCAATCTCACTCATTGCTTTGCCAATGAGATGATCACACATGTGATGCAAAGAAAAATGTCAAAATGGCTTACATGATTGGGCCTCTGGTCACACTTGTCCTCTACAGCTGCTGTGAAAGAGCTTACGCATGATAATTTGGACCAGGGACATATGGAGACCATTCAAAGTTCCCCAGTTTCCCTAGAGACGACCATGATAGGTCACCAACAACCAGATGACCCCCAAGCATGAGCAGCAATGTAGCAAGGACCACTCCATTTATAAGCAATAAATTATGGTTGTTTCTTTGGCCCACATTATTATCAAGGCAATAGACAATGAAAAACTTTGTATTGAAGATAGAGTGCTGCTCTGATAAAATATGACCCCTTGAGCTAGGAATCAGGAAACAAGACAATAAGAACACTTTTTGAGCAGGTTTGGGAAACAGGAGGAAGCTATAAGAAAAGCAAAAGATGATATTTTGTTAGGAAGCTCTGTTACACTTAGTAAAACTATCATAAATAACTTGAAAGTTGGAAAATGTACTTTATAAGCTCTAAGATCTTTATGATCTTAAGATAACTTTGAAAATGTTTTTGCTTGTTTTAGCTATTAACAGCAACTTTCTAGAAAAAAAAATTCTACTTTTCAAGTAGCATTTAGCAAGCACGTAGTGAGCAAAGATATTCTGAAAATTGAGGCTTTGGAAAACAAAATGATTTTTATCTCTGGACCTTATTTTTCCCCCATAAATTTTGTCAGCATCAATTAGTTACACAGAGGCTCTATTCTGATATGTCCATGTGTACATTCAGTGAAGTTTGATCACACCCCTTATATCCTGTTACCTTCCTCAAACCAGTCTCAGTCAACTGTTTTGCCCCATTTTCTCAAATGGACCTAAAGTATTCTGACCATATTCATCCTCTTTCACCCTCTTCAATTGCCATCATCACTTCCAGTGGTACCTGTACTCCAATCAGGATCTCTATTACAATTGTTGTCTTTTATTAGTTTTAGACAATGCTAATTGTTCAAAGAGTTTTAACCATGGCATTTTACACATGCATATAAATTACATGTAAGAGATACTTACATTAATGCAACCTCTCAGGGTCAAGGCTAACTTAACAGCTTTGAGTTCTTCTATAAAGATCTCTGGAAGAATTCAATTGGGGTCCTTAGGTGAACTCACAGAGTCCTACAAATGTGAGTAGTTTTGTCAAACAACAGCCTAATTTGTTTTTTAAAAATATCAATAATTAAGTATACAGAGCTAGATATGTCTTGAAAATGTGAAATCTAATTTGAATATATGTAAAGTACTCAAGCTGGATGCTGTTGGCTCACACTTGTAAGCCTAGTTACTCAGATGGCTGAGATCTGAAGATTGTGCTTTCCTAGATATGAAAGTCTATGAGAATCTTATCTCCAATTATCCACCAGAAAACCAGAAGTGGCATTGTGGCTCAAGTGGTAGAGTGGGTAGCCTTGAGTTGAAGACCTCAGGGAGAGTTCCCAGGCTAACTTCGAACACCTAACTAACAAAAAACCCCTCAAAACTGATATATGTAAACCCCATGGAATTTTAAATATAGTCACACTTGTCTTGATCTAAAGTTACTTGGCCAACCTCAATTACAGAATCGTTGCTAAATGAAGTAACCTACTGTTGGAGTGTCCCAGGACTTTTGTCTACAAGGATTCTCTCTTTGATTCACTAGCACAAAAAAACAAACAAAATGTACTTTTAAGATACAGAGCACCTCACGAATTTGCATGTCATTCTGGCAGTTCAGGGGCCATGCTATTATTCTTTCAGTCCAAGTTTAGCCTATAAGTTTCCAAAATGAGTACTATTTCTATGAATGTGATGCTAAATTTGAACAGAAAAAAGTAAAGATAACTTTTGTCTAATCCAAGATCTCTGCAACAGCTCTAGGACTTTGAGGCTATTGTCCTACACCACCTGTTCTGAGCACAGCATGTGCAAGCTAATGTGACAGGAAATGGAAAGATTGTGAAGCAAAGACAAACTTACTGGGTGAGGCCATTTCCAATTAACTAAGACTCAGATAATACCTAAAATGAAATGGATACCACTGAACAAAATTCAGAGGTTTATTGAGCAATTGAGGCTGTGTTTTTGGTTATAAGAATACTTGATTAACATATGAATGGGAGTCCTCAAATCAAAGACTAAACAGCATGTGTTAGGAGTACAAAACCATTACTATACTAACTTTATCGTCTTCCATTGTTGCATCACAAATAGTGGATTTAATCAAGGGTTATTGAATTTTTCCCTCACACTGAATTTGTAGGGCACCTGTTGAAAAGAGTGAACTTATAATTACTTAAGTGTAAACTTACTTCAATGCTTAGATTTACACATATCATACATATTGTTCAGCTACAGAGAAGTGAACATCTGCACAAAGCAGTCATTTGCACTGAGAAGCACTCACCAAACAAATTATCTGGAGAATGTAGTTAATGTTAAATAGGCTTCCAATGATATTTGCACATCTGTCTGTGAAAACAAGTATACATCCTTAACATTTTACTGCAAGAAATGTCCTATTTGAAAATAGGAGACCAAATGAACTTTTCAGTAAAAAGGCCTGCACAAATAAAAGCAATCATTACTTCAATTGTTAAATGACTTGGGATATTCTTCAAGTGGTAGGATGCCTGCCCTAGTAAGGGTAAGTCTTTGAATTCAAATTGTAGCACCAACAAAGCCATTACTTTCAAATGGACATCATAACCATACCTGTCTTTCTTTCTGTCTATATCTATATCTATAATACTATAGATATAGATATCTTTGGCTGTATAAGTATATAAAATAAATAAAATATAACTGCAGATATATAAAGTATATGAATCCATAGATGCCTATACATAGGTTCATAACTAACACTAATGCACATACTTGTTCTTTATAACTTAGAAATATCACTGAAGCCAAAGTAATGGTTCTTACTGTCAGGAAAATCTAAAATACCTCATGGATGTTTAATCTTCTTTGTAAAGAGATATTGAAATAAACTGATGTTATTATAGGGAGCTATTAGTCCTATTTTGGAAAGCCATTCATTTGCATCGAACATCACATCATCTTAAACTAGGTACAAAGAACAACTTAAATGACAGCCATTTTCTGTTCATCTAAGGTTTCTTGTTAGCTAGTACTTAGAGCTTGCACATAAAAAAACTTTACAGATTCCCTTCAAGCCAGAAGAAACAAACATCAAAATGGTTAGAAATGTATTCAGAAGATCATAGTAGTACTGGGAGTGTGGCCTAGTGAGAGAGCGCTTTCCTAGCATGTACAACACCCTGGGTTTGATTCCTCAGTACCATATACACAGAAAAAGCAAAAAGTGGTGCTGTGACTCAACTGGTAGAGTGCTAGCCTTGGGTAAAGCTCAAGGACAGTGCCCAAGCCCTAAGTACAAGCACAGGACTGGTAAAAACAAAGATAGCAGTAGCAGACAAGTTGACATGAATGAGAGTGGGCTCTGGAATCAGATAGACAAGGTGAATGGTCCCACCTTACCTTACTAGGTAACACTGAATGAATGACTTAACTACTTCATGTCTTACTTTTCGATCTGTCAAATGTAAATCATAAGTATTCCTACATCATATACATCATATGGGAAAAGGGTAGTTATCACATGCATGCTAAACACTCAATACTCAGATATGTAACATTTCATTATATCTAGGTGTGACTACAAATTAGTTGCCAACTCCCTGTAATTACTAATAGAACCACTGGGCATTCATATGTGATTAAAAATTACAAGTTACTAATTAGTGATTAGTCCCTGACATTAAATGAAAGCATATTATTTTATCATGTGTCTTAACGCAAAGACAATAAATAGGCGAAAGAGTCTCTTAAACTGCTTTATCTTTAGGAATCTTGTCTCATTTCAAGACATTAAGGAATGTTGCTACCAGTTATGGGAAGAAAGTACTCATTTAAAAAAATTAAAGGAATTTGAAATAGGGAAGAGAAGGTGAAAAACAAGATGATTAGGAGGTTGGAAGAGAGAAAGGAGGACAAAAACATGAGAAGGGGTATCAACGTTTGAGAAGTATCTGATGAATATAACTGTAACCCCTCTATAACTTACCTCAACAATAAAAAAGAAAAATATAGAAAGCCAAAAAAATTAAAGGAATTTTCATCTAGGCTCTGAAGTGGATTCACTTCAGGAGTTTTGAAAAAACAGATCACATCTCTTCTTTTCACTGGATACAATAGTAAATGCCTGCACAAAATCTCTTCTAAAGCTAAAATTGTAAAACTGCCTGTGTCTATTAGTATCAAAGAGATATGTGATGGTGAATTCACATTTTATTTCTTGTTTAGGGGACTCCACCTTTTTTTCAGGGTTCATATAGAAGATGTTTTGTTATAACAGTTGCATGTAATTTTCCTGAAAATGAGTTGTATTAGGACCCTAGAACACCAAGGGCTGAGACCTGGTCCAGTGATAGATATCTCACTTCTGGAATGACACTAGGTTTTTTCTCTTGTACTTTAAAGCTTACTGAAGCCTTTCACCCTTAGGGTTTTTATCTCTAAAATAATAATAACCAACTTTCCTTAATAGGATTACTGTCATGAACAAATAATGCAATATGTCTAGAGATTTTAAAAGTTTGTTATTATCAATTATATATGTTTAGATAAATATACTATATATATTAATTATATGTTCTTTATTCATCTATAGATCTTCCTCCAAGATTTCTTTGTGTTTTCAAATTAGAGAAATGTGATTCAATAGTGGATACCTAAAAACTAGGCAAACCATAACAAGGATTAAGATTCCTATGAACAAGATTTAACTTGCAACTGGCTTACTACATTTGAAGACAACATATGTGATCTCCTTCTGCTTCCAGGCAGCTCTCTGAACACATTTTCCCACTCACTACACAAAATCTTACATGACATTGTCTATCAATAGTATTTTAGGCATGGTATTGGCAAACTGCCCACTTAAGAGAAACCATGTTCATCTTCCATATAAGCAGTAGCTTCTATAGAACTCAAGTCGCTTTGTGAGCAAGCTGACTATTCTAGCACAGTGACAAATGCCAGAATCTTTTACAAATCCAACACCGTCTTTATGCCTATTGATAGAATACCCACTTCTTCCTAAGTTTTCTATCCAAAGGTTAGCTCCCTAATCCACTGCCAAACCTAAATACAATTTTGTTCATGTACTTATGACATTTCCATACTGGTCACTCTATGTATGTTTTTTGTTCCTTTCATTGTATGCCATTGAAAGGGCATTGTATTTTTCTTTCTCCTCTTTTCAGTAAAGCACATGGCTGATGTTATTTAAGGCCTTAATGTTCCACAGTGGAGTAGTATATGAGGTCATAAATGGCTCTAGCTGCTATCAAAAGCCTTTGCTTCAACCCAAGCATTTAATCATCTGTAAAAGCCAGTTACAAGCTCATATACTTCCTCACCACAAACATTATTTGTCTTCTGTGACAAGGAGAAAATATTCTTTAAACACAGATTAAGTAAATCACATCCACCCCAAAATTAATAGTCAAATATTTTGTTATTCACAATAATGTGAAAACTATGCACCTTTACTGCTTCTTTCAGCATGTATTATGTATTTAATGCTTGCTCATGTCTGAAGCCAGAATATATGATGTAAATGCTAAGTATTACTGGTAGTGTTATTATATAAAATAGTTTGAAATCATAGATTAGATTATAAAATAGCAAAAGCTAAGGTGCTATAAGGAAAGGAAATTCGATTTAAACATATTTCACCTCAAAAGATACATTTTTCTTCCTGAGGGTATATTTATGCTTTCTGAGACTTGATTAGTCAAAATATCTTGTTTTGCATACCTACTATGCAGTAGACCAATGCATATAATATTCATAGTAAAGATTGCTGAGCTTTATACATAGAGGAATTAGGTACAGATCCTAAATAAAAGGAGAATTTGAAACACAAATGAAATATATTCATGAAAAATTTCTCTTTTAAAACAAGAGGACTCTGATTACAGATTGTTCTCATGCATGCAGACACACACACACACACACACACACACATACACGACTGAGAGATGGTGTTAGCATACCCCACAATCAAGCTTTCTGTTCTCTATATGATTTGAGGCCATAGTCTATACTTTATTGATGCTATAAGTAGTTATTAAGCACAGCTCTAACCTATAAATAATATAAACTTTTAGCTATATTTTATCAATTATATTTCAATAATATCATTCCATTCAATATTATGCAGCTTCATGTACATCCATTTCAAAATAAATAAGATGTAAATCATCTTCAAACTTTAGAATACTTTCATAGCATTGTTTAATTTCCACAATTGAGCATGAAGGTGAAATACTTTATGGATATCTTAAAGTATTGAGTCCCTGGATCACAAATGGAGACATAAAATTTACTAAGATTTGAATAACAGAGATGCATTTGTTCAGCCAATTTGATCCAGGCCCTTTCTGTTTTCATATTAAAGTAAACTATGCACTTTCTCCTTCTCTTCTAATTACATTCTCTTTTTTTTATTCTTGGGGGGTGAAATCAGAAGAACACTTTCATCTGTTGACAGAAATGGAATCAAAGAATATTTTCATGGAAGATTTATGATACATAGCCAATTACATCTGGATTGCAGATAGCAAATTAGTTTTGGATTTGTCTCACTCAAACATCACTGACAAGTATGATCCATCATAATAATTTTCCAGAGGAATTGTAGCAAATCACAGCCCCCACACAAGCAGTGTTGCTCTCCTGCTCCAGCGTGACCAAATTACAGATGAGAATTAGGTGCATGTCAACTAGAAATGATATGTAAAAGAATATCATGAGAAGCTGATTGGAAGCACCAGATGCGGATATGTTATGACTCTACTACCTTATTTTATACTGAACTGCTTATTTTATATTCTTTTATTACGTTTGAACCGTATTGAAATCCTCAAGACAATTTGTTCTGAAACTTACAATCAAACTTCTGTTCACTCCCTCCTGTTTAAATACAGTATGAATAATCTCCACTGGAATTACTTTCCCAAGTATACTCCATTTATTACATATTTGAGAAGCACCAGGTGAAGTGTACAGAAGTTTCAAACTTATGACAGTACTCCAAAAATATTTGCCTTTTTCCAGGCCTGACAATGCCCGTGAACCATGGAAAACTCAGACTACTGTTCTCAAATAGATCCCAACTAGACCTCAGACTGTAAAGAAATAATCTCCTGATGATTCTGAAATGTCTACAAGTTTGTAATTTATTTATTTATTTATTTATTCAATCAACATTTATTGAATTTGCTTTATGTGACAAATACTGTTCCAGACATTGGGAATATAACATTAATAAAATATAAAATTTGTGGTCTTGGGAAGTTAGAAAACATGAAGAACTAAATGTCTTGGTGATGTATTATTGGTGGAGAAAAAATTTTTTAAAAATTTATGAACTATAAAATGGAGAAAATTACAGAAATTAATTAGTTACCTACTTAGTTGATCAGGGAGCTTACACTCAGGCCTGGGTGCTGTCCCTGCATTCTTTTTTGCTCTATTACTTTGAACCGTGGCTTCACTTCCAGAAAATTTTAAATGTACACAGAAATATTTAAATGTCAGCTGGACTAAGATTTTTTGTTTTGGTCAATAATGGATGTTACTCTTTCTCGGCTGGATTATTAGGCAGGTGTTCTATCACATAAGCCATGACTCCAACCTGTTTTGTCTCCTGATTATTGCTCTTGATGGCTTCCTGTAGATTTGAGCATCCTGAGTAAGTATGGTTACAGGTGTCAGTTACCAGTGTCTACTAAATTCTTATACTTCCTCCATCACATGCCCTAAAAGAAAGGGTAACAACTACCCACGAAGCTTTTAGGTAAATTGTCTCTTGTACTTGTAAAGTTGTCTGTTGTCTTTCTTCTGTTTATATAAATAATTACCATTTTATCATGGAGAATACATAGTTGGGGAAACAGACACAGAGATCAGTGGAAAGACTTGCTGGTATATTTAAGGTCCTGGGCGTAATTCCCAGCACTATAGAAAAGTAAAAAGGAATAAAATTAAAGAAAATATTACAGCTCCTTATATACCTTTCACACAGCTTCAGAAATTAAAAAAAAATCCTCCTTATAACTAAGACTGTCGGTTAGGTTCTCCAAATCATATCGGCTTTGTCCTTTCCAGATAGTCACTCTCTTAAAATTAGTCTTTAGGCTGGGTGCTGTGGGTCATGTCTGCAATCCTAGCTACTTAGGAAGCTGAGATCTGAGGATCACAGTTCAAAGATGGCATGGGCACTAAAGACCATGAGACTCTTATCTCTAATCAACCACCAGAAAACCGGAAGTGGCACTGTGGCTCAAGGGGTATGGCAGTAGCCTTGAGCTGAAGAGATCAGGGACAACACCCAGGCATGGAGTTCAAGCCCCATGACTGGCAACAAAAATATCATTTAATAATTTCATATCATTTTAATGCAAATATGTAGTTTTAATAGAATGATTTTGTATGTGTTCACATGATCATAATACACATACAACATGCTACATGCATAATGGATGCAACTTCATGCTTCTCTCAACTTGTTTACTTAACTTTAAAATTCACATTATTGATGCATACGACTTCAAGTTATGCATCTTCACTATTTCATTTCATTATATGCCTATGCCATAATTTTCCCTTTCTCATTTCAACAAACATTCATGCATTTAAATTGTTTTCATTTAAGAATGTTTGCTGTTCACGACTTTACTGGACAGATCCCCTTGGGTTCATGTACACAAGTTTCTTGGAGCAAATAGCAAGATACAGAACTTTTGGATTGTAAATTCTAGCAAACAAGATGAACTAGTTATGCAGCAATAATGAATGGTTCTAAAACCACAGGAGTTGAGTGCACAGCACTTGACATTCTGCTCACAACATCGCTGCCCATGGAATGCTACAGGGTAGTTGGAGCTTCAGCCTTCAAAGTAGATTTTACAGTGAACCCACCTTCCTCTGTGTTCACACATCCCCTGGAGCAGAGAAAGAGACAGGGAATGTTGTACAAGAATAGCTCAAAGAGCCTGCAGAAAACTAAAATTGGATCTTCCTTTGTCACCCTGCACTAGGATTAACTCCAAATGGATCAAAGACCTCAAAGAAAAAGCCGATACAGTGAAAACTTTACAAGAAGGAATAGGAGATACACTAGGACTCCTTGGTACAGGTCGAAACTTTCTTAATAAGGACCAAGAATCACAACAAATCAGAGAAAGTCTGGATAAGTGGGACTGCATTAAACTGCAGAGCTTCTGTGTGGCAAAGGACATAGCTAGTAAATTAACTAGAAAGCCAACAGAGTGGGAGAAGATCTTCACTAACCATACAACAGACAAAGGCCTCATATCTAAAATATATCAACAGCTCAAAAAATTGAATCACTCCAAAACTAATCTCCAAAGAAACAACCATCCCATTAAAAGATGGGCCAAAGACTTAAAGAGAGGTTTCTCTGAAGAAGAAATAAAAATGGCCTAAAAAAATAAAAACAACTCTGATTCCAGTTAGAATGGCCATGATCAAGAAATCTAATAACCAGATGCTGGCAGGGATGTGGCCAGGTGGATCACTACTACATTGTTGGTGGGAGTGCAAATTCCTTCAACCACTATGGAAAGCAGTATAGCGGTTCCTCAAAAGACTAAATATAGAACTCCCCTATGACCCAGCAATTCCACTACTTGGCCATTTACCCAATCATGCAGAAACTAGGACATACTAAATCCACTAGTACAACAATTTTCATTGTAGCACTATTTACTATAGCAAAGATATGGAACCAACCCAGATGTCCCTCAGTTGATGAGTGGATCAACAAGATGTGGTATGTATACACAATGGAATTCTATGCTGCTGTCACAAAGAAGGACATCGCCCCATTTGTAAGGAAATGGAAAGACTTAGAAAAAAATCATATTAAGTGAAGTACGCCAAACTCAAAGGAACATAGGCTCAATGGTTTCCCTCATTTGTCTTAACTAGTAGGAAGCTTGGGATCTCCTAGCAGAGATTCACAATAGAACAATATCTAGATACATAAGGCCATATAGTATGACGCTAAATGTAAGGACTTCCAGGATATAGAAACAAAAGCCATACAATGAGTGATTTTTGTCCTTGATGTACTATGTTATCTCTCATCTCTTTTACTGATCTTGGTTATCTCATATTGTTACAATATTTCACCTTGTTTTCTGATATATTTTATATATGCTTAATTGGTTCTTGGTAATAGGAGAGGGAAGGGGGGAAATCAAGTTGTGAGGGAGGAGCGGGGGGAGGGAAATGGGAACCAGGACATGAGAAAGGGTATCAATATTTGTGAAGTAATGCACCTTCTATCTGATGAATATGATGTAACCCTTCTATTAATTACAATAAAATATATGAAAAAGGAATAGCTGTGAAGTACTTGTTTTGGAAATGAATTGAATTCATTTCCTCTCCTATCTCAAAATGCAAGATTCACAAGGACATCCAACACATCAAGGGCTAAATAGCAGAGAGAAACTGAATGAGTGTATTTAATGCTACTTGATATTTTTCACATGAAGATACATAATTTTAATGTAATACACTATTAATAATTCCAAAAGTCCCTCTAAGATTATACTAATTTACATCAACAGTGTTGTTAGAAGCATTCGTTATGGCTCACATTGCTGCCAACAGTTGATATTTTGTCAGACTTTTCCATTTTTGTCAACCTAATGGGCATGAAATTGCATTTTATTGTGGTTTTAATTTGTCTTTCCATGGCTGATAATGGGGTTGACCACTACTTCAGTATTTCCCCTTCTCTGAAGGATTCTCAATGTTGGCATATTTTTCTATCATGTTGTCATTTTCTTTTTGATGTTTACTTAAAAAAAGTATTCTGGAAACTAATTCATGTCAGCTTTATGTGTTACAAATATCTTTACAGAGTTTGCGACTTGTCATTTCACTCTTATTTATGGTGCTCTTTTGTATGCAGAGATTTTTAATTTAATGTTGACAATTTATCATTTTTTCTCTTTTGATATTTTGCTCTGAAGGTCTTGTTTAAAATATAATCTCTGATCTTGATTCAGAAATACAACTTCTGTTAAAAGTTGTCTTTATTTGGCATGTAGTTATCTGGTCCAGCTATAACATATTTGGAAAGCAATGTGATACAAACATATTTTTCTAGATAAATGACCAATTTTTCCAGTAGCATATATTGAAATATTTACCTTTTTTCCTCTCATTATTTCTCTACAGTGGCACTCTGTTTTCATATTGTTTCCATCTGCTTCTTGGACCTGCTATTTATCCTCATTGCTAATGCATGCTACCTTAATTTCTATTGTTGGGTGGCCTGCCTGTTGCCTATTTTCTCTTTCACATGATTGTCTCATTCAAAAGATCAACAGCTATTGTCTGTGCTATTGACTCCTGATACACCATGAATCAGGAATATTCTAGGAGCTAGAATTCCATTAGACATCAATGGACACAAATTTCTTTGCCTCTGACTAAGCTCTGTTCTAGCAGTTGAGATGGACAACAATAATTACAATGTTAATCATATAGTAAGCAAGAAGCCAATACTACATATTATAAACATAAGAAAATTAAATACATAGTACAAGGAAAATTAAAACAGGGCAGAAGAATACATTCCACAAGAAAAAATAGCTGATGTACATGTCTATGCATACATGTGCATTTTTATATACATGAATATGTGTGCTGATATATACATATGTGTACCTGTGTATATATATCTATATTTATCAGCTACTATATATAAAGAGATAGAAATATATTGGGTGCTATGGACCTAACCCATATACAATATGATTCAGATAGGTCAGATTCATATATATACATATACATATATATAGAAATCTATACATGAATATGAAAGTGTTTCTCTGTATAACACATGGTGGTCTGTAATGCCCTATGTAATCCAGACGATTTTCAAACCCACAAGCCTTTAAAGTGCTGGGATTCCAAATACAGCATACAACACAAAATTGATAGCAATCATTTAAAAAAAGAGAAGCAACTCACTTGAGTTGATATATGAAGCATGCAAGGAAGTTATTGAGATCTGCAAGACAAAGCTATCACCAGGGAATAATTGGAGTAAAGTATTTAAAATTTACATTTCTCATTTCCAAGCATGCTTTTTATACCTTACAAGTGTTAGAAGTTTTCCAGAAGCACAATCTTATTCTTCTTTAAAATTGTATCAGCAAACTTTGCTGTTTGTGCTTCTATATAAAAATGCATATATAAATGCATTGGGGAATTGTGTCCTATACTATTTCATGGGAAGAATTTATTATAAAACTATTACCACAGTTTGTTGAACTTCTAAAATAATACTTATTTTCTCCAATGATACTGTAAAAGGCAAAAAAGTAAAAAATGATAATATTTGTGTAACTATTTTCTTACACATGTCACAGGCTAGCTTGAAATATCACAGATGGGCATTGTGCTTTCTGGAGTGTTTAAGTGGAAGGCTTGGGGAACTTCTGCAGAGAATCAGAGAAAATCTGCAGTTAGTAAAAATCAGTCCATAAAGTAACTCCACTGAGTGATAATTCTAGTTTCCACAGACATCCCTTGACAGTATACATGGAAAGTTAACTGCATAGATTCTTAATTTTTTCATCAGTACATTTGCAGTCACACTTGTACTTGCCCATACTCTTCCAACTATAGAGAAAAATAAATAAGGTAAATATATCAATCAGTAACTGGCTTGAAAAAAATTTTTGTGCAATTAAGCTCTTTCTCCAATTACTAATATATATATATATATGCACTCCTGTTTATCTGAAATAAGTTATCCATTGGGAATTTATCTAGGCTCTCCCCATAGTAGCAAATACAGCTGAACTAAAATTCGATCAAGTGTACATCACCTGCAGGATAAAAATCTCAATTTACTCCTAGAATGCAACTTGTTCAGCATCTGATGCTTGAGCATTTCTACAATTCTACTTCTCCCTCTCTCTCATGTCCACCTGTAGTCCACACTTTAGGTCTTTGCATGGTATCTCTGCTTGGCAGAATGCCCTGTCTTTTTCCTTGAGAGTGCTAAAAGGTTACCAGGTCTGTGCCACTTTCTCTCTGTTATTTGAAAGCATAGAGAGGATATAACTTCTGCTATCTGATCATTCTTTTTCAAGTACAAGACATTCATTTTTTTGTGTGTGTACTGAGGTTTTAGGTCAGGTCCAATTTGATTGGTCTGAAGATGATTGTAAAATACAGTTGAATTAAGGTAGGGCAGAATCCTTTAAAACCTGTGACCTACAAAATTGGATGTGTCCTAATAGCCCGAGATAATACTATTATTGGCTAAAGAATTTGGACCCTTCATGACTCTCTGGGAAGTTGACAATGGCCTTAATATAGCACTGTATGATCCCCACAATTCCTTGACAAGAAGCACATCATTACTTGATTTTGAACAAAACATCCCGTCGATTGAATTTGGTCTTAAATGCAGGTAATGGTACCTATCAGATGAAATCTGTCACCCACAAAATCTATTTTCACGCTCTTTCTACCCTATAAAGGTCCCCTCCAGATGCAGTGAGCATATTAATTGCTTTCTTTGTAGGGAGCCCTATGCCTTGGAAATAAACTTGGCTGACCAGCCTATGAACCCAAATCATCTATTTTTGTATTGATTTAGCACTGACTCACTTAACCTATTAAAGCACCTAATTTTGCCAGGCTATATAGCAGTTGGAGATTTCTTTTATATTTATAACACCTCTTGAAAGCCCTGTGAAGTAAATGGTCATAAATGACAGTTGCAAAACTTGTATTCAAAATCTCTATATTGAAGTTATTAGTTTTCCCAGGCAAAGACCAATCACGTTTCTACATGTCAATGGGCATTGTTAATCTCATGCATGTGTGTTCTTTGTTGTATTTTCTGTTTCCTCCACTTATTATGTCATGTATTACAGAAAAAATGTTGTTATGACCTTCTCACAATTATCTTTTCTTATATTTGTGCATCTCACATACAATGTTGGGATTATTTTTCATACAGTCCAATTTCAAGTTCACAATAAAATTTGAAGCCTCCTTTCTCTTATACCAAATTCATTTCTAGAAATGATGCTAAGAAAAACTTGCTTCTCTGAAAAAAACACCATTAAGAAAATTCATTCTATTTGTTTTTCAGCCAACACTGCCCATTTAGCAGACAATTCCACTGAGCTATATCCACAGATGGGTGCATCCCTCTGAAAGTTCCTTGTACTCTAATGTCCTTTTCTGGCTACAGACCATAAGGAGAAATTGTGAGACTTGTAATGCAGACAACTCTCAGAATGAATACTCATCCCTGCTCCCATTGCATCACATAACATGTTGGTCGTACTTAATGCTGTCTTCACTTCAATTATTTTTATTAGTGGCAAGCCTGAGATTCAACAAACCAACTTTTTAAGATATATGTGGAAAAGGGCTATAGATATTAGTTACACAAATTCCTACATTAAGTGTTTTCTTCATACTGCCAGTCATCTGTTCCTTTATATAAGTGATTTCCACAGCCTAGACCCTGCCATTTTTTCTGAATTCATCCAAGTGCTACTGCTTCAAGAAGACACTATTGATTTCAGGGCTCTTTGCTGTGATCTCAGACCACCTTGTGCACATGTCGGTGTGCCAAACTAACCTCTCTCTCTCTCCAGCGACAAAGCTGCTTAAAAGCAGGCATTTTCTTGTTTCAGCCCAGTTTTTAATAGTAAATAATACCTGATAAATATTTGCAAAATTGAAGAAAATGAATCTTTTCTGTCCCTATCACAAAGGTCCATTAGTCAAGGCACGTGAATTTGTTTGAACTTATATTTACCCAAATCAAAAGCTGCATGGTACCTTGCATGTGTTAAAAGCTCCATAAATATTTATGTAAGGAATGAATAAATAAAATAAATCCCAAGCCCTCCCCCTCCAGAAACCACTCAGGCTCTCAGGTACTACATAACATTATAAACAGGAGTAAGAAAAATAACCATATCACAAAATAAATTTGATGTACTCCTGATGGTTTTTCAAAATAATAAAGCACAGTCCCCAAACCTGACAAACAAAAGGAATTGGCTTTGAACTTTCGCCTGTTTTGAGATTACTGTACCTTTCATCTAAATTATGTCCGCTGTTCAAGAACCTGCGAATAGTTGCACAGCATGGCAGCATTTTAAAGCTTGGCTTTTGCAGAGAAAATAAGTCTGGCAAAGTGAAACAAAGAGTTGTGAATTTAAAAAATATATATAACTCTGCAAGATATCTATGAACAATCACTTTGTCAAAATGAGATATCCACAGTTGCCAATTAGAGCCGAGGTAATGATAGTCAAGCACTGAGGAGTCCTTTGCTGCTTTATGTTCCCACCCCAGCGTAATCCTCCTTCTACCTCTCTACCTGGCTATGGAGATTGATCCAGTGAAAATATAGTGCAGATGAATTGCTTCAACATTGTCAGAAGAGAATGTCTCAGCACATCCTACACTATTCTGCAATTGTTATTTTTCATGGGTGTCCACATCCTGGTAATATATCCCTAGATTTGACTGTAATCTTGCCACTGAGCTCACCTGCAGGTCTCATACACTTGTTTTAGTGTAGCCTTAAGTTACAGATCCTGTGGAATGAGACAGATAGTACTATCCCCTAACATCCATTAGAGAACACATCTGCACTTATGTCTCTTCCTAATAAATGTTTTCACAGGGGACCTGTTTTCATTCTGTTGAATGGAAACAGACAATATTAAAACTGACCACAGACCTATTGCCAGTGTGATTGGATTTCTCAGATCTGTTCAGCTCTCTAAGATAATTTGATGGCTCCCTAGTTGGTATATTATAACATAGTCACCATAAAAATAATAAAATGTGCTTACGTTTTTGGTGCTTTAAGACATCTGATACAAAAATATTTGATAAATACTTTGCAGAAAATACCAAGCTTAATGCCTGGAAGAGAGATGAATCTGAACTCTTAGGAAACTAGCAGACAACACAATGATGTAGAAGTGTCCCAAGTCAATCAGTTAGGATCAATGTTCCCTTTTCAAATGCCATGTATTATAGGCAGTGTAATGAGCTGCATAGTGGTTCTTAAATAAATCTCCATGCCCTACCCCCAAAATCTATAAATATAATCTTATGTGGAAAATGGGATTTTGCAGATATAATTAGTTAAAGACCTTGAGATACTATCCTGGGTTACTGGGCATTATTCCACAGCAATTATGTTCACAAGAGAGAGAGTGAAAAGAGACACAGAAAGGAGACCACTGTGTGAAAAAGGAGACAGTCATTGAAGAAAACAGCCTTCAGCAAAAGATGAGGCTTTGCTAAGACTTTGATTTCAGATTTCAGCTCTCCATAAGCCTAGCAAATATTATTTTAAAGCCATGGGGCTTATGGAACCCTGTTAAAATAGCCCTAATAAACTAACAGAGCTGGCTATCAAGAAAAATGAAGCACCTAAAAAGTCAGCACATATCATGTCGTATGGATTCTGTATGGTATTTACAAAGTCATTGAGAAGCTACATACACACACTTAATTTTCAGGATCTTCATTTATAGAAGCCCTGTAAAAGAATGGCTAATAAATTCACATAAATAAAATGACATGTGCTGTATAATTTATGTGAGGTATTTTGACCGTAGTTGGTTAAGATTCCTGTCTTCTTACACTCTACCATGTTTTCATGTTTTCCATAATATTTGAAGTACCCAGATGACCAATGGATTTAATTAATGTGAAGTTGACTACATTACACAATAACATTTTTGAGGTTGTTAGTTATATTACTTGGTTTGAACGTGCTTGCATATTGTTACTGTTAATTGACCTATTACAAGAATGGCAACTTTGATAACTAATCTGTTAAGCTAACCTCAAACAATAGGTCAAGACACCAAGTAACATGATAGGGCTGTGGGCTGAGATTTCTGATATCAGAACCATGTTGACAGAAGGTGAATTACAGAGATGAAAAGGTAATGATACTTCCAATCAAATAGGTGCCTAATCAAAATGAAATTTCGCTTCTGTCAGGAAAATCCTTGTAAATTCCATATGTGTGGGGGAAAAAATACTGCAGCCAGGCACTGGTGGTTCATGTAATCTTAGCTACAGTATAAAGTCTGCCAGGAAAGTCCATGAGACTCTTACCTCCAGTTAACTTACAAAAAGCTAAAATGGAGCTGTGACACAAATGGTAGAACTCTACCACTTTAAATTTTTCTAAAAAAAAAATCCCCCAAACCATTTTTTATAAAAACTCAAGAACAGTGCTAGGATCCCATAATTAACATCAAAACTTTAAGAAATAAATATAAAAATATACTATATTAACAAGATAATTAGGAGGGGGTGAGAGAAGGGAAATGGGGAAAAATCATGAGAATGGGTATCAATATATGAGAAGTAATGCACCTTCTATCTGGCGAATGTAACTGTAACCCCTCTATACATTACCTCGATAATAAAAAATAAATCGAGAAAAAATATATTCTATATTGTATGGTGGAAATTACATCAAATAGGCTATATGTGTGTCTGTGTATTTACAGGATATTAATCCCCAGAGAACCTACAAATAGCAAGAATATCTGTGGATTAAGTCACATGTGTTCTATAAGCTAATTTTCAACAATAGACAAGTTTCCTCCTTGCTAGAGGAAAATCTCTATCTAGAATCGTGTGTCTACAAATGCAGACATTACAAAGTTGTCACATGAACAGATTATCAAACAGTAGCGTTCAAATAAAATGGTAATTCAAAAATATGATTACAGAATTGTTTCAAATAAATTATTTTAAAATATAATGCTATTTTTCTGAGTTTTATCTGGAATATGATATTGCCAGCATTTCTTACTAGTCTAACTCAAAGCTCAGCTTTGCAACAAATTATTTTCAAAGATCTGTTAGTCTCCATAAAACATAAACCTCTTTTTGCTGTCATGATAGCTGCATGAAGTTTCCAAGTGCTAGGTTTGGGAGTTGGAGTGGCATGGTGAGAAGAAATGCATAGGAAATAAGAAATATGTCCTTTCAGAAAGGAAAAGATAATTTCTACTTTAGGATATTAGGATGAGAGCATCTTATTCTGAGGTACCAGTAGTAATGCTATGGATTGCTTTTCTTTCTTAAAGTTCAGTATCTGTATGTATATTTCAATTAACTCTTCACCCCCATCGAGACATACTGCACTTCAAGAAAGAAGACAATCCAGAGCTTTGTTACAAGGCACAGGTACCAACTTTTAGATGAGAATGTAAGCTACACAAATTATCTTACCTGTAGAACTTCACATACTTTCAAACAGCTCCAAGGAACTTACAATAGGATCCTTGCATCATGTTTCCAGGGTCCTGATGTGATGGCTAAATGCTATATAATATTCTTTAAGGAAAATGATTTTTAAAAGAAATGCTTTCCAAAGTGCTACCAAATGCACAAGCAGTTCTACATCTGAACCAGCTCCTTAATAGTCATCCATGATGGATAGTAAACAGAGACCTCCATGAGCTTGAAAATGACACTGACTCCTCTACTTTCTGTAATCTGGAAACTCAAACTCATGTTTTATATGTTAAGAGAAATATCCTTTTAAGCTTTCTATCTGCTGCCTTCTCAAAGTCACTTGTCAAAAAAATCACTGTTACGTTGCCTCCTGGGCTTACTTCTCTCTCACCTCTCAACTCGTGTAGAGAAGATGAGTTCCTAAACAGAGAGAACACACCTGTAAGAGGCCTGGATGCACCACACCCAGTACCCAAGACAGATAGGTGACAGATCAAGGGGGAAAGAAGAGAGCAGTCACCAAAGCTTAGGAATTTTACCCTTGAACACACAGCATGCAAAGTTATGGCTTTGCTTAAGTATAATTGGGCTGGAAATCAGGAAATGCAGATTCTTGTCCAAACCAGAGTAAAAGAGGCTGTGTAACATGGTACATTCCATCCTACCTGGGTCTGAGTTATGTCATCTGTAAAATGAAGTGTTTCAAAACCACGGAGTCTCTCTCTCTCTCTCTCTCTCTCTCTCTCTCTCTCTCTCTCTCTCTCTCTCTCTCTCTCTCTCTCTCTCTCTCTCTCTCTCTCCCTCCCTCCCTCCCTCTCTCCCTCTCTCCCTCCCTCCCTCTCTCCCTCTCTCCCTCCCTCTCTCCCTCTCCTTCTCCCTTTCTCCTTCTCTCCCTCTCTCCCTCTCTTACTCTCTCCCTCTCTCCCTCTTTCTCCCTCTCTCCTTCTCTCCCTCTCTCCCTCTGTTGCTCTCTCCCTCTCTCCCTCTCTCTCTTGCCAGCTCTAAAAAAGGTGTGTTCCTATTTTAGGCATTGGATCACACCTATGTCCAAAAGGAAGCATGGTTTTAGAAAACTCTAAAAATGATTTACAAGGAAAGAAAAGACAAACAGGATGAAAAGCAGACTAGAGGAGAGAGTTTATCTCTGTGAGAAACAACCATATACTCCAGATGAAGAGACTACTCTGCAGAAAGTCTCTATGTATGCATTTGTGGAGATAACTATCAGTATTATCGGGTCACTATTGTTTCAGTAGGAGAGATTTTTTTTTTAAAAAAAAAGTGACGACTAAGGCAGGAAACGCAGGAGGGAATACTAGTTTGCTCTCCCCCTCTCAACACCACCAGAGTTTTCTGAAAGGAAAAAATGGAAAGAATAGTCTTGAGCTTTAACCATCAGGTTTTATCCTGAGGCTCCTCACTGCTTAGGGAGGCAAAGGAGCATTTCTGTCACCAGGAAACAGTCAAAAGTAGGTAGCAGAAAGGCTCTCCAACACTCTGCTTTCTTGTTGCCTATGAAATGTGTCACTTCTTTCATTTTGAAGAGTCTAGGCGTGCAGCATTAAATTGGTAAGAATTGTGATACAATAGCAAGTTGAATAGTGCAAAATGAATGCTGTTTCTCAGAGTCCGCTCTACGTTCGGATTTCTAGTGAAGTGCTGAGGAATTCTGCCTGTCGCTATGAACCATGTCACCACAGTGTGCCTGTCAAACAGAAAACAACTCGCTTCCTTGGTTCATTTTTCACATAAAGAATTACACGGGGCCTTCATAAATGCGCCAGGTTTAACGTGTGATGTCAAAGCTATCTTGAGAAATACACATTGCAAAAACCTGTACTAATTAAAATCTTCAGAAACTGAAAAAACAATTGATTGGCTTGTGACTCACTAAAAAATAATAATTTTGTAGTCCTTGGATATAATCTCATTAAATTGTCTCAGGAAGTAGCCTGATTTTGTAAGGAGCATATACTAAATAAATGTCAGCATCTTTGATGACAAACGTCTTAAGTTATTTCAGATTCATAAGCAGGACTGTTTATTTTCATTTTGCTTACTGGAGGATGGAAATCAGGAATTGGTTGGACTTACATAAGAGCATACACATTGTTGCTCTTTTTTTTGAAAAAAAATTTGTATTATTTTTTTCCAATTTCTTTTTTTATTTATAATTTTTTATTGTGATTAATAAAAGGGTTACATGCTATTTGCCAGATAAAAGGTGCATTAATTCACATACATTGATAGCCTTTCACATGTCTGGGTACCCATCACCCTCTCCCCACCCACCATCCACCCCCTGTCTTGGTTTTCCCCCCTTCCCTATGAAATTTCAAATAACCAAATACAAATAAATTCAATATATCAGATAACAAAGTGAGATACTGTAACAATATGAGACACCCAAGAGACAGCAAAGGAGATGAAAGATAACATAGTACATTAAGGACAACAATCATTCATTATACGGCTTTTGTTTCAGTATCCTAGAGGTCCTTTCAATTAGCTTCATACTATATGGCCTTATATATCAAGGTTTTGCTCTATTGCAGATCTCTGCTAGTAGAGCCTAAGGTTTCTACTGGTTATGACAAATGAGGGAAACCATTGAGCCTAAGTTCCTTTGAGTCTGGATTACTTCACTTAATATGATTTTTTCTAAGTCTTTCCATTTCCTAACAAATGGGGCGATGTCATTTTTTTCTGACAGCAGCATAGAATTCCATTGTGTACAAATACCACAACTTGTTGATCCACTCATCAACTGAGGGACATCTAGGTTTCTTCCATATCTTTGCTATGGTGAATAATGCTGCAATGAACATTGTTGTGCTAGTGGATTTAGTATGCCCTAGATTTTGGATGGTTGGGAAAATGCCAAGTAGTGGAATTGCTGGGTCATAGGGGAGTTCTATGTTTAGCCTTTTGAGGCACTGCCATACTGCTTTCCATAGTGGTTGAATGAGTTTGCACTCCCACCAACAGTGTAGTAGTGATCCCTCCTGGCCACATCCCCTCCAGCATCTGTTATTATTCGTTTTCGTGATCCTGGCCATTCTAATTGGAGTGAGGTGGAATCTTAGAGTTGTTTTGATTTGCATTTCTTTTATGATCAGAGATGTTGAGCATTTCTTCATGTGTCTATAGGCCATTTTTGTTTCTTCTTCAGAGAAGACTGTCTTTAAGTCTTTGGCCCATTTTTTAATGGGATGGTTGCTACTTTTAGTTTTGGAGTGATTCAATTTTTTGAGTTGTTGATATATTTTAGATATGAGGTCTTTGTCCGCTGTATGGTTGGTGAAGATCTTCTCCCACTCTGTAGGTTTCCTATTTAATTTACTAGCTATGTCCTTTTTGTCCAAAAGCTCTGCAGTTTAATGCAGTCCCACTAATCCAGCCTTTCCCTGATTTGTTGTGATTCTTGGTCCTTATTAAGAAAGTTTCTACCTGTGCCAAGGAGGTCTAGTGTATCTCCCATTCCTTCTTGTAAAGTTTTCAGTGTGTCAGCTTTTACCTCAAGGTCTTTCATACATTTGGAGTTAATTCTAGTGCATGGTGACAAAGAAGGATCCAACTTTAGTTTTCTGCAGATGCTTAACCAATTCTGCCAGCACCACTTGTTGAAGAGGCTGTCTTTCTTCCATTCTATCTTTTTGGCTCCCTTGTGAAAGATTAGGTGGCCATAGGTCTGTGGTTTAATATCTGGGTCCTCAGTTCTATTCCATTGGTCTTCAGGCCTCTTCTTGTGCCAGTACCAAACTGTTTTGATAATTATAGCCCTGTAATAGAGTCTAAAGTTTGGAATTGAAATTCTTCCAGCGCTGTTCTTTCTGCTAAGAAGTGTTTTTGCTATACGGGGTCTTTTATTATTCCATATGAAATTTTGAATTGCCTCTTCTATTTCTTTAAAGAATGCCATTGGGATATTGATGGGTATTGCGTTGAATTTGTAGATAGCCTTTGGCAAGGTTGTCATTTTCACAATATTGATTCTTCCAATCCAGGAGCATGGGAGGTTTTTCCATTTCCTTAGTTCTGCTTTAATTTCCTTTTTCAGGGTTTTAAAGTTTTCATCAAAAAGGTTCTTTACATTCTTAGTTAAGCTAATTCCTAGGTACTTTATTTTCTTTGAGGCTATTGTGAAAGGAGTTGCTTTCCTGATTATTGCCTTGTTCTTCTCACTGTTGGCATAAAGGAAGGCAGTTGATTTTTGAGGGTTAATTTTATAGCCTGCTACTCTTCCAAAGTTTTGAATCAGCTCAAGGAGCTTGGGAGTAGAGTCTATAGGATTCTTTAAATACAGAATCATGTCATCTGCAAAGAGGGATAGTTTTATTTCCTCTTTCCCTACTTGGACCCCCTTTATACTTGTTTCTTGCCTTATTGCACTGTCTAGGAATTCTAGTACTATGTTAAACAGTAATGGAGAGAGTGGGCATCCTTGTCTCGTTCCTGATTTTAGAGTGAATGGCTTTAGATTTTCACCATTAAGTGTAATACTAGCAGTGGGTTTCTCATACACAGCCTTTATTATATTGAGGAATGTTCCTTGGATTCCTAGTTTCTCCAGAGCTTTTAACATAAAGGGGTATTGGATCTTGTCAAATGCCTTTTCCGTATCTATTGAGACAATCATGTGATTTTTGTCCTTGCTCCTGTTGATGTGTTGATTTATATTAATTGAACCAGCTTGGGCTCCCTGTGATGAATCCAGTTTGATCATAGTGTATAATTTTTTTGATGAGTTGTTGTAGACGGTTGGCCAGTATTTTGTTGAGAAGTTTTGCATCGATGTTCATCAAAGATATAGGTCTATAGTTCTCTTTCTTTGATGAATCTCTGTCTGGTTTGGGGATGAGGGTTATACTGGCTTCATAGAATGAGTTTAGTAAAGAACCTTCATTTTCAATTTCGTTGAAGAGCTTGAGAAGTATTGGTGTGAGCTCTGCTTTGAAGACCTTATAGAATTCAGCTGTGAATCCATCTGGCCCTGGGCTTTTCTTAGGTGGAAGTTCTCTAATTGCCATTTCTATTTCAGAGCTTGAAATAGGCCTGTTGAGTTGGCTTAGTTCTTCTTGGTTCAGTGTGGGTATATTAATATTGGCTAGGAATTCATCCATTTCCTCTAGATTCTCAAATTTGTTGGCGAAAAGGTTTGAGAAGTATTCCCTCATGATATTCTGGATCTTGGTAATTGCTATTGTGATATTACCATTTTCATCTGCGATTTTGTTTATTTCAATATGCTCTCTTCTTTTTTGGTAAGATTTGCTAAGGGTTTGTCAATTTTGTTAATTCTTTCAAAGAACCAACTCCTTGTTTTATTGATTCTTTCTATAGTTTTTTTCGATTCCAAATCATTTAATTCTGCTTTGATTTTAATAATTTGCTTTCTTCTACTGGGATTAGGGTTGGTTTGTTGCTCTTTTTCCAGGAGCTTAAGGCGGGACATTAACTTGTTGGTTTGCAATTTTTCCAACTTGTTGTTGTAGGCACTCAGCGCTATAAATTTTCCTCTGAGTACTGCCTTTGCTGTGTCCCAAAGGAGTTGGTATTTTGTGTGCTCCTTACTGTTAAATTTCATAAACTGTTGGATTTCTGTTCTGATCTCTTCGATGACCCATTGGTGATTCAACAATGTGTTGTTCAGTCTCCATGAGTTACAGGGTTTTCGTTGGTGGAGATGTGTGTTCAGTTCCAATTTGATGCCTTTGTGGTCTGAGAGTGTGCATGGAATAATTTCTGTGTTTCTGAATCTGTCCAGGTTTGTTTTATGGCCTAAGATGTGATCTATTTTGGAAAATGTTCCACGTGCTGCTGAGAAAAACGTATATTGTCTTGTTGCTGGGTGGAATATTCTGCAGATGTCTGTTAGATCTAATTGGTCTACATAGTTGTTCAGTTCTAAGGTTTCTCTGTTGAGTTTTTGCCTTGTTGATCTGTCCATAGGTGAGAGTGGTGTGTTAAAGTCACCGACAATCACTGTACTTCGATCTATGTATGGTTTCAGTGAAAGTAAAGTTTGCTTGATGAAGTTTGGAGCTCTGGGATTGGGTGTGTAAATATTTAGGATCGTTATGTCTTCCTGGAGGAAAGATCCCTTTAGTAGTATGTAGTAACCTTCTTTGTCTTTTCTTACTAATTTTAGTTTGAAGTCTATTTTATCTGATATGAGGATGGCAACTCCAGCCTGTTTATGGGGGCTGTTAGCTTGATAGAGTTTATTCCAACCTCTCACTTTCAACAAATGTTTGTTTTTTTGGGTAAGATGTGTCTCTTGAAGACAGCAGAATGATGGATCTTGCTTTTTGATCCATCTAGACAGTCTATGCCGTTTAATTGGAGAGTTAAGTCCATTGATATTGAGTGTTAGGATTGAGAGATATTTATTAGTTCCAACCATTTTTAAAAGCTTTTATTAGGGCCTGTGTCTTGACAGTTCTTGTGGTCCTTAGATGGTATGCTGTTTAGGTGCCATTTCTTTCCCTATATTGCATTTATTTTGGTTTTCTATTTGTAGAAGATCTTTGAGAATTCTCTGTAGTGTTGGTTTTGTTGCTACATATTGTTGCAGCTTTTCCCTGGAATGGAATGTTTTTATTGTTCCCTCAGTTATGAATGAGAGCTTAGCTGGGTACAGTATTCTTGGTTGGTAGTTATTTGACTTTAGGGCATGACATATATGCTTCCAGTCACTTCTTGCTTGCATGGTCTCTGCTGAGTAATCTGGGGTTATTCTGATTGGTTTGCCTTTATAGGTTACTGATCCCTTTTCCCTGGCTGCCTTTAGGATCCTTTCTTTGGTTTCTATTGATCCAGTTAGGATTACGATGTGGCGGTGGGATGTTCTTTTCTGGTCAGGTCCTGCCCTTCTGGATATTTGGGAAATTCTCTGAGATGATTCCCTGAAGTATATTTCCAATACCATTGACCTCTTTCTCCACGCCCTCCTCAATACCAATTAGCCTTAAATTAGGCTTCCTAATTGTATCTTGGACCTCCTGAAGTGCTCTCTCATTTTTCCTAGATTTGGATTGACTCATTTTCTGTTCTTTCTCTATAATAACTAAATTATCTTCAGCCCTGGAAATTCTCTTCTCTGCATTGTCTAACCTGCTATCAAAGCTATCTACTTTATTTTTCATCTCCCTTGCTTCTAATTGCTCATTTTTGATGCCTTGCATCTCTTCTTTTAGATCATGTATGGATTTCTTTAGCTCCTTGATTTCCATTTGAATGGTTAGCTCAGTAGCTTTATTTTCTTTGAACATTTGCTGGAGTTCGGTCTCCTTTTTATTTGTGGATTCTATGAATTCATCCATTTTTCTTTGAAAAACCTTTATTATGGCCTCCTTTATGGCTTCTTCTTTTTCACTTATCACCTTGTTTATGGTTTCCTCTTGTTTAGCTATGGCTTCCTCCCTTATCTCTTTCTTTATATTTTCACATTTTTCATTAATGATGTTTATCAATTGCATTTGTATACCACTTGGAAGACGCTCTTCTAGGTTTACCAGTGACTGTTCCATTGTCTGTTTACATTGGGTGGAGGATGTTGTTTCTTGATTTGACATTTTTCTTGAGTTTCTTGTTCTGCCCATTTGAAAATGGGAGCAAGATTAATACCAAACACGATTATAGTTTTTCAGGTATAACCAACCTAGACCTCTGTAGCTGGCAGACACTAGATATTCACAAGTTTTGATTGGTGTTATCAGTCTTTCTTTTTGTGCACTTACAGACCAGTCTAATACATCCACTGATAAGCAATTTATACCCAAAACAATAAGCCTCTCAACCCAGTCTCTATTGTCTTTCAGTCTCTCTGAGCCTAGAAAATAATTAAACACCTAGATATGCAGTATTGCTCAACAGCCATCAAGTGTAGATCCATGCAGTATTAAGGGTTGAAAGATGAGCGGAGGTCCAGAGATAGAAAAATAGAATGAGAGAGGTCAGGAGAGGTACAAGAGGATTAACGTAGGAGTGTAAGAATATTGTAGTAATGAAGAAAAGGTATAGCGTAAGGATAACGGACCTAAGTTGGTAAGTAGGTAGCGTATTTGTGTACAAAGTTTGGAAAGTATTAGAATAAAACTTATGTGTTGCTGCATGACTAGCTCTTAGCCCAACCAGTGGCCTCACAGTGGACCATGGGGTGGATCTGCGAGCTTCAGTCTGAGCGCGCTGGACAGACGTTTCCCTTTGCTGCTTCCAGGGGCGGCCCCAAGCCAAGGGTCTAGGGATTGAGAGTTTCCAGGGGCTCTCAGCAGGACCAGCAGAAGACCCCTCTGTTCCCAGGGGCAGGGCCCAGCTGAGGACGTGGGCTCCAAGGGCAGAACATCACCACTCTGATTCTCAGAAAGTGAGCTTGGCTGCTGGTCAGCCCTTCAGATCCCTGCTGTGTTTCCACTGCTTTGTCAGAGAGTCTGTGACTGTGGGGGGGGCCCCTCAGTGCTGTCTTGCTCAGGATTCCCAGCTGGAGGATGCCCCGCTCAAGAATTGAGGGGGGACAGGTGCTGGCTCCTATTTTCCCACACACCCTACCCGCTGTTGTAAGGCCGGGTCCCTGCGCCCTCCACTCTCCAGATCCAGTGGCCTGGGAGAGGAGTCTTAGGGTCCGCCTGCTTGTCAGTCTCCAGTCAAAGGGCTGGGAGTTAAGCCCGTTGCGCGGGTGGGAGTTGGGACAGCTCCGCCTCCCTTGGTGGGGTGCTGGGTCTTAGGTAGCCCGCCTGTCAATCTCCCGTCAATGGCCTGAGGGAGGGGGCTGTTGAGAGAAGGGACAGGATTCTAAATTCCTTGCCCCCCTGCTCCTGCCAGTCTTTCTCGGGTGGGGTGAAGGGGTCTGAGTTAAGTTCTATTGCTTGGCACCCACTCTGCTTTCCCGATGGGTTTTGGGACGCATTGTATTACTCACGCCTCTGCTTCTGTCTGCCAGTGTTCCACGGTGGTGGGAAGTCTTCTACTCCCCTTGGGTCCCCGCCGCTGCCTGTGTTCCACGTCTGGGTTCCGCTGCTTGCTGTTCTGGTTCCGCGTCTGGGTTCCGTTGCTTCTGCCACTTGCTGGCCAGTTCTATGCTGGTTTCTGCAGCGGTCGGGCTGCCCTTCACCAGCCGCCACTTTTCCCGGCTTGGAGCCAGCAGAGAGAGGTGGGGGAGGGGTCCTCGCATTCTGAATTCTTTGAGAAAGTTGGGTGTGAGCTTTATCTGGATTTCTTTTCTGGTTTGAGTCCTTCTCTGTTGCTTTTTAAGTTTGTTGTTGTGGATTTCTTAAGATAATTGGCTCGTGGGACAACCTGGTTCTCTCTTTTTGTGAGAGAGAGCTAGGCAGCGTCTCTATTGTCTCGGCGCCATCTTCTGTCTCTCCCACATTGTTGCTCTTACACAGGCTTCTTGGCTTAGGAATGAGGGCCTGTTTCAAGAAAGCCATTGTAAGTTGAAAATAAGTTTAAAATGTACCTAATATAACTAAGTTATGGGCATCATGGCTTATCTAAACCTATCTTCAAAACACGCTACAGATGGCCAAATTCAACTGCCAACTTCAGTTCTCAGTAAGGTACCAAATATTAAGCACTTAGATCCAAAGCCATACTGACAACAGTGCAGTATACACTATGGATTGTTTGTGCTGTGAATGATGTGGTTGACCAAAAGCCATAGGTTTTGCTGTCATTCCTTGGCATCTCTAGAGAATACTACACAGCATATCCTGACCCTGGGATGTCAAGATCAAACCTCAGATTTGGAAGTATGATTTCTTCTTCTTTTTGCATTGTTGTTCGGTCAAACATTTTCCAAGCAAATTTTCAAACTGCTTGTATTTTTAAGTCACTGTCAAATTTTCATCTGTAATGTTTATAAAAATCTATAAATTTTCCTATTTTAAGAAGTGGAGATATTCTAGTTAACTTCAGTAATTGGCTAAGTAATTGGCTTTTAGATAATTGGATTTTATGCTTCTAGCAAGTTTCTAGCAGTTTCTGAAGGCTTTAATCCCCTTCTTATCTTCTAATCCCTTTATGTTGGGTCATTTATTTCTAAGTCTTAGCTATCAGAAATATACCAGTGGTGCTCAGGTCTGTCTCCAGGTCAGACCTCATTCCTGAGCTTGAGATTCTAATTTCTAAGCGTGTATCTGCTAACCACACCTACATATTCTTTCCAGTCTTTCTTACAACACATAAAACGCTGAGCTTTCTAAACCTCTTCTCTACCCGTACTATCCCTATGTCCTCATCACCCACACCAGAAGTCTGGAGCCTTCATTCTGTCTCTCTGTGTCAGTTTCCATATTAGTCACTGAATTGGCTACTTTGTTAAAGCTAATCATATTCACTCCTCTGCTTGAGAAAAATCAAACCCTTTCTCTTCTATAATTCTAGTTTGTGACTCATCAACTCTACCCAAAACTCGCTGCCTGACACCTATGTCATGCACTAGAATTAGAGCAATATTGCTAAAATCAAATCATGTATACCATTCTCCTGCTTAACATCCCTGAGTCTTCTTAGTATTTAGTGTAAACATTCAACTCCTTGACTTTGCACATAAACCATATCTTAATCTGCTTTCTATCTTGGCTCTCAGCAAGCTGAACTTCTCAGCAAGCTGTACTCTCTCTCATCTTTCCATACAAAGCAGTCAGTAGAATCATGATCACTCATAAATTCTTGCTTACTCTTCAATGTCCAATTCTACCATCCCCCACTAAGAAGTCTATATGCTCCACTAGCTAGTTTATCATCCCTCCTTGGTTGCTGGCTATGACTGTATTTGGCGTACATTCCTGTCATTATACAGTCTGTGATGTCATTTATCTAGTATTTGATTCCACTACTTTCAAGCTTTCACTTCCACCATCTAGTTTTCCCTTCCTACAGAAACATGTTAGTAAATACACATTTTTTGCTGGTGATGGTTGTGGTCATGGGGCTTAAACTCTGGGCCTAGGCACTGCCCCTGAGCACTTCAGCTCAAAGCTAACATTGTACCATTTGAGCCATCGCACCACTTCCAGTTTTCTGGAAGGTAGTTGGAGACATGAGTCTCCCAGACTTTCATGCCTGGGCTGGCTTTAAACCACGATCCTCAGATCTCAACCTCCTGAGTAGCTAGGATTACAGGATTACAGGCCTGACCCTCCTTCCATCCCCCGGGCCAAGCTACACAAATATTTTATAAAATATTTCTGCTTAGAAAAATATTCTCTTTATGGGCGGGAGCATGGCCTAGTAGTAGACTGCTCACCTAGCATGCAGGAAGCCCTAAGTTGGATTACTCAGTACCAAATACACAGAAAAAGCTGTGCTGTGTCTCAAATGGTAGAGCACTAGCCTTGAAAAAAGTTCAAGGACAATACCAATGCCCTTAATTCAAGCCCCATGACTGGCAAAAAAAAAAATGCTCCCTTTATGTTCTTATATAGCCTTCAATCATCTCACCCTTTTCTATAACAAAACTCCTTGAGTTCTGTATACTTCTTGTCTTTGGTCTCTTCTACTAGGTCTCACTGATGACAAAGCCTTTCTAATTCTGCTGACACTGCTCTTATCATTGTCACCAATGACCTCCATACTGCTAATCCAAAGGTTAATTCGCTATCTTCATTTTATTTGTTTTATCAGCAGCATTTGACACCATTGATCCCTTATTCCATTTTTGCAAATACTGTCTGGACTTAATTTCTGAGAAAACACTCCTCTTGTTGTAGAGGCTTCTGCTTCTAAGCCATCTTTATTGATCTGCCCTCATTTCCCTGACATCTTACTGCGGGAGTGAATCAGGACTCAGACTCTTACCTTTTCCTTCTGTTCCTTCTTCCTTGGCATCTCATCAAGCCTCATGTTTTCAGTATTACCTTCAAGCTGACAACTTTCAAATTGAGTTTCTCACCCATAATCCATTCCCTTGGCTTTGTATTTATATCTGCTTCATTACATCATGTCTACCTCTATTCATCCGGTCTCTATTGATGGTAATATCATTCTCCTGTGGGTCAAGAGATGACATAAATAATCATCTTGTTCTGTTCTCTGATCATACTTCCTAGCCCATTCATCAGCAGATCTGATAAGCTATTCCTTTAGGATATACTACATATCTGGCCACTTCTTCCTCATTCATTCCTAATTACCCTCTTCTAAGCTACACTGAGTTTATTACAAAAGCCTCATAACCTGTTACCATGCTTCCCTCTGCCAAACTGGTTCTGCTTGACACAAGTCAAAAGATAACACCACAATGCTTAAAACCTATCAAAGACGGTCCAAATCTCTCAGAGTAAAAGATAAAATCAGAAGATGATCAAAGGCCTCTTAGATTTTATCTTCTATCACTGCTCCTTATTTTAACTACATCAGTCTCTCTCCTGTTCCACGAACAACCCAAAATAATCCTGCTTAAATCTCATTGCAGGTGCTATTCTCCGAGCTTTTGGCACTCATTTCTCAGACAGTGGCAAGGTTCCTTTCTTTCCCTCTTATTGGTCTCTTCTTAAAGGTCACATTTTCAGTAGCTTTTACTGACCATTTCAGTGATGACTGTAGCTTAGTTCCTCCTACCTACCATTAATTACAATTCCCATCTCTTTTGTCTTTCACTGTCCTGCAAAGTGCATGTTCTGCATTTCTATGCATTTTATCTATTTTATCTTCCTCCACTAAAAAGAAAGCTCCAAGACCTCAGAGGTTTTCTGGTTTTGGTGATGGTAGCTTTGTTTTCTCTGTATCTCATGCTTAGAACTGATATCTACAAGTATTTACTAAATAAGTTACAAATACATCTTGCTGTCTAGAGAAATGAAAAATGGGACGCTTCATAAAAGTAAAAACTCAGTCTAATGAAGTATGTCCTACAAAATTGAAATTAATGGAATGAAACAAGGTGATTCAGGAGATAATAGTAGCTTCATCTAATGATAAAATAGTCACTCATACATAAACACAGAGTATAGTTTTAAGAAAGTGGAGTTATTTGGGTGAAACTACAAAAATGTGTGGGTGAAAAGGGGAGCATATTTGTTACCGCCCTGGAATTTGGGGAGGCAGTCCTCATCATCACTCTTGATTTAGGGGAATCCATAATCATCACAGGGATTTATAGAAATCCATAATCCCCTAAAGTGATATTCAAGATGATGAAAGAACTGGAAGTAAGAGGACATGAGGGAAAAGAAGGGGAAGAATGAAGAAATCAGTAATTAGAACTTCATGACAAGACATGGAGCTAACTCACCTTAATTGGGTAGGGAAATATTACTAAATCCCTGTGAAAGATAGACCAAAATTTAAACCATTCTAGTATAATAAATTTCTCAATAGCTTTTTCATTACAATAAGAAGTTTTCCAAGATGAAGGGCCGGGATGGGGGGAGGGAAATGGGGACCAAGACGTGAGAAAGGGTATCAATGCTTGTGAAGTAATGCACCTTCTATCTGGTTAATATAATGTAATCCTATTAATTACAATAAAAATATATGAAAAAAGAAGTTTTTGAATACTAATTTTAACAGAAGGTATATATGCACATTATATGTGTGTATGATCCATACATACACATAATATCTATACATGCACATACATATAATACAGGAAACTAAGAAAAAGCTAAGAAGTTTGATACAATGAAGATTTTCTTTTCTAGAAATCTCATCACAATCTAGTGAATAGCATTAAAGCTCTGTGACTCATACAGTCATTGCAGGATCTAGACTCTTCCATTTAATGACTACAATCTCTCTAATATTATAGGTCCTCCACTAGAGCTTGTGTCTGCCAGGAGACAAAAAGAAAAGAATGAATTCATGGCATGGACTGTGAGCCATTGGCAGGTGGGGGGTACAATCAGTCAATGGTCCCAAAACTGCACAAAGCTGAAACAGAGTTGGGACTACAGCCTAGCTATATACCAAAGAAGGTTCAACCAGTCACTATAAACAATTGTGAAGATTCTTAGAATAGAATTTTAACCGTCTTTGAAAAAAACACATTAGCCTGCTAGAGATTCATAAATACTGTTTAAGGAAAACAAACAACTACAACAATAACAAAAAAACCTCAGGGCCGGGAGTTTGGCCTAGGGGCCGGGAGTTTGGTCTAGTGGATAAAGTGCTTGCCTAGCATGCACAAAGACCCAGGTTCGATTCCTTGGTACCACATATATACAAAAAAGCCGGAAGTGGTGCTGAGGCTCAAGTGGTAGAGCTCTAGCCTTGAGAAAGTCCAAGAACAGCACTCAGGCCCTGAGCTCAAGCCCAGGACTGGAAAAACAAACAAACAAACAAACAAACAAACAAAAACCTCAGCAAACTTCCTGGATTAGAGACAAAGGATATCTTGTTATACATAGCAACAATAGTGTTTAGAGAATTCAGTCTGTTTACTTGGTTTAATAATTGTTTACCAGATCAAAAGCCTCAGTGCAGGCAGGAACATAGGGAGAAGGCTGTATGACACCTTTACATTGTGTCATTATGACTTGTATCACAAAAGCAGAAGTATGGTTTCAGGAAATCAGATCTTTTATGAATGGTAATAAATATCAGTGGCCTTTGATCCAGAGAGAAATATTATCATCACTCTCCATTTTGATTTCTTTTGAAATGTTATTCAAGATCTGGCACGAACAGCAGCCAATGCTTCACTTAACAAATGGATAGCAAACTAAGAAACTCAGGGAGAATTTGTCCCTCATTAATCATATACAATTAAGCAGTCGCTCAGCAAATTATTTAAGATTACTTGGGCAAGATTTAAGATTACTGACCTGATGAATTACTAACAACTTGCAATATTTGGAACTAAGGTGCTTGAGCATTTGATTGAATGCAGACCAACTACTTACGTGAAATTAAATAAAAGTAGGAGTCAATGCGAAGTTAGGATCTGGTTTTAAGAAGTAGGTAAAGACAGGCTTTAAAGATTGTACTGGGTCCCCAATACCTTACTCATCTCTTCTTTCTGTTTTCCATGAGGAGAATAGTTTCTTCCATATGTTTTTGTTTGTTTGTTTGTTTTTGTTTTTTTATTGTTAAGATGGTCTACCTTACCCATAGACCCAGAAGCACAGATTCAGTGACTTCGGATTAAACTCTCTAAAACTGTGAGCTAAAATAAGTAAATCTTCTTTGTTAGTTGCTACATTAAACATTTAGTTACAATGATGAAAACATTAGTGAATAAAAGATAACTAATATACTTTGCATTATTTTGTGTAGTGGGCCAAACACAATATTATACATTAAATAGACTTGCATTAAAATTTTTCTGTCAGTGCCACAGAATTGTAAAAAGCAAGACAGACTAAACTTTGGAAGAAGCTTATTCTTTAAAAAAAATTAATGCACCTTCTATCTGGTAAATATGTAACCTTTTTACTAATTACAATAAAAAATGCAAAAAAAACCTCATTTAGGAAAAATAATTTCTAAGTGAAAAGAAATTGACTTCACCCAAGAAAAAGGTAAATATGAGAGTTTACTTAAAGATATACGCTGACTTTTAGGAAGCTGAAATCCCTGGAGTAGCTTAATATGCCATAAAAATACTGATCTTCATGTGTCTATAGGCCATTTTTGTTTCTTCTTCAGAGAAGACTCTCTTTAAGTCTTTGGCCCATTTTTTAATGGGATGGTTGTTACTTTGGAGATTAGTTTTGGAGTGATTCAATTTTTTGAGCTGTTGATATATTTTAGATAAGAGGCCTTTCTCCGCTGTTTGGTTGGTGAAGATCTTCTCCCACTCTGTAGGTTTCCTATTTAATTTACTAGCTATGTCCTTTGCCATACAAAAGCTCTGCAGTTTAATGCAATCCCACTTATCCAGCCTTTCCCTGATTTGTTGTGATTCTTGGTCCTTATTAAGAAAGTTTCTACCTGTGCCAAGGAGGTCTAGTGTATCTCCCATTCCTTCTTGTAAAGTTTTCAGTGTGTCAGCTTTTACCTCAAGGTCTTTCATACATTTGGAGTTAATTCTAGTGCAGGGTGACAAAGAAGGATCCAGCTTTAGTTTTCTGCAGGTGCTTAACCAGTTCTGCCAGCACAACTTGTTGAAGAGGCTATCTTTCTTCCATTCTATCTTTTTGGCTCCCTTGTCAAAGATTAGGTGGCCATAGGTCTGTGGTTTAATATCTGAGTGTTCAATTCTATTCCACTGGTCTTCAGGCCTGTTCTTGTGCCAGTACCAAGCTGTTTTGATAATTATAGCCCTGTACTAGAGTCTAAAGTTTGGAATTGAAATTCTTCCAGCGCTGTTCTTTCTGCTAAGAAGTGTTTTTGCTATACGGGGTCTTTTATTATTCCATATGAAATTTTGAATTGCCTCTTTTATTTCTTTAAAGAATGCCATTGGGATATTGATGGGAATTGTGTTGAATTTGTAGATAGCCCTTGGCAAGATTGTCATTTTCACAATGTTGATTCTTCCAATCCAGGAGCATGGGAGGTTTTTCCATTGCAATAGAGCAAAACCTTCATACATAAGGCCATATAGTATGAAGCTAATTGAAAGGATCTCCAGGATATTGAAACAAAAGCCATATAATGAATAATTGTTGTCCTTAATGTACTATGTTATCTCTCATCTCTTTTGCTGTCCCTTGGTTAGCTCATATTTTTACAGTATCTCACTTTGTTATCTGATATATTGGATATATTTGTATTTGGTTATTTGAAATTGGATAGGGAAGGGGGGAAAACCAAGATGGGGGTGGGGGCAGGGTAATGGGGACCAAGACATGTGAAAGGGTATCAATGTATGTGAATTAATGTACCTTCTATCTGGCAAATATCATGTAACCCTTTTATCAATTACAATAAAAATATTTTAAAAAATACTGATCTCCAGAAACAAAGAAAATAAAACTAAAAAGATAATTATTGTAGAATATTTTATTTCAAATTTATTCATTGTTTATTGAGCATCAAATTTATGCATGGTATCCTACGCACTGAAGCTACAGCAGGGAGATACTCTTCTTGACTTGTCAAGAATATTTATCTTAGTGGGAGAACATGATAGATGTAAGAGCAATGTCCTGTAATAGTGATACAGACAGAGGGATATGGCAACTGCAGCAACAGTCGTTTGAACAGAGGACCACAAACAACATGGAAAACAACCAAAATCCTCCACAGGGATCCTTTCACTGACCTATGGGCATTCTCACAGGAATGGAGTTGCAACTAAGTAATAAAATGTCCAGTAGGCTAAAGTGTAAAATAAATTATAAAGAGGGTAAACTAGATGTATAAAGGCCAGAGGATATGAAAGGGAAGTTGTAAAAGTCAGAATGTAGTTCTTGATATCAGAAACTACTCAAGTTTCAGAAAAAGAAAAAAAAAACAAACATGCTATTAGATACGGAACCTGATGGGAAAAGATGAGATGAAGTTTGAATTCAAAGAAGGGGTCTGAATTTACACCAGTGGCTATAGATGATTCATCCCAGTGCCACCCAAAGGAACTCTAGGCAGAAACTAATTAATCCCACTAAAGTTCAGTTCAGTTATTGCTACCTTCATTGAATCTTTTCATCATTAGCTTATTTATACTTCATTAAATATTTGTTGAATAAATATTTCCTGTCAGCTGCTAGGCTAGGAACTAAGAAACAGTAAAATCATGCATAATACGTACTACATTTCTCTTTATTAAAAGTTCACAGGGCTAGGAGTTTGGCCTAGTGGTAGTGGGAGCTTGCCTAGCATGCACGAAGACCCAGGTTCGATTCCTTGGTACCACATACTTAGAAAAAGCCAGAAGTGGTGCTGAGGCTCAAGTGGTAGAGTTCTAGCCTTGAGAAAAATCCAAGGACAGTCCTCAGGCCCTGAGCTCAAGCCCAGGACTGGAAAAAAAAAGAAAGTTTACAGCTTAGTTTTTATCACATATTCAAAATACAATTGGGAATAAATGAAGGGCTAAATATTTGGTGACTGATAGGGTAAGGGAATTTATCAGCTTCTAGGAATAAATAATACATTTTGATGGAGAACTATATGGAAGTTTAGGCTTCAACTATTGCAGGCTATGCAGAAAGGATAATAGGATGTTCAAAGCAGTTCAGTGGTATCTTTCTGTTGGCTGAGCCAGAGAGATCAAGGATACATGTACAATCCTAATTGTAACTTTGGCCTTTAAATTTTCAAATGATCTGAAGATTGATATTTGTTTTGATGTTGGCCTTTTTCTTGTTGGGCATGCTCTGGCCACATTGACTTTTTATTTCTCATGTATAGACAGTATCAGCTTCAAGGACTTTGCACATGGGGTGTGTCTTATCTCTAAGATCCTCTTCCCATGATATTCATCTGCTTGACTTATTCATCCATATGAAAATTTCATCTTAACCAGACAGGTCATTTCCGTTTAACATGTCTAAGAAGGTTTTGCATCTTTACCAATCATCCTATCATCCTACTCCAATTTCTCTTTTTCTTCCTTTTTTTTTCTTCTTTTGTTTTTGGTATTACTGAAGTTTGAACCTAGGACCTTGCACTTGCTAGGTAAATGTTCAAACTGCCACTTGAGCCATGCCCCAGCTCCCTTTGTTTAGTAATTTTTCAAGTGCATTTTTGCATTTTGCCAGAGTGGTGCCTCTTCCTAGACCTCCCACATAGCTGAGGTTACACTTATGTGCCATAAGTCACAGTTTTTAAGATAAAGTCTCAGCAACCTTGTTTATCAGACTTTCACTGAGTCATGATCTTTGTTATTATATCTACTTTTTGAATAGCTAGAATTATAAATAGGAGTCACCACAACCAGCCCATTTTACTTTATTTAGGCTTTATCTTATCTTTAGATTTAGTTATTTTATGCAGATTAACCATGTATACCCCCCTCGAGATTCCAAGAACATGGAATTTAAGTCATTTGTTTATAATTCTATTCTTCTTTGTACACAAGATAGTATATGGTAAGTACTGTGTACAACAAAGACTCATTGAGTAGAAGAAGCAAGAAATGAAAGACACATATGTCATGATTACATTTTTAATTTGACATGATAATCCATAGCAGGTACAGGCTGCATTAAGAAAATCAGGAACAGGAAAATGAATTGAGTCAAAAGTAATGAGACTATAAATTAATATATTATTACAGAATGGTAAGGGAAAGATTAACTATGAAAGGAGTAAATGAGAAGCAAACAATAAATGAGGCCAAAAGAAAGGAAGGATGAAGCATGTTTTAAATTAAGAATGAAAGTATGAAGGGCAGGTTTAGAGCATCTATGCAGAAAACTCCCTGAGCTCCAGTACGAAGACAGAGCCTCCATAAAGTGCTTCTGGTACCCATAAAATATGTTTATTAATCTCTTCCTTTGTGTAATAGTGTGGAGGACTTCTCTTAATGGGAACAAGAATCCAATATCTACTTTAGAACATTGAAATTATGAATATTATCATAGTTTTATTATTACTACCTGTAGATACTACAAATAAGTTCCTTCTAGAAGAGGCATAATTCTTTTAAAAAATAACAGCATAATATAATTCTCCCCATTTGCTGCTACCAGAATTGACCTCGAAGTACAAATATAGAGAGTTCATTTTCATAATTGAAAATATGGAAAATATGGTATTTTCCAACCATACTCATGTCTTCTTCAATCTCTTGGCAAAAAGATTCCCATTTTTTCTCATTTCTTCTTCCTCAGTTCATTTTCCCTATACAAGTTTCTTTTGAATTCCTGAATTCTCAAAGCCAAGTAAAGTGTACATTTGCAACATTTGCAACTGTTGTTATCACTGGAATTTTTTAAATCTATGTATATCCATATGTAGATAAACCTAATATCTGATAAGAGTTCAAATTTCTGAAAAAGAGGTTGTAGAAAGATTTGACATCCCATTTCCCAGTAAATAATAGGTAGAAAAATATTCTGAAAATTTATAAAATATGGTTATCTACAAATATAGTACTCTGTCATAGTCATCCCTTTCCAAAATTGCTACAACAGTATACTTAGGGAATATCTTCATCTGTTTATGAGTAGATAAATAGCTATTTATTTTTTTCAATTGTTCTACTTCACACACACAGAATAACAGTAACCACAAAAAAATATATAAGCAAAGATTTTTAACATAGCTCCCACAACTAAGGAGTATGCCTATCATCTTTCCCTGAAGCTACAGCTATGAATTATTTCTTGACATGAAAATAACTTCCTACGAAGGAAAAGTCTGGATTCACAGTATGCACAGTATGGTCCCTTAATATAAGCAAGACAGCTTTAGAAAGAAATTGTGCAGTAACATCTTGAAACCAAATCTCTGAAAGAGAAGGAAAAATTAACAATCTTCAGTTTATTTGCTAATATTGTGCTTAGTACAAAAGCCTCTTGACCTTTTACTGTGCTTGATTTTCTTTTTGTACTTTTTTTGCATTTTTTATTTTCTTTTATATAATGTATTTTGGTTTTTCTAGCTAGAGAATGAGGAAATATGTCATTGCTTGGCAGATAACTGAAAAGTTATCTTCTAAAAAAATGAATAGACATAACAGAGAAATACATAACTATCTTAAAAATAAATAAATATAGTTTTATAATTAAAAGAAAAAATAATATTAATGTCAGGTAAATCAATACAGATATGTTTATTGAGATTAGAGTGGATGGAAAGACAGAAAGAACTCAAGGAATTTTCTTATGATTCCTAAAGAGTGTACAAGCCCAGAAGCAGAACATTTAATCACCTACCCAAGGGAAGTCTTATTAATTTAACAAGAGATAGTTATGGTTGTTTGATCACAAACTAACATAGCAACATGAAAGCTTCATTTGCACTCCAGTTAAACTTTCAATCATTACCTGCTCCCCAAAGATCAGAAAATGAGCTTGGTAAAGGTTAAATTATTCACATAACCCTGGTGAGCTTGGGTTAAAAATTCAGGAGGATCTTGCTTATTAACCAAGAGTCAGAGCAAGAGGAGCAGAGGTGAGCATCTGCAAGGCCAAGGTTTCTCTCACTCAGGAAGTTGTTTGTATTTCAGAAATCAGGAGAACTGCTTTATTGTAATTCAAGGAAAGGAGTGAAAATGTAACTACAACAAAGGGGAAAACATCGAAGACATTATGGCTGATGAAACTGCTCTGTTTATTGATTATTACACCATTGACATGTATTGATTAATACCCATGAAAGAGTGCTCAAATCCCTTGGTTATCTCATATTGTTACAGTATTTTACCTTGTTATCTGATACATTGTATATATGTTTATTTTGTTATTTGAAATTGGATAGGAAAGGGGGAAAAACAAAATGAGGGGCAGGGGTAGAGGTGGGAAATGGGGACCAAGACATGAGAAAGGGTATCAATGTTTGTGAAAATGCACTTTCTACCTGGTGAATATAATGTAACCCTTCTATTAATTACAATAAACAATATATAAAAAAGAAAGAGTGATCAAATGGAAAAACACATAACTGTATCTACATACATCAGAAATCAAATTTACAGAGGAAAATAGGAGCCCTTGAAGAAATGTCAGACACAATTGTACCTGTGTACTGTGTATTGATCCACAGTTGACTGAAGAAAAATCCCAGAAACAGAGCACACTGTTGGCAAATTAGATTGTTCAAAAATGTACTCAGATTGGGCTTGTCCATATGAGAGTAATCTTTTAAGAACCCAAATCACTCTAATCCTACCAGCATCTTAGTTCCAGAAATTAGGCTCCATGCAGTATTCCCTATTATGTTTACCAACACACACACACACACACACACACACACACACACACACACACACGCACCCCAACATAAGGTACCTCTCCCAACAGGCATCTCATTGGTATCTACTCATTAGTATCAACTGGTTTATACCATCAGGGCCCACTGAACCATGCATTTTTCTTCAAAGCAACATACCCCACCCAAAGCCAAATTCGCATGTTGGCTTTAATCGTGGTTCTACTAGAGGCAGAATATAGTAGATATATAATATAAAAATGATGTGCCCACTTGCATGTTCAATTTTGTCCTAAAGCCAAACTAAAGACTAGACATGATTCCATTTTGCTTTCCTTCCAGACACCTTTCTCCTCTCTCTTGGTTCTCTACACTTGTTACATAGAATCCATATTTTTTCCACTCAACTCAATATCTTTGGGCATCTAGTCAGTAATCCCAGCACACAGGCTTCCCTGGGTACTTAGTCTCCATTCCCCACCACTGTTGTGCCTCAACTTGGCTAAGAGTTCATCATCCATGCTTTTAAGAATAAACAAGTCTTGTGCTTAATTCTAAGAGACCAAAAAAATATTAACTTGGGAAAAGGAGTTCAATCACTTCAACCTTGGGAATATCCTCCATAGAAGAAATTCTCTACTAAAAGCTTTTGACAGGCGAAAAGTAGAACATTTAACTCAACTGAATTGCTAATATGAATAGATTCTCACATATACATTGCTAAGATACTTTATATATTTTCTGCCAGCCCAAAAGAACTTTCTTAAAAGGGTTTGAGAACAGGGTCACAGAAAGCAGTGGCCCATGGAAATATAGCTCATATTCACTCACAGATATGGCTAAGGAAATGTACCACACACCAATTATGAATCTCATTATTAAGAAATTTCAAGCTGTCAAAACCTTAAAAGCCATATTTTCCCTATAACACACAGATGCATTTTCATTCACCTTTCCTATAAAGGTCTCCATTAGAATAAGAAAGAAACTTTGGATGACAAATCTAAAGAGAACTAGTCAACACTTTTATTTTTCCGTATGACTTACCATTAAGCCTCTACTGCATATTCCATTATGATTGCTATATGAGCTATAGTTATGGGGCAGGCAAATATGCCACTTGGCTTTCCTGGGACAATAAGCAATCAAAAAAAAAAGAAAGAAGGAAAGAAAGAAGCTCCTTTCTTGTGATTGCTTTTACCACTACAAACTCCTACATAATTGCATATGTTCACCAGAGTAAGTGTTGATTCTAAGGACCTGCGGCGGGAATATGGATGGGAGCCTGTCCAAGGTAACTATGCTTTCTCTGGAGCAGCTGATATTATTTGTTTGTGTTTTTAACATTAGCTTAACTATAAGGACAAACTGTAAAGAACTTTAACTCATCTTTACTATATGGCTAACATTCAAAACCTAAAACTGATGTAAATGGCTTGGGGGGATAGGGTACAAGAAGCAAAGCAATGCGAACCATGGAACAGCAGGGAAAAGGAAGAATATCCAATCCTAGGAAGCAAGAGCTTCCCTGTCTTCTAGCTGTTGATTGTCACAAGCAATGAGGATCCAGTAGAAAATAGTGGGAATAATGTAATAGTATACATCCATTTAAGAAAAGAATAAAAGGTAGATGCCCTTGATCTGTGAAATATCACAATTTAAGATATTAATGAAAAATTTATTGAAAGTCTGAATCAACATATACTTCTAGAGAGAAGTTGGATGTATATAGTTTCTAGAGTAACTGTCTTTGACTTCTGATATGGTGGTTAGTTGTATGTATCCACTCAGTTAGACCACAGTATGCATACATTCTGTCAAATACATCTGGATGTTGGTGTGAAGATATATTTTGGATGAAATTAGCCATTAATTTGATGGACTAAGCCTAAAGCGGATTACACTCCATAGTGTAGCTGGACCTGGACCTCACTCCCTCTCCTCAAGTCTTCAGAAGGAGATTAAACACTCTCTGGGAGGACATCATGCTGGCAATTGACATTCAGATTCCAAGTGCAGCATCAGATTTTCTTGGGCTGCCAGGCAGAGCTGAATTTTCACCCTCATAGCCAGTTGTGGAAAATAAAGGATGACAGACAGACAGATCTTTTTCAGTCTGACTTATGTGTATTTTGCTACTTTGTATCATATTTCTTTTATTCAGCTCTTCCTCTCACATTACAGGACCCTTGGCTCATACTTTATGAACTAAGCTGTCCTGCAGATTTCTCTAGTTTCTCTCCCTCCATTTTACTCACTTATGTCTGACTTACTCTGTGGCAGGTATCTTTATTAGCCAGAATTATTTTTGGAGTACAGAAAGGAAAGTAGCATTTTACAATAAGAAAAAATTATAATTTAGTACAAAGAAATTTTACTATTTCTTTCAGTGATTAATAACAGTATTAATGCTTTTTGGGTTTTATACAATGTGTCAGGAGTTGTTCTAAGCACAGTAAAGATTTTAATTTTAATCTTTAAGATATCCATTTGTAATCCTAATAACTTTATGAGATCTTATTTCTTACATTTGTGTAAGAAAAAAGGTATAGAGATTTAGAAAACAAAACTTGCTTCAAGTTAATAAGTAGTTTCTGTTTCAAGAAAGGCCTTAATCACAGTGTGCTTAGAGATGTTTTAAAGTACTTGGATGATGTTAATAAATAATCTCAAAGTCTCAGTGTTTTAACATAGTAACCTTATATTTCTAATTTATATCTCTGTCCAACAGAGGGTGTACAGGTGAAGGGAACTGTGTTCCACACAATGAGCCAGGGCTTTGGCTACTTTAATCTTTTGCCGAGAACAGCTATTGATATATCTTCCTGATAGATGAGGGAAGAGAAAAGGCCCAAGCAGGTATCCATATTCCATTGGCTAGAACCTAGTCATATGCCCCATAAACAAAAAGAGAAGGTGAAAAACTTAATTCTCCAGGGAAAGGAGCAATATTAGCTAGTGGGCACTGTGGAGCAGGGAACCCAATGCTCTATCCTTGGGACCAGTGTCCCAAGAGCCCAGGTTAAAAATAATGACATATAAAATGCAGCATACTAGGTTTTGGGGGTTTTTTTTGTTTATTTTTTTGTTTGGTTGTTCCTTTTTTGTTGTTGTTGAAGATTTTTATTGTTGTTTTGTTTTTTGTATGGTTTGGTTATGGGGCTTGAAGTCAGGACGTGGGCACTGTTCCTGAGCCTCTTTGTGCTCAAGGATAGTGCTCTACTGCTTGAGCCACAGCACCATTTCTGGTTTTTGTGTGGTTAATTGGACATAAGAATCTGTGGGGGACTTTTCTGTCCAGACTGACCTGGAGACACAATCATTAGATCTCTGCCTCCTGAATAGCTAGGAGCACAGAACTAAGCTACAGGCACCCAGCTAGTGGACTGTTTTATGAGAAGCCAAGTTTATACAGCATATGTATGCATCTTCTGATGTCTACCTTCACAAAGAACTTAGAAACACAGGAGAAGATGGATAGAATAACCTTTACAAGATTCCTACTTGTCACCAGATCTGAAATTTTCTAAGAATAAAACTGGAAATATAGCTAAAGAATAAGCAGAAAATGAATGAGACCAAAGGTTTAAAGCAATTAACCTTTAGAAAAACTAGACACTTGGAAATTACAGTCCACTCAAAAAAAAGAAAAAACAGATTTTATTTCAAGAGCAAATTTTCATATTCTGTTATACAAAGATTATACACAAGAAAAACTACTTAGTAATATTACACATTACCATCAGAACAGAGCATAATAGTCTTTATTAATTAATCTTCATTAACTATGTGGGTTGTAAGGAGTTGCTATGCCCAAGACTAAAACAGAACAGCGTGTCCAAAGTTAGAAGCAATTGTTTACGGTTATAATCCCAAGGAAAAGAAACTTCCCAACATCCAATGTGAAATGAAACTTAAATTTATTTTTACCAATTAAATCATATTATTAGCAACTAAATTAACAAATCTGCCCTTATTGGTTGTAAAGGCCAACTCTTGAAATTATTATAAGTGGATCAAGCTTTTAAACATATGTTCTAAAGCTTAAATTCATTAAATTCCACCTAAGGCAAAAATAAAACAAATACTGTGCTTTGTTATTCAATATGACTCATTAGATTAAGTAGCACTTTTCATTAATTTTTGTTTTTACAATTATTTTCTTGCACTTGCATCAATTATTTCTTGTTATCTGGACTGTGTTATCAAAAGGATTGGTAGGAACAGAGTTTATCTATCTTTCATCTGTTCATAGAAGAAAAGAAGTAGACATTTGTGGAAATACAATCAAAATACAGATTCCTAGAAGAATAAGAAAGACTTTTTTTTGATCTCCAGTTCATCTCTTTTTTTCATATATTTTTTATTGTAATTAATAGAAGGGTTACATTATGTTTGGCAGATAGAAGGTGCATTAATTCACATACATTGATACCCTTTCTTATGTCTTGGTCCCCATTTCCCTCCCCCCCACACCCACCCTTCATCTTGTTTTCCTCCCTTCCCTATCCAATTTCAAATATCCAAATACACTTTCCCAAGAAAAAGGATAAGAAAATTTTCCCAATCTGTATTATTTTCATGATTACCTCAAGATATTGAGGAAAGACATTTAAAGAAAAGATTTGTGCTTATGATCTCAGTTCTGGAGACTCAAGGGCATGCTGCTACCTTCTGATCTGGTGAGCATTTCATGGTAGATGGCAAAACAACACAATGAAGGGAGCATATGTGAAAACCGAAAGTCAGAAAGAGATTGAGGATGCAGTATCTACCCCCGCTTGTCTCTTTATTTTTTAATAACAACTTATATTAAGTGGAATTAACTGAGACTTCATGAGCACTCCAGTAATTCCATTCACACACAGCAGTCTCAATGAACTAATTCCTCTATACCATACCCCACTTCTTGAAGGTTCTCTCACCTTAGGGATGAGCCTCTATGCATGATTTCTTCAATTAAATTTGATATTGAAAGAGGAGGTCACACACCTCAAAAAAAGGATATTTTATATTAGTCTTTTCATGGTAGTGTGGTTTAGATGGTTTGTCTTGACCAAATCAAGAGAGGAAGCATTAAGTGAACCAGAACTGGGTTTCCCTGGACATCTCTATCTAAATTCAATGTTCTTTAATTCTTCTTACCCATCTTACAGTAAATTTACTTTTAAAAAATCCATCATCAGGGCCAGGAATTTGGCCTAGTGGTAGAGTGCTTGCCTAGCATGTATGAAGACCTGGGTTCGATTCCTCGGCACCGCATACATAGAAAAAAGCTGGAAGTGGTGCTATGGCTCAAGTAGTAGAGCTCTAGCCATGAGAAGGCCCAAGAATGGTGCTCAGGCCCTGAGTTCAAGCCCTAAGACTGGCAAAAAAAATCCATTATCATTAAAATGTGAACTTCAAGTCTTAGGTATGAAATTAGTAAGAGAAGACTAGATCATATCACAAGTTACATGAAGTGAGACTTTCATGTAGCCTTGCAGAAGAAGGAGTATGCAAAGCTTAACAGTAATAGAGCATGTGACATGGCTTAGTTTTGTACCTCAAGAATCATGGGAGCCAAGTGTGGGTTGCTCATGCCTATAATTTAGCTGTTTGGGAGACTGAAAATGGGAAGATTATGGTTTAAGGACATCCTAGGAAGAAAAGTTCACAAGACCCCTTATCTGCTGTAGCTGGGTACAGTGGCACAGGCCTTGACATGCCTGAACCATGTCAGAGGCTGACATTAGGAATGGCCAGATCAGACCAGACTAGAAAGAAAAATCCACAAAACTGTATGTTAATTGTGGGAAGCTGAATACAGTGAGTGATAAGCACCTGTTATCACAATGATATGAAAAGCACAAAGTAGGAGGATCTCAGTCCAGACACACACCTAGGAAAGAAGGAAGATCTTATCTAAAAAATAAACAGCAAAAGCCGGACCGGAAGCATAGTTTAGTAGAGCCTTACCTAATATGAGATTCTGAGCTCAAAACTCAGTGCTGCCACATAAAAAAGAAAGTGGTGTGGGGAGGAAGGAAGGAAGGAAGGAAGAATGGGAGGGAGGGAGGGAGGGAAAGAAAGAGAGAGAAAAAGAGAGAAGAAATTATGGGGCTAGTGGAGTGATAGTTACAAAGTAGAATCATTGTTTTTATAATTTTAGGTTCCTGATATCACAGAATAATATATAATCATTCACAAGAACATCCATTTCATTTGTAACTAAAACTTCAAAGACTTCTTTTCCAACTCTTTTGAAAAAAGGAAGAAAATCTGATCTAAGGATGAGGATAAGCAGAAAAAGTATAGTGCAGCCTGCCTCATTAACCCTTATACTTACAAGCAAATTTCAAAAATAAATACCCTACTTATATAAAATTACCCTTAAAAATTTAGTTTGGCTGTGGTTTTTTTAGTGTTTAAATTTACATGTCCATTCCAACACTAACCTATTGCATATTTACAGTATCCTCCACCCAGCAATTCCCTGATGATGCCAGAGAAGGGAGCTGTCACATTGTTTCAGTATAAAATTGGTACACAAAAGGAGTGCCTCCTCACCATTGTCTCCTTCCCAATGTCACATCAGTTCCCCAGTGATAAACACGCACAGATTTTAATAACTATCGTCAACTCAGCACATACTTCAAGAATCTACCAGAAACTTACTATCTGAAACTGTAATGTAAAAAAAAAGCTGGAATTCTCCTTAAAAACCATTGTTCCATGTGGCCCCTCTAATGGGAGATGGCATCAATATGTTTTGTCTTCGAAATTTGTGGCTGAACATTTCTTTTACCCTTTTTTTGGCAGATAGGAAGACGGTAAAAAATCATTGTAAGTGAGGAATTTGGGTATTGGGCACCAAGACTTAGAAGGTCTGAGAAATAATTGATAATAAATAATCACATGATAACTATAGAATTCTAGAGAGCTTTGACATGAAGGAACAAGGAATTCAGAGGCAATGGTTGGGAGATAGTGTGGGATGTCACAAAACTTGGTGGAGAAGGTGAAGGCATTTAAGACATTAGAGAAATAATGGAGAATAAATAATTAAGGAATTTCACTTCACTGTGTATAAATAAATATAATTTCTCCACAAAACAAACAATATAAAAAGCTGTTTGTTTGAACTTATCATGTTATGTAAGTATTCTTATTCTAAGCATTATTGCTGGCAAATATTTCTGATACTTGGAAATCACCAGCTCTCATATATTTGTTATTCAGAGAATATGCTATAGACAAAATCTTTGGTCAAATGCCACCATTTTAGATCTGGAGAAATAAAAATTCTTTTCTTTAGTTAGAAACTGCCTGGAAAGAAAACATTGCCTGGACTCTTCAGCAATCAAATGGAAGTAGAACAACATTGCCATCTTTTGAAAGCAGAGACTTTTCTACTCCATTGGAGTGAACCCTGGAAGAGGAGGTCCAGCTGTGTTCCTTCTTCTGCCCTAGCAATGACTAGACTTCTATGCTTGGATATTCATGTTCCTTAAGGATGCTCTGAGTGAAAAAGAATACATTTATCCCTTGAAGAATAGCCACTCACCTTAACTAACATCATCATTATCCCTAATAGCATAGTTAGCAAATACAAAATTTAAAGATGAAAATATGGGAGTATAGCACAAAGGCTTCCCAGGATGCCAATATTTTTAAATGGATGCAAATGCCTCTCTAATCTCATAGCATATATATATATATATATATGGGATGGACTTTCTGAATGGACTTGCTTCAAGGTGTTATACATTGAGTTCATCATTCTGGTTTCATTGACTCATGGTGTTATAACTACTCATTTGGTTTGTTTCTCAGTTTAACATTAAGAGACACAAAACATCATTTATTTATAGATACATGGACATAGTTATATTATTATAGGAAACATGGCATAAATGCAATTTAGAACCTTTCAGTTCTCTTTATTATATAAAGATCTCAAAAGTAAAAATGCAAGTAAAATTGAATCCAATACTTCCCATTTCAAAGTGGATTGCTTTGGGTGTTTATAATCCATTGCAAAGATATTTGGCAATCTGAGATGACCAAGAGATAGGGGATTGAATCATTGCTCTAACATATTCTGGCAATGACTCTTAGCAAGTCATTTTCCTGAGCTGCAATTCATCTTTGGATTAATTTTCATGCTTCCACCGTCCAGAATAATAATCAGAATACAAGAAGTATATTTGCAATTTATTGAACACTCATTCATTATTTAAAACTCTTCCTAGTACTTCACATGTATTAATTTATATAATGGCCTGAATAAATGTCTGCAGTATGCATTGTACGATATATTCAACATTTCTATCCCATCAGCATTGGTGAAGTAAAAAATCTAGAGAAGTTAGATCGTGTTTAAATTCCTCTAACACATAACAAGGACTTTATTTTATCATTTTAATTATCTTGAAGTATTTGTACAAAGAGAATCACATGGAGTTGGAACAATGGCTCAAGTGTAGAATGCCTGACTGGAAATTATGATGTCATAAATGCAATTCCTAGATATTCAGTCACAGTGAGATTGAGTCATTTTAGAGGAATTTAAATGGAGAACATACATGAACTTGTTTTCAATTAAAACATTCTGACCTCTGTGTTGAGACCACATTATTGATGAACAGAGAACACACTCTTACACAAATTCACTGAGACTTCATAGGGACCAGCGGTGGAAGGATAGCAGCAGAGATGTTGAGGATGTTCCAATTCTGAACATTAGAATGTTTTATGACATGTTGTATTGGGATAAGAAAGGGAAAAGTCAAGGATGAGTCAGAAGTTTTGCATTCAAAGATGGGAGAATGGAATTGTCATTTGCTGAGATGTTCACTACTGTGGCTGGAGCAGAGTTGATGTTCAGAAATCCACATCCTGATGCTTTACCTTTGTTCTGCCGAACACCAACAACTCTTAGATAGCTAGGATTCAGGATGTAGGTGCTGCTACTACACAGCAGCCTCTAGGAGTACTCACAGCTATTTTTCCATCTGGGCTTCCCTATCCTTTCCTCACCCTTCACTGTGGCTTTCACTGTTGCTCTGAGCATTCTAGTCAAAACTGCTTACCTTAAAAGCCTTGCTCCATGCGGGAAAAACCACTACTCACTGCTGGTTCTAGTCAGCGAATGTGTGTGTAGGAAAATGTGACACACAGGAAACTGGAAAAGCATTCTTTTCCTTCTGTAGTCAGTCATACTGTCACTAACATTCCAAAGGTAAGTTTTCTTACCTGGACGTTTAACTATTCCTCATCTTTTGTTTACTTTCACTCCTTTGTCTCAGATAAAAGTACTTTTCAGCTGTGCATGGTGCCTCCCAACTGTAATCCTAGCACCTCAGAACTTTGAGATCGGAGGACTGAACTCAAAGCCAAACTGGGTAGGAAAATTCCTGAAACTCTTATCCCCAAAAAAAGTACTCAGAAAAAGCTAGAAGTGGCACTACGGCTCAAGTTGGTAGAGCACTAACCTTGAGAACAAAAAGTGCCAGGGACAGGACCTGAATTTAAGCCCCAGGATAGACAAATAACAACAACAACAACAATAATGATCATAATCATAATCATAACATTTTCCAGAATAGGCTGAAAGGAGATTCGAATAAAAAACTTCAATCTATGCTTCAAATCATGACTGTTAGAGGCCTTCTCTTTGATAAAATTAAATTGCTATCAAAATAATTGAAACAATATGACCCACCTCTGAAACCACACTTTTGCTTGAATAAGTCAGTAATCACTCATATCACTCTCCAGACAAAACCAAATCCTAGTAGGGAAGATTAAATCTTTCCATGCAGCATTCATACTTCTCATGAAAGTGACTTCCGTTACACTTACCTTGAGAGCTTCCAGTCACAACCCTCATATATTTTCTATCTACAGATTGTTTCACACTAAAATTTCCACTTCCGTGTCTTAGATTTTTGCTCATCATTTCTGTGTAAGAACTGAGATTTGAAATATGTGTCTGATGACAACGCTCATGATCTTACTCACTAAACCGATAAACAGAAGCTTGGGAACAGTGTGGTAGAAGAGACAAAAACCAAAGCATCTTAGTGTCTTTATCTACTCACATCTTGTGATATTAACCCTGACTTAAACAATTGGCTCTTCAAGTATGTCATCTAGGATGTATATTGATATTATTTTTCACTAATAGTGTGACAATAGGCATCTACTCAACTTTGTTCAGCCCTTACAAAAGGCAAAGCTTTCACTTGACTGGGAAAAAAAGTAGAATTTTTCTGGAGTAAATTAAAACTAACTTTTAACTTTAAAAAACGTAAAACTGTATATTGCTGAGGAAGCATGACTTTAAAGAGAAAACCATCTAGGCTGAGGAGTGTAATCCTAACTACTCAGGAAGGCTGAAATAAGGAGGATCTTGGTTTGTGGAGAGCCTGGGTAAACAGTTTATAAGACTCCTGTCTCAAGAGAAAAGGCTGCATACTTGTCATCTCAGCTATGGCAAGAAATATAAATAACAGGATTCACAATCCATGCCAGGCCTGCCCAAACACAAGAAAAAGAGATCTAATCCCAAAACTGACTAAGGAGATATGGGCTGGAGGTGTGACTTCCCTGGTACTTCCAAAAACAAATCAATCAAACACAAATCCAGGGATATACAAATGAAACAAACTAACCAAGCATCATCAGGACTAGCAAAAATAATACAAAGGAAATTTGAATATCTAACAGGATTTTCTTGTTAATAAAGAATAGAAAATAAAGTATAAAGCTGAGGCAAAAAGGTAACATGTATATGCCATTTCATAAAGTGTAAAACAATTAGCAGACTCTAGCCATTGTTTCCAAGGCTTGTTATGAAGAAGTTAAACTAATTGGTTACACTTCACCATCAGCTGTTAGGGAATCTAACGCTTACCCTCTGTATAAATAAAAGACTGGGAGGAAGTTGAGAGAAAAAATGAGTAAGAAGAAAAGAGCCCATAAAAGATGTCTTGGCATTAAAAATAAAAAATCCTATCTCTACTGGTATAGCAAAAAAAAACAATTTTTAGCAAAAAGAACAGTGCAGGAGGAATTTCAATACCAAACTTTAGACACTATTACAGAACTATAGTGACCAAAACAGATTGGTACTGGCAAAAGAACAGGCCTGAAGACCAATGGAATAGAACTGAGGACCCAGTATTAAACCAAAGACTATGGCCACCTAATCTTTGATAGGAGAGCCAAAAAAATAGAATGGAAGAAAGACAGCCTCTTCAACAAGTGGTGCTGGAAGAACTGGTTAAGCACCTGCAGAAAACTAAAGTTAGATCCTTTTTTGTTACCCTGCATCAGGATTAACTCCAAATGGATCAAAGACCTCAAGGTAAAAGCAAATACACTGAAAACTTTACAAGAAAGAATAGGAGATACACTAGGCCTCCTTGGCACAGGTCGAAACTTTCTTAATGAGGACCAAGAAACACAACAAATCAGAGAAAGTCTGCATTAAACTGCAAAGCTTCTGTATGCCAAAGGACATAGCTAGCAAATTAGCTAGAAAGTCTACAGAGTGGAAGAAGATCTTCACTAACCATGCAATGGAAAAAGGACTCGTATATAAAATGTATCAACAACTCAAAAGATAGAATCACTCCAAAACTAATCTCCAAGTAATAACCATCCCATTAAAAGATGGGCCAAAGACTTAAAGAGAGTCTTCTCTGAAGAATAAAGAGAGTCTTCTCTGAAGAAGAAATAAGAATGGCCTATAGACACATGAAGAAATACTCGACATATCTGGCCATAAAAGAAATGCAAATAAACAACTCTAAGATTTCACCTCACTCCAGTTAGAATGGTCAGGATCAAGAAAACTAATAACAACAGATGCTGGAGGGGATGTGGCCAGGAGGGATCACTACTACACTGTTGGTGGGAGTGCAAACTCGTTCAACCACTATGGAAAGCAGTGTGGCAGTGCCTCAAAAGGCTAAACATAGAACTCCCCTATGACCCAGCAATTCCACTACTTGGCATTTACCCAATGGTCCAGAAGCAAGGACATACTAAATCCATCAGCACAACGATGCTCATTGCAGCACTATTTACCATAGCAAAGATATGGAACCAACCCAGATGACCCTCAGTTGATGAGTGGATCAACATGATGTGGCATTTATACACAATGGAATTCATTGCTGCTTTCAGAAAGAATGACATATATGGGAGGAAAATAAAGGAAAAAATAGAAGATAATGAAAAGTTAAATAAATAAATAGATAAATGAACTTTGTGGCAAAAAAACCAAACCTGGTCTCTACCAACCAAAGGAAGATTCACAGAAACAACCAATGTGTAGTGCAAAATGTGTTCATTTTTGTACTTGGGCATCTCCTTATGTAGAGGATCCACCAGTGCTCTACTCTATCTCTTTCTCAAAGAAAGCAGAGCTGTGTTGAAAATAACTGGAGTGAGCGATGTGCTGGTGGCTCTTGCCTCTAATCCTAGCTAGTCATAAGGCTGAGGTCTGAGGATCCTGGCCAGACCCAAAGAAATACAGGTTGCATGGTTTCCTTCACTGGTGGAAACTGGAATGTGCCTATCAATCTAGAAGTAAACATACTGGATGGTAAAAGACAAAAAATACACTGGGATATGATGAGTCTTAACGCTGTCTAGACATTCATTCACACAGTGAGACCAAAACAGGCTATTCTTTGGAGAAGATCACCAGGAGTCCACAGCTATGTGTACATGATCATATAAAATACTGTTTATCAAAATGAACTCCAAGAAATCAAAGCAAGAAGGTTTTTCCCCTTCATTGCTGTTTTCGTTTTCTGTACCTTTTGTCTTGTTTGTTAGTTTACCTGTCTTTGGAAAAGTAAGAAGGGGCACAGAAAGGATGGGGTGAAGGGTGAATAAATGCACTCATAATACACAGTAGATATTATGCTATAAAGCAACTATGCAATTAGTGGTGAAGGGTAGGATGGGAAACATTGGGAGAAAGCAGGGGAAGAAGTGTTATTGTCCAAAACTAAATGTATTCATTACCTGACTTATGTAACTGTAACCCCTGTGTACATCACCTTTAGAAAACTATATATATATATATGAATAGATATATAGGAATAAATATATCTCTTTTTAAAAAAATTTGTAGAGATACTGTAACAATATGAGATATGATATATTGGCTATATTAGTATTTGGTTATTTGAAACTGGATAGGGAAGGAGGGAAAACAAGATGAGGGGTGGGGGTGGGGAAGAAGGAAATGGGGACCAAGACATGAGAGAGGTATCAATGTATGTGAATTAATGCACCTTCTATCTGGCAAATATAATGTAAACCTTCTATTAATTACAATAAAAATATATGAAAAAAATTGGAGAGATACAACACAGTAGAATGATGCTCTTCCACCTGCAGTCAGGAAAGAGAGCTTGTGAGTTCTGTATACAACTAATGGCTGCTGTGGAAGACAGCACAAGCTCTACTATCTGAAAGAATCCTCACAGGAGGTCAGGCCACTGGGCTCAGGAATAGGACATACTAGAATGCCCATGCACAGCAAAGAGAGGAAAGGGATGTGAACAACTTTGCAGAGGGACAATCTTTTTAATACCACAACCACCAGAAATGGATTTCCTTGAATTTCCATGAATCTGCTTGAGGGAAAAAAATCATTGAATGATACCATGAAAGACAAAGGATGTTTGATAGAGTTTGGATGATGTGAATAATAATAATAATAATAATAATAATAATAATAATAAAATAAAGTATGCTGAAGGCAATAAGAAGTAAAGTGAAATCATTTCCTATTTGTATTTTGCATTACTTAGCCTACCCACTAGCCCTGTATAGTCACCAATATAATCTTAAGATAGTATTGCTAAAAGAACCCATACAAAATGCATTGCTAGATATGCAACACAATAGTATCAAAATGCTGTGAGAAAAAAAATGACTTCTAGAGCTACATTGCTTCTGTTATAGTATTAGCTTCTTTAAGCGTAGGCCTGAAGTTGATAAAAACTCTAAGATTGTTTTACTTTAAGGAGAAAAGATTTATTTTGGTTCATAGTTTCACAGGTTTAAGGCCACATTCACTTGGCTACATTGTTCCTGGACCAGTAAGTGAACCATAATGTTGTGATGAAGAAAAATGAATCCACTGTGCAGATTGTCTATATATGTCTGTCTATCTATCTATCTACATATATATATATATATATTTCTTTAAACTAAGAAGAATCTTAAGACCAGTTGCTCCTTTATGAAGAGTATCAGAAGGAATCATTCTGACTAAATGAATGAAACGATCTCTAGGATATGGAAACAAGAGCTTGTGATTGTTGTTCTTTTTTATTAAAGAATTTATTAACATTGACTTTTATATCATGTTTAAAATGACGTGTTTAACAAACAAGTATTCAAGAAGGGAATCTCTATATACAGTGATTGTTGTTCTTAATGTACTAAGTTATCTCTCTTCTCTTTTTTTGCCCTTATGGTTAATCTCATATTGTTACTGTACCTGACTTTGTTACCTGGTATATTGTCTATACATATGATTATTGGTTTATTTGAAATACGAAAGGGAAGGAGGGAAAACAAGATGATTGGGAAGGGGTGAAGGGAGGGAAATGAGGACAAAAACATGAGAAGAGGTATCAATATGTATAAGTAATGCACCTATGAACCTGACAAATGTGACCGTAACCCCTCTATACATTATCCAGACAATAAAAAAATAAAATAAAATAAATCATCAAAAAAAGTCACCTCTTGACAAACAGAAAGGCTAGGAAGGGGGGAAAGGGAGGATGTGGGGGAAGTACCAGGAAAGAGCTGATCTTCCTAGTGTAATGATAAGGTTTCCATCAGCTCTCAGTAGCTCCATTTCCAGGAATCAAGATGCAACACAAGAGCATCGGGGAAACATTCTAAAACTAATCAAAACTATTGGAATTCTAATGGAGAACTCAGAAAATTTATTTAATTTTTCTTTGCCTCCTTTTCTTATCTGAAAAAGAAAAAGATGGAGTTAATAATAGAACATTCCCCTTTGGGTTCATGTGAGGATCATGTTATTGAATACAGCAAACACTTTGAATAGTGCTAGATGTACACAGCTCCCTCCAAGTATTCATTGGCACAATTATTAATGCAGAGAAAAGACAGAAATGCATCTATTCCGGAAAATTACTAGCAAATTTTGACAGTTTAAAAATGCAACAATAGTACTTACTGGACACTATGTTGAAAATGAACTATACAACTATACAACTACACAACTATACAACGTGTGGGTGGGGATGGCTTGGAATAATTGGGAAGAGAACGAGAGAAGGAATGACATTGTCCAAAACACATGTACTCTTTACTTGACTTACGTAGCTGTAACCCCTCTGTACATCACTTTTATAATAACAAAAAAAACCACAATGAAAAAGAAAAACAATTTACTTAAGAAGTTAATATTTGGACTGGAAGCATGGCCTAGTAGTAGAGTATTTGCCTAGCATGCACAAAACCCTGGGTTCAATTCCTCAGTACCTCATACACAGAAAAAGCCAGAAGTGGAGCTGTGGCTCAAGTGGCACTAGCCTTGAGAAAGCCCAAGGACAGTGCTCAGGCAGTGCAAGCCCTAGGACTGGAAAAAATATTTAATGATGTTATGGTTTCGATCTTATGTATTCCCCAGAGGCAAAAATGGTAAAGGTTTAGTTTATAGTTTGTGACACTATTAAAAGGGTGTGGAACTCAAAGGAGGTATGCTAAGTAAAAGGAAGTTAAGTTACTGGGGTATATCCTTTACCTTTTTGTGCCTGTCCTAAGACTTGAACTCAAAGCCTGGGCACTGTACCTGAGCTTTTGTGCTCAATGTTAGGGCTCTACCACTAGCTCCACTTCTTTTTGGTGGTTAGCTGAAGACAAGAGTCTCATGGCCTTTTCTGTCTGGCTGGCTTTGAATAGGAATCCTCAGATGTCAGCCTGCTGAGCAGTGAAGATTACAGACATGAGCCCTTAGCCCCCACATGAGGTGTGTCCTTTTTAAAATATATATTGGGATGTCCCTCACTTCTCTTTCTTTTACTTTCTGGCTGCTATGAGCAGAACTGCTCTCTTCCACAGTGCTCTGCCTCACCACACCCAGTCCAACAAGTAAGGGAACAAAGGGACCATGGACTCCAACCTCTGAGACTGTGAGCCAAAATAATTTTTCCTCCCCTTAAACAGTTTATCCCAGGCATTTGTTACAGTGACAGAAAATTCATTGTCACACATGACTAGAATAATCTACTATCAGAGAGCAAGAAAGAACTGAGAAATTACAAAGTAAAAAATCATAAAAGACAAAAGTTGTAAAGTATACTAGATAAAAATTTTGACAAGTAATAAAGAATCTAAAATATCAAAAGATAGATTGAAAAAATGTTTTGCAATGTGTGTGATATATTAAATACTTTCAATATCTGCTTAACATAAAATAGATAAAAGTTAGGGGCCAGCAGTGTGGCCTAGTGGTAAGAGTGCTTGCCTAGCATGCATGAAGACCCAGGTTCTATTCCTTGGTACTATATATAGAGAGAGAGAGAGAAAAGTTGGAAGGGGGTGTTGTGGCTCAAGTGCTAAAACTTTAGCCTTGAAGAAAAACCCCAAGGACAGTGCTCAGGCCCTGAGTTCAAGCCTCAGAACTGGCAAAAAAAAAGAGAGTAAAAACAAGTAGATAAAGATTAAATGAAGGAGCTTTAAATTCTAATAAACTATTAAGAACAGAGAATTGTGCTCAACATTAACTCAAGCACATGGCAAGAGTCACCCTTACATACTGCTCCACAAACTGATACAGTCTATTTAGAAAACAATTACCAACATTAACAAAGAGCGTTCAAAAGTTTCTAAACCAGCTGGTAATATACACCAAAGAGATTTCAAAATATATTTACATTGGATCTCAAAATTCTTCATTCTAAAACATTACAGTGACATACAAAGTACATTGTATGGACAAAAACAATCAGTAGAAAAAGTTTTAAAATCTACTAATAAAGTATAATTGGGTATTTTGATACACAGATCTACTAGAATACCAACTAGACATAATACAATCTTAATTCAATATCATTCACTTAAAATGAATTTTGAAATGTGTTTAGAACCACCTTTTTTCTGCAAAGTTAACAGAAAAAGATGCAAAATTAGGCAAAAGATTTACCTTAATTTCTAGCAAAATATTGCAAATAAACACACAGAAAATATATTTAATATTAAGCAATATTAATAGTAATTGTCTCAAAGACATGTCATAGTTTTATTTTATCGTGAGTTTATTTTCTATAATTTTTCATATGTCCATATGTAGATGTTACTTGATATCAGACAATTTAATTTACAGTTTTATAGTCAAATAATACCAGGCTTTTGGAAGATAGCTCATAGGCAAGCCTTCTCTTTTATGGATATGTATTGCTGTGTATGCACACATGTGATCTGTGAAGTATCTTCTCCTGTATTATGGAAAGTCCTTTACCTGGACTGCCCATTTCACTGAAAGTATATTCTTTTAACAAGTTTACTGCATTTCTCTGTAAGATAAATGTTTACCTGGGATCCATTGCTTTTCAAAGATGAGTTTGCTATGGTAGGAAAAAAAATGCATGTCTGAGAGGTCAGTGCCCACTCGCTATTCTCTGTCCTATTTTTTTTGTCTGTGACATGTGGATTGAATGTTTTCATTAGTTTAAACCTGGATCTTTTGCCTCCTAAATGTTTTTTCTTTTTCTTACTTGTCTTGTCACAGTTTATTAAAAGCACGTTTTGTTCTGCGGAATTAGATTCCCATCTCCTCAGCTTGATAGAATTTTTGTCTCTTCACCTGAGAACTATAGATCACAGGATAATTCAGTAATACTTTAAATCAAGGAATTTAATAAAACTGTTACATTGAATACAATTTAAAGGTACTCTACAACAGATTAGTCGAAAGTATATAGCAGGCCTTGTAGTTTCTCTAACCACGTACTGATAAAGACTGTGAAAACAAGTTAGAAATCCAGATTCAAAATTTAAGTTATATGTATAGTATGCATAAAACACGCATACATATTCACATCTTTTGTGAAAACTTCAAAGGAGTACTGCAGTATTGGAAACAACTCATGACAGTGGTGAGTAATAAAAAGTAATTATTATTTTCCAGATAGCTTTTTAGGTTTTATGTTTAATTTTTAAATTGTAATTAATAGAAGGGTTACAGTTATATTTGCCAGATAGAAGGTGCCTTACTTCACAAACATTTATACCCCTTCTCATGTTTTTGTCCCCATTTCCCTTCCCCAACTCCCTCCCCTCCTCTTGTTTCCCCCCTTCCCTTTCCTACTTCAAATAAACATATAAACAATATACCTGGTTGAATGCTTATTTGTTTTTAAATTGTGCTTTGAAAAAGGAAAAAAATATATAATTATAGCCATACACTTTTTTATTGTTTCAAAACACTTTTTTCATATTTTATTGTAATTACTAGAAGGGTTACATTATATTTGTCAGATAGAAGGTACATTAATTCACATACATTGATACCCTTTCTCATGTCTTGGTCCCCATTTCCCTCCCCCCCACCCCCACCCCTCATCTTGTTTTCCCCCGTTCCCTATCCAATTTCAAATAACCAAATACTAATATAGCCAATATATCAGATAACAAAGTGAGATACTGTAACAATATGAGATAACCAAGGGACAGCAAAAGAGATGAGAGATAACATAGTACATGACGGAGAACAATCACTCATTATATGTATAGCCATATACTTTTGTTGTAAGGTTTACCAATATTTTTGTCTGTCCAGAAACAATTTTCCTTTTATGTCTTCCACTTAATTGATAAAGTTCAGCAGATGGGGTATGTGAAATATGGACTTTAAGAGAAAACGCTTTTCAAATGATAGCCAGTTTCCCTAAGCAAAATCCCACCCACCGGTCCAGATATATTTAACACATGTGTTTCTGTAAATGTGATTTATTAGTGAAAATCACAGTGTTCCTGTTCTAAAACTCAGACAACCACCTGTGCATAATACTCTAGGAGGAAAATAATATGTCCTCATGTAAAACTTGGGAGAAAGTCAATTCCTTTTCAACCATATTGTCTTTCCTGATATTGAACTTTTACTTTCATTTAAAGTGTCCTTTTGTATTGGAGATGGGAAATGGACTCAGATTGCTTAAATATAGACTTTATTATGAACCTAAGGAGTAAATTTATTCACATAAGGCTACATGTTGCAGAAAACCTTCTAAGTTAAGATAGCACAAATAGTAATGTTGAAAGGCATAGAAATTACAATTGATTATAAAACCATTACATACCATTTTTTCTTTGATACTTGTTCTCTTTCATTTGTTTCATATATCCATCCATTCATATGAAATAAAGTTGTATAATCTGTAAAAAAAAACAATATACCTGATAACAAGGTAAGATACTGTAACAATATGAGAATAACCATGGAACGTTCATCAGTATAATAAAAGCTGTGTATGACAAACCCACAGCTAGCATTATACTTAACGGTGAAAAGCTAAAGCCATTTCCTCTAAAATCTGGAATGAGACAAGGATGCCCACTCTCTCCACTCCTCTTTAACATAGTATTAGAATTCCTAGCCAGAGCAATAAGGCAAGAAGCAAGCATAAAGGGGATAAAATAGGAAAGAGGAAGTGAAACTTTCCCTCTTTGCAGATGACATGATTCTGATTTAAAGAACCCTATAGACACCACTCACAAGCTGCTTGAGGTGATTTAGAACTTTGGCAAGGAAGCAGGGTATAAAATTAACCCTCAAAAATCAACTGCCTTTCTATATGCCAACAATGAGAGGAACAAGACAACAATCAGGAAAGCAACTTCTTTTGCAATAGTCTCAAAGAAAATAAAGTACCTAGGAAATAACCTAAGAATGTAAAGGAACTTTATGATGAAAATTTTAAAATCCTGAAAAAGGAAATTAAAGCAGAACTGAGGAAATGGAAAAACCTCTCATGCAATATTGCCAAGGGCTATCTACAAATTCAATGCAATACCCATCAATATCCAAATGTCATTATTTAAGAAATAGAAGAGGCAATCCAAATTTTGATATGGAATAATAAAGACCCTGTATAGCAAACACAATTCTTTTTATCATATATTTTTATTGTAATCAATAGAAGGGTTACAGTATATTAACCAGACAGAAGTTGCATTACTTCACAAACATTGACACCCTTTCTCATGTTTTGGTCCAATTTCCCACTCCCCAACCCACCCCTCATCTTGTTTTCCCCCTTCCCTATCCGATTCCAAATAAAAAAAGACACATATATACAATATTTCAGATAACAAGGTGAAACACTGTAACAATATGAGATAACCAAGGGACAGCAAAAGAGATGAGAGATAACATAATACATTAAGGAGAACACTCACTCATTATATGGCTTTTTTTTGTATATCCTGGAGGTCCTTTCATTCAGCGTCAAACTATATGGTCTTACGTAACTAGGTTAGGAAAAACAATTCTTACCAGAAAGAACAGCGTAGGAGGAATTTCAGTTACAAACTTTAGACCCTAATACAGAGCTATATTAACCAAAACAGCTTGGTACTGGCAAAAGAACAGGTCTGAGGACCAATGGAATAGAACTTAAGACCCAGAAATCAACCACACACCTATGGCCACCTAATCTTTGATAAGGGAGCCAAAAAAATAGAATGATCAGTGGAACAGAATAGAAGACCCAGAAATAGAACCACATACCTATAGGCAACTTGTATTTGACAAAGGAGCCAAAGATAAACAGTGGAACAAACACAGTCTATTCAATTATTGATGCTGGCAAAACTGGGCAGACACTTGCAGAAAACTAAAAATTGACCCTAGCCTTTCACCATGCACAAGCATTAACTCAAAGTGGATCAAAGACCTCAATGTCAGACAAGAAACTGTGAAACTGGTACATGATAAAGTAGGAGAGACACTGGAACTCATAGGCACAGGCAAAAGATTCCTGAACAGAATCCCAGGGTCACAACAGATTGGAGAGAGACTCGATAAATGGGACTACGTAAAAATAAAAAGTTTCTGTACAGATAAAAACATAATCACAAAAGTAAAGAGATAGCCAACCAACTGGGAAAAGATGTTCACCAACAATACATCTGACAAATGCTTAATATCCAGTATCTACAGAGAACTCAAGAAACAAATCCCCCAAAAACCCAATAAACCATTCACTAAATGGGCAAGGAAACTAAAGAGAGACTTATCAGAAGAAGAGATTAAAATAGCAGAAAAGCATATGAGAAAATGTTCATCATCTATGGTCATAAAGGAAAGGCAAATAAAAACAACCCTAAGATACCACCTTACCACAACAAGAATGGCCAAGATTTTGAACTCAGACAATGAGAGTTGCTGGAGAGGTTGTAGAGAAAAAGGAACCCTACTACACTGCTGGTGGGATTGTAAACTAGTTCAGCCACTCTGGAAAGCAGTGTGGAGGTTTCTTAAAGAATTGAAAATAGACCTTCCCTATGATCCCGCCATACCACTTCTGGGCATCTATCCTAAACATCATGACCCAAGATATTTTAAGCTATGTTCATCTCTGCACTATTCACAATAGCCAGGTGATGGAATCAATCCAGATGTCCTACTGCAGATGAATGGATATAGAAATTGTGGTATATATAAACAATGGAATTCTAAGTAGCCAACAGACAAGATAAAATAATGGCATTCACAGGGAAGTGGATGAATCTAGAGTGAGTCATGTTGAGTGAGACAAGTCAAGACCTAAGGAACAAAAGGTGCATGGTATCCTTAACATGTGGCAATTAAATCCAAAGAGTACAAGAGTGAGGACTCAATAACTGCATACCCAAAGCTATGGTCATGGTAATGGAAATATAAACATAAATATATAGACATAAAAACCTATGACTCTATAGACATAATGTTTCATTTCATAAATTAATGTTTCTATGACATACAAACCCTTAGCCTAATTTTGATTAAGTTCTAAATACTAAGTCCCAGAGATTGTAATTAGAGATTCCCTCATTGAACACTTGTTTGTTAAACTTGTGACTTAAAATATGATGTAAAAAATCAACATTAATAGATTCTTTAACAAAAAAATAATCAACATAAAAATTGAATGGAAAAAAGACAGCCTCTTCAACAAATGGTGCTGACAGAACTGGTTAAGCACCTGAAGAAAATTAAAGTCAGATCCTTCTATGTCACCCTGCACCAGGATTAACTCCAAATGGATCAAAGACCTGGAGGTAAAAGCAGATACACTGAAAACTTCACAAGAAGGAACAGGAGATACACTAGGTCACCTTGGCACAAGTCAGAACTTTCTTAATAAAGACCCAGAAACACAACAAATCAAAGACAGTTAGGATAAGTGGAACTGCATTAATTTTCAGAGCTTCTGTATGGCAAAGGACATATGGAAAGCAGTGTGGAGGTTCCTCAAAAGACTAAACATGGAGCTCCCCTATGACCCAGCAATGCCACTACTTGGTATTTACCCAACCGTCCAGAAACAAGGACATACTAAATCCACTAGCACAATGATGTTCATTGCAGCACTATTTACCATAGCAAAGATATGGCTAGATGCCCCTCAGTTGATGAGTGGATCAACAAGATGTGGTATTTATACCACATCTGCTGTCAGAAAGAACAATATTGCCCTATTTGTACGGAAATGGAAAGTCTTGGCAAAAAATCATATTAATTGAAGTGAGCCAGACCCAATGGAACAGGCTCAATGGTTTTCCTCATTTCTCATAATCAGTATAAACCTTAGATTCTCCTAGCAGAAGTTTACAATAGAGTAAAACCTAGATACATAAGGCCATATAATATGACACTAAATGAAAGGACTTCCAAATATAGAAACAAGAGCCATATAATGTATGATTGTTTTTCTTAATGTACTATGTTATTTCTCATCTCTTTTGTCATCCCTTGGTTATCTCATATTGTTACAGTATCTTACCTTGCCATCTGATATATTGTATATGTGTATATTTGAAATAGGATAGAGAAAGGGGCCAAAACAAGATGAGGAGGGGTGGGGGAGAGAAATAAGAACAAAAGTATGAAAAGGGGTAGCAATGTTTGTTAAGGAATTCACCTTCTATCTGGAGAATATAATGTAACCCTTCTATTAATTACAATAAAACGTATTTAATAAAAAATACATAAAACCTGGCATGTTGATAAGGAAACCTATAATCTTCTTCATTAACTAAACAAAGTAATTTTGACAAAGGGGTAAAAGAGAAAAATGAGTGGCAGGTGATAGTTAAATGAAATGATAGTCAATAGAAATAGTAAATATAAATATGCTTATAATATTCTCAGATATTTGCTTATTAGCTGAGGATTACCAAATAATTACAATTGATGTATTTACATGTCCAGAAGAAATAGTCAAAACCTGAAAATCAGAAAAATATCCTATTAAAGGTAGATGGCTAAAGAATGGCATCTTCACTCTGTAGAATATCATGCCAACAAAAATGAATGAATTATAGCTACATGTAATAAGTTGGATACATATCAAGGACACTATTCCATATAAAAATTCAGCTTTAAAAGATTATAGTCCATATGATGTCATGTATATGTCATTCCTGAAATAATGAAACCATGGAGCATAAGAAGTTCTGAGAAGTTGCCAGGAAGTATTGGCAGTGGGGAAGGGGTAGTGGGTGTGATAGATTTTAAAGAGTGTGCAGAGGCAATGTGAAGAGAAGAAATAAGATGGTATTTGTCTATGAGAAGATTGCTAAGAAATTTAAAATACAAGTAAATAACTCTTTCTCTCATTTTTCACCAAATGTTTCCTTTGAGAAGTTAAATCAAAATGGCAGAGCATGTTAGTACATTATTTAATTTTTATTGTTGCCAGTCCTAGGCTTAAAATCTTTGGGAAGCACAGAAGAGCTGAGCCACCTCTGTTTGAATGGGGGAATGAAACAAATAGTCTGGGAACTCATGTCTGCATACATAAGAAGTCCCGTGTGTACACAGGAAGTGCCTCTTTACTATCTCAGTTCATTGTGCCTGAAAAGGTAAGGAAAGCCTCAGTTCACCTCCTTTCATCCATTTTCTTTCCAGTAAGACTTGGTATACTACAAGGAACAGAATCAAAGCATGTTTCAGTATTAGGCAAAATTTATCTGCATAGGAAAATGTCATGCAAATTCAAGAAGTGAAGGAATACATCTTAAATTCACACCTGGAATTGACCCATCAGATTTTCTCAAACTAATACCATTTTAAAAAGAAGCCTTGTTTACAAATGGTTCTGCTGTACAGTATTATTGATCTGAAGGTCCAGTGTGTTTTCTCAATTTATAGCTGACATAACAAAATTATACAGAATTTCTAATATTACTCTAATGGAGTATTGTAGCCCTTGTTATTTTTCTTCTTAATCAATGCAGGCACTAAAGGATAATGTGTCAATTTCCTTGTAAGGCATCTACTGGACTAGTAATAGTGGAAATCTAGAGAAGAATCATATGGAATATTTTTATGAAGTTCTCAAGCTCAGGAAAACACATTGAGATATAAATTTGAAAGACTACAGCTGGTTAAGTAAGACTCATGAAAGGCAAGATTATACAGGGAAAGACTGCACAGGAAGCATTAGGTAATTCTTCAGCATTGTAGGAAGAAGGAGTCTGAGCCTTACCAAAATTCTTGCTGAAGCTTAATCCTCCAGACTACTGTATGAAGGGAGAAGCCTTTGGAATATTAGTGGGTTGCAAAAGTTTCCACCCTTCAAATGGATTCAGAGAGATCCTGGTTGTCTGTTTTTGCCTTTCAGGTCTGAGAGGACCTAACAATAAGACATTACGTTGGAGCAGAAGAGAAGCTCTCCACAGAGAGGTTGGTTCCTTAACCTTGGATTTTCTTTCCAGGTTTTTGCATAGTAAGGGCTACATTTCTGCTGCTGATAAATACCCAGACTGTAGTAGCATTTAAATGAAACTAAGACAGGGGCATACACATGGCTGAGAGCCAAAGAAAGTTTAGATCTTTTCTTCATAGTTGTCATAAATTGTATAAATCATGTTGGGGAATTCTAAATCATGCAAAGGGCAGATAAGAAGACATGGCTTACATATGAGTGATTGTTGTCCTTAATGTGCTATGTTATCTCTCATCTCTTTTCCTGTCCCTTGTTTATCTCATATTGTTACAGTATCTCACTTTGTGATCTGATATATTGGATATATTTGTATTTGGTTATTTGAAATTGGATAGGGAAGGGGGGAAAACAAGATGAGGGGTGGGGGTGGGGGGAAGGGAAATGGGTACCAAGACATGAGAAGGGGTATCAATGTATGTGAATTAATGCACCTTCTATCTGGTGGATATAATGTAACCCTTCTATTAATTACAATAAAAAATATATGGAAAGAAAAAAAGAAGACATGGCTTAGAAAAAAGTACAACAATAGCATTGTGATACATATGTAAGATGTGAGGTACACATATGAAACCAACCAATTTCATCTCTACATTCAAAGCCTTAACACCAAAGTGACATAAATATCAAGAAAAGGGAAGGTGAATAGTACAAATATATCCCTTCACACTACAGCTTCAAGTATAACATAAACTGAGCGGAGAAATTGAATTATTTCTTAGTGAGTAGAATAAGGCAAAAAATTGCACTTAGGGCAGGGCTTGGTGGCTCAGGCTTGTAATCCTAACTATTCAGGAGGCTGAGATCTGAGATCAAGGGTCAGAGCCAGATCAGGCACAAAAGGATCTGAGACTTATCTCCAATTAACCTCTAGAAAATGGGAATTGGGGCTTGGCTCAAGAGTATGGCGGTAGCCTTGAGCTGAAGAGCTCAGGGACAGCACCCAGGCTGAGTTCAAGCCACATGACCCACAAAAGAAAACAAAGCAACAACAACAATAGTGCCCTTGGCAATTTTGGACAGGAAAGCCACATCTTTTTTATTATGATCAAACTTTACTCCTAAATGACTTGCCTAAAGTAACAAAGAATTATTAGTAAAAATATAGAATTTGTTGTTTCTTATGAAGCTACTGCCCCCAAACCACTCCCATCACAGGCTCAACAGGTACTTTTGAGGATTCCTGGTGAGTAATAAGAGATGTGTTAATCCACACTTAAGTTCTGTATTTAAGAGCAATCCGTTTATAAAGTCTGTCAATCCACATCTCTCCTTTTCATCTTGGGAATGCTCAGAGGTAAATTTGTAAAAAGTCATTCAATAGAAACTCATTGCTAGAATTCACTCTCTACTTACAGTAACTTAATCGGCTGAAGAAAGAAAATTAATTAAATTCTCACTGAAACCTCAGTCCCACATGAAATAGAATCAAAACAACAATTGCCCTTTAGTTTCATCATACTTGACTGTAATTAATACCTTGAAGTTGTAGTTCAAAATCTCTCAGGGAACAAACAAGTAGGAACTAAAACAACCCTCCCGCCCCTACCCCCAAAGCCTTTCTATCATTTAGACTCCAGTTGCATTGAGAGAATCTTCAAGTCTTTAAAAAATAATCATATGTGCCTGTATTCAATAAATAAATAAATAAACATCAATAAGGAAAACAAGAAATTTGTGAGATTCTTCTAAATTAGTACCATTCCAAAAGCAAAGTGATTTTATTTTCCCTTTTCTCAAAGCTCCACCATGGATGGAGCTTCAGCAGTATTCTCAATTTTTAATTTTAATTTTAATTTTTTAGATTTTATTAGCTTTCCATCTACAATTTCCAATACCAAACAGCCCAAAGGCTCCATCATGAGGAGTTAAAATCTTATATTGTTCATTCATATAAATAATGAATGTAAGGACAGGATTTCCTCCCAGTTTGTGTCTTGTGTCTGACTTTATTTAGGTACAGATTCCTTGCCCTTGATACCCATGGACAAGAGTTACTGTTGAATGGACCAAATGTTTCATTCTAGTGAGCTATTTGTCTTCTACTACCTTTTTGTCTTTTTCTTTACCGTTTTCTACTGACTGCAGCATGAAATGTTCTGTTATTCAGGGCAGCATGACTTACATAAATAATTCAACAGCATTTTACACCTACCACGTGGGGAAATGGCACAGTGGAAATGCTATGGCGTGTTCCAGAAAGAGCTCATATCTAATAAGCATTCAATTGGTTTCTAGAAAATATTGGCTTACACAACACTTAAATATTAGAAATAAAAATTCAGTGAAATCTTAAAATTTATTTTAGGTAAATGATATTCCAACTATTTGGATACCCATGTTTCACATGCCCCATGTTATCACGGGGCCCACTCAACCAAAGTGTCTCTACAATAATGGAGAACCTTCTCATTTAAAGGCTTCATATAGTGAGCTCCTAATATTAACCCAAAATATTCTGTTTGCAGTGAGCATAAGAACATTAGGGTTCATGGAAATTTTCCTGACAATTATGGTATAATTTTTGTTTTAATAATAATGGAGAAAATGGTAAAAGAAAAAAATGCTATTCCCAAGACAATACAGCTAATATCTATTAGGGAAGAATTTCAAGACAAGTTCTTTTTATTAGAACTTTTTATTAACACTGAGTTTTTACACCATATTTCAAATACTATGCTCTACAAATACGTTTTCAAGATCAAGCCAAGTTCTTTGTTGTGAAATTCAATATCTTTATTTCTTACTATTATTTTTCCCATTTTTCTCCCTTTTACACACACACACACACACACACACACACACACACACACACACACACAAAACACAGAAATCTCCATGTCATTTTCATCGTCTTCTTTTTTGCTGTCTTTGATGCTGATAATGGACCTTATTTGCTGGTCTGCTGAACATATTTGTGACATGAAGACTTGACATGGAGAACTATCATGTACCAGGTGCGCACCACAGTTATACTGGAGCTTTATTAGCTGGACAATGGGGTAATTACTCAGGAGCTGTCATTATACTATTCCTAGTTGACTGATTCTGCCTTGTAGGTCCCACTTCAGTCTCTCTTTTGCAGCATGCACGAAGCTCTATGTTGATTCCTCAGTACTGTATACACTGAAAAAAAACCAAAAGTGGTGCTGTGGCTCAAGTGGTAGGGTTCTAGCCTTGAGAAAGCTGCTTAAGGACAGGGCACAGGCCTGAGTTCAAGCCCCAGGGCTGGCAAAAAAAAGAAAAAAGAAACTAGTCTTAATGTTGTCATTTCCTATATTCATACAGACATCGAGTATAAAATTAATCCAAAGTCAAGCATACTATTCTGAAGCCCAGGTATTTCTCTCTATAGAGCTAGCTGTTGGTATTTATCTCTCTGTGAACAATTGGAGGAATTTGAACTCAAGATCATGGTTATGACTCTGAGAGCTCCTTTATTTCAACAATAGCACAATATTATAAGTCAGGATCCTTGGAGCAAATTTAGAGACCACTTAACTTGATTTTGTGACAAGGCCAGGGGCCACTGCTCTTCAAAATGGCTTTACATAAAGATGTCATGAACTAGACAATCATTATTCTTTTTGGCCACTTAGCATCTCAGCATCCTTCTTAAGGAGGACACTTTTGCATTTTATGACTCTTCAGAGCAGGAGAAATATGTTCCTATTCCAGAAGCGAGAAAATATATGAGGCTCACCTCCCTGACTCCCATGAAGCTAGAGGTAAATAATGGACATACACTCTCCATTGCATGAATCCATGTCAGACTTTTAATCCAGAAGGTAATGGTGCAAGAGTCTGGGCTCTCTTGTTGGAAACTGGAACAGATGCAATCAAGGTGACCTGCTGGCAGAGAACGAAGTGTGCGACTTGTATTCAATCAATGCAGGCACAGTTTCTTCATTACCTCAGTATTCTGAAGTGTAATTTGGCTTAAGTCCTGTTTTTAAGTACATAAATATAATTCCCTAATGCCCCAAATGTTCCTAGAGATCCCTAATATACATACATACATACACACACACACACACACACACACACACACACACACACACACACACACACACATAGATATGGTAAATTTCTCTTGCGAAGTAGTTGATACAAAGCTATCTCTAGTTTATAGTGGGATCCGGATCAGCAATTGAGAACAGTTATTAGTGAATCAGAAAAGGAATGCCAAATGGATTTGCTATTGTGCACTCTTGTCAATTAAGTAATGAAAACTCTGGTAATTATCAGTAGTTGGCATAAGTCAGAATTTCCAATATCTTTTTCTAAGTCTCCTCCTGCTATGTTTCTTTCCTGTGATCAAGTGTTGAAATCAGCCCATCTGCTTCCCCATTCGGAGTCTGTTTTTATGATGAATTAACTGGTACAAAAATAGTTGGCTTAATGTGTCCCAATCCATCGATATGTTACTTACAAGGAAAGGGGCTCCTAAAGGTGGTAAAGTGGATCCAAGAAAATTGGCTAAGCTAATGTTCAGCCCTAAATCTTACATACTGCCACCATGAGGCCCAGCTACAGCCTAGCCTACATTCTCAAGAAGAATGTTTCGGAGTAAATCAGGCTATTGATTTTACCCAAACTAATATCTAGCACCTCTTTCCCTCTTAAATTATCTATGTGATTTTAGTATCTAATGTAAGTATAATTTAATAACATACCATTCAATGATATGAATATTATATATTTTAATATATTTTGTTTTATACATCTTATGTATTTATATATTTTATACAATATTTAATGTCATAAGTATCATAAAGCCAGGCACTGGTGGTTCTCCCAGTTACTCAGAAGACAGAGGATGATGATTAGAAGCCAGCCTGTCCATAAAAACCATGAGGCTATTGTCTCCAATTAATCACAGAAAAAAAAAACAAGTGGTACTGTAGCTCAAATGGTAGAATGCTCAACTTGAGAAAAAAAAAAAACTGCTCAAGGATGGTGTCCAGGCCCTGAGTTCCAGCCCTAGGACCAGCAAATAAAAGAAAAATAAATAAATTCCATAGTAAAGGATAGTTATATTCTCTTCAATAATAAGGTAGATATAGATAATACAGGTAATAAGTTGGCCTTCCTCTCACAGCCTTCAGACAGATTCATGACCACCTCTGATGGTTGTTATTGGTATTTATGTATAGATATCTATCTTTAAATAGAAATTCATGCATTTATGTTAGTAATCCTAATCATGACAAAGAAGACTAAAAAATTAGTAATAGGCAACTTTCTAAGTGATGAGTTTTATTTTTTTATTAACATTGAGTTTTACAGAATGTTTCAAATGACAAGTTTAACAAACAAGTGTTCAAGAAGGGAATCTCTATATACAATCACTGGCACTTAGTTTATAGAACTTAATCAAAATTAGGCTAAGAGTTTGTATATCATAGATACATATTAGTTTATGAAATAAAACATTATGTCTATAGAGTCATATGTTTTTATGTCTATATCAACAACTTTGAACTAAAACTCACATTGGAAGTGCATAGGTTTTTAAATATAAAGTTAATAGCAATATGGAGAAAACATGCTTTAAATTCTGGAAGTCTCATTTTCATTCATTCATTTGGGATTTCAAGAGTAATGATGCTTTTTAAAAATTAGTTTTCATTGATTTTAATCATCACAAAAATTTTTTCATCAGCACCATCGATTCCCTTTATTACAGATCAATTTGCAAATAATAAGACTTCTGCATGTCAACATAAACAGATAATAGGTCTAACTGATCTTGTCTTTTGAATTTTATACATGGCTCTTAAATTTAAAGCATTTAAAGCACTCTGGAGAAAGAATTCCTACATCTATCAAGTTTAGTTTTGTAAACTGTAATTTTAACGTATTATTTTAAAGAATATGCTGAAATATAAAGGCTCCATAGAATTTCACAAATTTAGATAGTCTTTACCATTGCTGTATATTTGGCCTTGGACAGATAGGATAGCCTCGCTAATTCTAGTTTCCTAAAATGAAGACTAGACATAAAAACAGCTGGATGAGAAGTAAAGGAGTTGATATACATAAAATGCTAGAAAATAGGTCTAGTGCTGGCTGTGCAGTAAGTGTTACACATCATTATTATAATTATTGTTCCAAGTATAGACAGTGGCTTTTAGAAGCAGTGTGCAAAATGCAAGGAGTAGGGGTTTTGAAGCGAGAACTACTTAGGTTCAAATAATGAGACCTTTGGGAGATATAAAATTGTACGTTTCAAGTTGGATCTAGATATTTATAGGCAAGAACCTCCTACGGATTCAACCACCTGTACACAGCAGGTGTTGACAATGCTGGGGGAAAAATGCAACCTCTGCCTGAAAAATATTGTTGATATCAGAGCTTTTGAAGTGCTCTTCTCCAGTGGTCTGGTGCCCATCTCTTCTGCATCCTGTCAACACCAATGCCTGAGCACATGGGTTTTCTAATATTCTTCAAATGCTACTAGCCATCCCATTGTTCACACTGAAACTGCAACACCATGATTTTACATACAAAATCCATTTTCCTCTTTCAATTAAAAAATGAGATTCTTCCTTCTACAGAACAAATACTTTGTGGGAGAGGTGACTTCTTCTTCTTCCCAATGCACATGTGCACTCTACAGCTAAAGCCAAGGTGGTTTTTAGAACCCCCTTTGCCCTGACTTAGAATTACATTACACAATCTTTCGGAACAGCTTTGCAGAGGTGAGCTTTCTCTCACCTCTCTGGGATCTAGTTGTAGTTGTTATTTTGTATATTGGTTGAGTTTCCCTGTCCTACTTAAGAGCAATCCCTGAGGTAAAGTCTGAGTTGGGAAGGTCATTTGGGAGATGCAGGATTAACAGGAGAGGAATGAGAGGGAACAATATAAACATCAGGAAGTGTGTACCTGAAAGAGATGGATGGTGTCAAGAGGAGAGGTATAGGCTAAGGAAAAGGAGAACTGTAGGAGAATGCAATCAAGAATTCAATGTAAGAACTAAGAAAAGTGAGGAGGGAAAGGGTGGGTAAGAAGTGGGTGAAAACGTTGAAGGGGCTGACGCTGCCAAGATGCATTGTACTCATAAGCTGCCATGTTGAATGGCAACTCCTTGTACAACTACTTGTAAATAATTCTAATAATAATAATAATGAGGAGGAGGAAGAGGAGGAGAAGTAAAAGGAGGAGGAGGAGAAGCAAAAGGAAGAAGAGGAGGAGAAGGAAGAGGAGGAGGAGGAGCAAGAGGAGTGGGAGGAGCAAGAAGAGGAGGAGGAGGAGGCTGGTTGTGTGACAAGCCATAGGAGAATGGCTCTGCCTTGATGCTAAGGTCCACTTCTAAGCCTTCACATATGCCACTCAGGCATGGGTCAATCATAACTTACCCCAAGTCTGGGTGGAACACTCTGTCATACTGATGAGGTAAAATATTGTGTGAGATGTCATATGATTACTTTTCATCTGAATGTCTATCTTAAGGACAGATTCTACTTTGTAGAGTCACTATGACATATGAAACTTTATACTTTGCTCTCCTTTTAGGTACAGTCACAAACTACATACAAGTACCTGGCTACCATTTTGGGTTGAATCCTCAATAACAAAGCTGCTCACTGCCCAGGTTGTCAGTCACTGGGCCTTCTTTTTCTAAATTACTCTTTGACAGAGTCAAAGGGGTGGGGACTTGACACTAGATTGACCTTGCTTTAGCTTGGCAACTGTCACTGAGCTGCAGCCTGATGCAAGCCAGGGAACTTTGTGGAGGTTGCTGACATGGTAAATAGCTAAAAGGTTTTCTACCCAAGAACTACATACATCAGAATGTTCATGGACAAGAGAGAAAAGTTAAGATAATTTATAACAATCCGCTATGGTATTGATTGAAGGCTGTTTAGAAGGAGATGGTAATAGGCAGGTATTTCTGACCCTTAGTAAGGCCCCAAAAATTATGTGCCAGAATATTGTTCTTCTTTAAAACTTTTATTGTTATCTTTAAGTAGTTCTACAAGGGAGTTGCCATTTAACAAAGCAGTTTTATACTATGCATCTTGACCAATATCACCCCTTTCAACATTCTTACCCATTACTCCCCTAACTCACCCCTTCTCTCTTCTTCATTTTGTAGGATACACCTTAGAATCTTGACTGAACTCCACTTCTCTTCATTCATCTAATCCTTCTCCTTTGACCCTACCTACCCCTTTTGAGTACCCACTTCCTATTTTATTTTGTTGAACTTTGATTTTGCCTTTCTCAGGACTTACAGTATTTGAGAACTCCCACGTATCACTTGCGTACACTTGCATACCACCCAACATATTTACTTATACATTTATAAGCTTATAATGGCTCCTATATATAAGAAAGAAACATATATCCTTTGTCTGAGTCTGACTTACCTCACTTAACATAATTTTTCCAGGTCTTCCCATTTCTTTGTGAGTCATACAATATCACCTAAAACTATGAAACTATTACAGAAAGAATAGGGGAAATATTAAAGCACAGACTGAAACATTCTGAATAAAGATCTAAAAGCACAACAAATCAAAGAAAAACTTGACAGATGAGATTATATCAAACTTAAAGAGCTTCTGCATGGCAGAGGATATAACTTACAAGCTAGAAAGATAGCATAGATAATGGGAAAAGATTTTTGCCAGCTTCACATCAGACAATGACCTATTATCCAGAATACAAAGCCCAAAAATTTTGACCCTCAAAAAAATACCAGCAACTCAATTAATAAATGAGCTAATGAGCTGAAGAGTCTTTACAGAAGAAGTAAAAATGGCCAATTGCTACACAGAGAAATGCTCAAAGACATGAAAATCAAAACAACGTTGAGATTCTAGTGTATCCCAGTTAGAATGGCCATTATCAAGACCCATCAATCATCTCAAATAAAAGCACCATGCACAGCAATGGTAAAGGAATCCATAGGGTACATCTGTAGAAGATGGATGGTATCTGTTGCATCTTGTCAGCTCAGTAGTCATACTCATCTTAGTATAGTGTTACTAGCCTAAAAATGTCAGCCCTAACAAACTCCTCAAAGAGAAAACAATGGAAGTGAAACCATCTCACCCACCTTATCAATCTCTATCCTTCCGGTTTCTTTTTTCTCATATATTTTTTATTGTCATTAATAGAAGGGTTACATTATATTCACCCGATAGAAGGTGCATTATTTCACAAACATTGACATTTCTGGGTTTAAAGCCAGCCTGGGCCCTTAGAAAATGGGAAGTAGGGCTTGGCTCAAGGATAGGGCAGTAGCCTCAAGCTGAGGAGCTCAGGGGCAACACCCAGGCTGAGTTCAAGCCCCATGACCCGCCTTTCCCCCCAATACTCCCCCACAAATCTGACAGCTTCTAGTCTGTCTCCAATAGTAAGCAAGTTTCTGGAACTTATGTTTTTCAGTTCTTTAAAAGAAAAGCAGGAATACTACACATTTTATACCTAAATACATATAACAACTAAGTCATGTAGAGCCATTCCAGATGAGAATAAGTACGTAATAAATGCTATTTGCTACTCTAAATGCTGAGTGGATATTTAAGGTGCACTGTAAAATCAGTGGATAAAGAAACTAAATACAATACAGGAAAACAAAATATTATAGATTCCCAGGGAAACCCAGAGTTTATCAAGCATAAAAAATAAAAGAGGAGACACACTTCTAGTACACCATAAAATACAATGACTATCTCAAAGAACTATAAGCAGGTAAATATTTTTTTTTGGCCAGTCCTGGGCTTGAGCTCAGGGCCTGAGCACTGTCCTTGGAGTTTCTCAAGGCTAGAGCTCTACCACTTGAGCCTCAGCACCACTTCCGGATTTTTTCTATGTATGTGGTACCGTGGAATCGAACCCGGGTCTTCGTGCATGCTAGGCAAGCACTTTAACCACTAGGCCAAACTCCAGGCCCGCAGGTAAATATTTTTATAATTTGTGAACAAGGGGGGCTATGTGGAAAAGGAAACCACTTTTTGAAAGGATGGGAATAAGATAATATTAAGAATAAGTGACTATTCTAAAAATTTATTTAGAATTGGCCAGGTTAACCACTAGGTTAACCATTCGTGTATTGAAGCAAGAAGGATAACAGGATAGATTTTAATTCAGGTGTTAGTACAATATACTCTAAAAGTGTCATGAACTTTTCTTGGTATGGAAGCACTGAAGGTTGAGGCGAAAAGCATAAAGACAGCCTAGGGAAGAACAAATGATGTGAAGACTGGAAATGGAAATAAAAAAGAGCATTAGATGTCCAGGGTAAAATATAAAAGACTTGTCTTTGAATTGTATATATGAATGTAAGGGAAAGCAATAAAGAATTAAAATGCTGTTTAGGGAATATAGCATAAGAATAGGTTGGTTATACACAACAGGAATATTTAAGACAAGAATTTGGTTGAGAGGGAATGGAGCAGAAGGCGAGGATAAGTCATATAGTCTCTGACCTTGGTCCTTTCTATGTTGAGTGACCCAGCTGAACACAGAAATAATATATATAAATTATATGTAAACATACATATACATTCAATATAGATATAAATATAGATATAGAATCTACAAAAATACAGATATAAATTCGTTAAGATTTAGTTCTAAGTAAAAGAAGATAATATAAACAAGACACATAGTGGTAAACAAGCAAATAAATATCAAAATCAGAAACCAAAATATAGATCAGGGTTTGCCAAGTTTTGGTGAAGCATTTACCATCATAAATCCAGAGTCAGGATCCCTATAAATACTCAACAAATACAAACACGTGGACACTAGCACATTTGTAAGTTACATGAAAATAGTATAATATGTCTCTATGTGTGTGTGTGTGTGTGTGTGTGTGTGTGTGTGCGTGTGTGTGTGCATATCTATCTGTTTTTAACAGCAATGTTTCAGGTATGTTATATTTCTCAGTCATTACAAAAATCTTTTATTTTGTTAGATTTGATGATCACCTGTTCATATGACCAAATGGCTTTATCAAACAGCTTCAAATATAATTGTATTATGGCTTTTTTGCCAAAGAATTTAAAACAAGAATTCTCATTTTGTGCTTGTCACGTTTAATGATAATAATCACTTTCGATCCATCATAGTAATTTCATATCCATGCATGTGACAGTCTTTCTCTTAAAGTTCTGATAAATTTGTGGTGATACAATTGCATTGACTAAGCAATTAACAAGTAACAGCGCTGAGATTGCAGCCATAGCATAAACAACAAAGCAATTTAAAGTGACAGAGTGTCAGGTGAGTGAATTTCATTTCACACTCTAATCCAGTTTTAATATCTGACTATTTGTGTTCTGGGAATAATGTAAATGAAGAATGAGAATAGGTTTGGTGCAAAGTTGTTGTGGGTTTATGTGTATGCTTGTGCACACACACACATACTTTATCATTTCACAGCTAGTGATTATGCTGAAGAATTATAAAAGGTTACAATGAAATGAGGTTTACCTTGCAAAACACTTAGGAAACTGTATATCCAATGCAAGCTAAGATTCAGGTGCAGAACACAAGCTCACCTCTTTAAAAAGCAACTCTTGTGCTGTAAAATGGATATCATAATCTATGCAACATATATTTAATGCAGTAGAGCCAACATTTACAATAAAAAGATGTCAGGTTTGACATTCATACACTGAAAATATGGAAAACAATCAAAACCATTGTGTAGGCTTTGCATTGACACATATCACAAAAATCACGGGGAGAAAAAGGCCTCCTCTTGGACTGGAGATAAGGTATTCAGGGGAAAGTTTGTTCTAATTGCATTGTAGATGTAACTTTTTAAACTGCAAAGTCTATATCCCCAGCTGTGCACAGCATACTCTGTCCTCAAGTAACAAATTCCACAGACATTTCTGACCACAATGTATCTCTTCTTTCAATTTGCTGGAAGAAGGTTAAGATTTATAGGTGACGTGACACTGATAGAAGTTTCTGCAGACAAGAAAACTCAAGTTCACTGTTTTCCACATCCACTGCTAAAACATAAATGGATGTTCCCTGGATCATTCCAAAGAGTCTGGAGCATACCAGATGCAAAAACTGGGTCACACTGCACTAACTCATCTCCAATTAACTGGAACCTATAATTGGCTTCAGCCACAGTTACGTGCAAGAAATAACTTTCCTAATTTTAAGAAGTAGTCGATATGTTCTTTATGTACTTGAGCAGAAACTAGCAGGAAACATAAACTGGGAAGGATCACGATCAGAGACAAGAGCCATCTCTTCCCTCAGCTTGAGAAACTCTTTATCTCTGGAGGTGAGAAAGGAAATCTATAGAAACTTCCCAAGGATGTACTTGGTAGCTTGATCTTTGGGAATGATGGATAAAGAGGGACACTCAAGCAAATGGAGCCTTTGAGTCACAGGTGTTATTCATCCAGAAGGACCCTTTGCTTCTGTTAGTCTGTAGTAGCGGTTTGATAAATATTCAGACTTCTTATATAAAAATACTTAAAAGACAAGACTTGGGATATGTTCATCCATAGAGTACAAATGGAAGACCTTGGGTTCCATCTACAACTCTGGGAAGAAAAAGGCAATATTCCAACCTCAAAGAAATTTAGAGTACTTTACCACATTGCTTTTCAATATGTATGCATATGTGTACATATGTATGCAAAATTCAAATTACACTTTGAAATTTTATTTTTCCACCATTGAAAGGCTACTGTAGAACAAAAGAAAAAATAAGAAGGCCAGGAGTTATGGCTCACGCCTATAATTTTAGCTACTCAGGAGGCTGAGATCTGAAGATCAAGGTTCAAAGCCAGCCCAGGCATAAAAGCACCTGAGACTCTTATCACCAATTAACCTCTAGAAAAAGGGAAGTGGGGCTTGGCTTAAGGGTAGTGCAGTAGCCTTGAGCTAAACAGCTCAGGGACAGTGCCCAGACCTAGTTCAAGACCCATGACCCACAAAAATAAAAATAAATAAAAAAATAATCGGGAGCTATTGAATTTCTTCTACTACTGCCAAAGTTGGTTCCGGCAGTAATAGAAAAAATACAGGAACATGAAACACAAGTCGATGAGAAAGAAAGAGTTACATGAAAGTCAACAACATGATAGTCAGAATTTCTATCACTGCAGTATGTTACAGCTTCTGTGAGAGGTGTGGTAGATGTCCTGCTTTCCCAAACAGATGGCAAGGCTCACAAGATAAGCATGACCCTGATCCCACAGTCAGTTTCCAGTTAACTACTATTGGCCTAGACCCGGTTGGTGAGGCATGCCTATAAACCCAACTATGAGGCATGCAGAAATAAGAGTATCCTGGTTCAAGGCCAAACTGGGTAAAAGATAGCGAGACCAACTCAACAAATAAAGCTTGGCATGGCAGTTCATGACAATGCCCAGCTACTGTGAGGCCTGTGACAGAGAATTTAAATCTGAAGCCAACGCTAAGAATAAGTCTCTTATCTAAACATTTTGTAAAGTACAAACAGAAAAATAACCTAGGACTATGGTTCAAGCGATAGAGAACCTTGAAGTATGAAACTCTAAGTTCAAGCCACAAAAGCCAAAAAATAAATTATCTAGTAATTTAAAAATGTATTCAGTAATGCCAGCCAAATTACCAATTAGAGCAAGAAAATGAATTTGTAGGTACCTGGATCCTGAATCTTTTAGTATTTTTGGTCAATGCATTCCCTTGAAAAAGGAGCAGGCAAACATAGCGTCTTAGAGGCTGTATGCATATGTTTAATAAACCCACACTGTGAGACCCCCCCAACCCCCCCACCAGAGGATTCAACTGTTAATGAAGTATCTCTTTCTTCTCTTCGTAATGTGACTTCTAAAACTTCCCAAAGCCCATGGACTTACAGGAAGAAAATCAATCACACAATATCATTAACATGGGATTAAACAATTCTTTCTCCCTAGAGATTTTTTTTAAAAGAGTGCCTCATGAAAGTGAAACTTCAAAGTAAGAGATAAATTGTGAATTGTGTTATTTTAGTGTCTATCCCACAAGAAGACTGGATCAGCAGGTATAGATGCACTCACCAGAGGGAAGATGTTTTTTATCCAAATGCATGTTTCTCTTGATCAGTAATAATACTCTATTAACAAGGTCTTTTTTTTCACCTGATTTCTAATTCCCCTGTTGAATGATTAATGTGCTACACAGTAAAGAGCTGATAGAATGGGAACTTCAGAAAGCATTTCACACTTTCAATTTTTATTCATCCTACAAATTTTTGAGCATCCATTTTACTTGATGTTATGGCTCAGTGGTTCTTAAGAGCAGATGATTTTGCTCTCTGGGGGACATATGATATATTTCTGAAGACATTTTATTATCACCACATGTGAAAGAATACCACTGGTATCTAGTATAATAGACAAACATTTTGCTGACCATCCTGGAATGCATGAGACAGTCTCCTGAAACAGAATTGCCCAGCCAAAAAACATCAACAGTGCCTGTGTTGACATGCCCTTCTCTGAAGATTTGATAGAAGGTAAATATTTTCCACTATTATGTCACTATAACATAACACCTGAGATCATCAACTCATAGAGAGGAAGGCTTACTTTGTCTTATACCTAATTTTGGAAGGTCATATCCATATCACCTGGCCTTTAGTGTAAAGTTCTGTGGTAAGCAGTACATCAATGGTTGGAGTTGCAGAAAAGGAAGGTATTTAGTGTGTAGCAACTGAGAAATGGAAAAGAAAGGAATTGTATGAGCTGAGGTTGCATTATCATCCCAAAGTTGTGCTTCCAGTGCCCCACCTTCCTCAAACCAAGTGGTTCCATTACTTCCCAATAGCTCCAAGCACTGAGAACCAAGACTTCAACACATGCTATCCCAACCATAGCAGCCAACATAACAAATCGCTGTATATTGTCTCCCACTGTGAATACAGGAGGGTAGTTTAAAATTGTTTAGCTGTCACCTTGTATCCTATGGAAATGTAATATCAGTAGCCATATTGAGAATTCATTAGACATTTGGGTATTGCTGGGTCATATGGGAGCTCTATCTTTAGTCTTTTGAGGAACCTCCATACTGCTTTCCAGAGTGGCTGAATGAGTTTTCACTTCCTCCAGCAGTGTAGCAGTGTTACCTTCTGTTAGTGTCTGTTGTTATTAGATGTCCTTAACTGCCATTCTAACTGGAATGAGGTGGAATCTCACCTACTCCTTGTTTTGATTTGCATTTCTTTTATAGCCCGAGATAGCAAACATTTCTTCATGTGTATTTTGGCCATTCTTGTGTCCTCTTCAGAAAAGTCTCTCTTTAAGTCTTTAGTCTACCTTTTAATGGGATGGTTGTTTCGCTGAAGATTTGTTTTTGAGAGATTCAATTTTTTGAGTTGTAGGTAATTTTAGATATGAGGCCCTTGTCTATTGTATGGCTGGTGAAGATCTTCTTCCACTCTGTGGGATTTCTATTGAACTTGCTTGCTATGGCCTTTGCCATACAGAAGCTCTGCAGTTGAATACAGTCCCATTTGTCCAAACTGTCTTTAATTTGTTGTATTTCTGGCCCTTAGTGTTTCTCCTATTCCTTTCTGTAAAGTTCTCAGGGTGTCTGCTTTTACCTCAAGGTCTTTGATCTATTTGGAATTAATTCTGGTACAGAGTGACATATAAGGATCAAGCTTTAGTTTTCTGCAGGTGCTTAACCAATTCTGCCAGCACCATTTTTTGAAGAGGCTGTCTTTCTTTCATCCTATTTTTTTAGTCTTTTTATTGAGGATTAGGTGCCCAGAGATCTGTTAATTCCGGGTTAATTTCTGCTTAATTTCTGGGTCTTCAGTGCCATTCCATTGGTCTGCAGGCCTGTTCTTGTGTCAGTACCAAGCTGATTTGATTACCATAATCTATTACTCTGCAATAGAATTTGAAGTTTGATATTGATATTCCTCCAGCACTGGTCTTTCTGCTAAGGATTGTTCTTGCTATATATTTTATTATTCCATATGAATTTTTGGGTTGTTTCTTCTATTTTATTAAAGAATGAGGTTGGGATATTTATGGGTATGGCACTGAATTTGTAGATAGACCTTGGCAGAATTGCCATTTTTATGATGTTAATCTTCCCAATCCAGGAACATCTACTTCCGTATTTCTGCCTTAATTTCCTTTTTTAGGTATTTAAAGTTTTCATCATAGATTTGCTTTACTTTCTTGGTTAAGTTAATTCCTAAGAACATATTAAAGCTACTAGCATAATGATGTTCAATGCAGCATCATTTACCATAGTTAAGATATGGAACCAACCCAGATGTACCTCAATAGATGAATGAATCTAGAAGATGTGGTATTTATACACAATGGAATTCTAAGCTACCATCAGAAAGAATGGGGTCTCCCCATTTGTAAAGAAATGGAAAGTCTTGGAAAAATCATTAATGAAGTAAGCCAGACCCAAATAAACACAGGCTCCATGGTTTCCCTCATTTGTAATCATTAGCATACATCTAGGACTCTCCTAGAAGAGCATCACAATAGCTTAAAAGCTAAGTACATATGGCCACATGGCCATATGGCAAAATGAACTCCAGGATATGGAAACAAGAGGTTTATCTTTGTGATTGTTGTTCTTAAGATACTATGTGATGTTATTTCTTTTCTATTTTTTTCCCTATGGCTTATCTCATGTTGTTACTTTGGTGCCTGGTATATTGTATATGCATTTACTTGTTTATTTGAAATAGAGAAGGGAAAAACAAGATGATAAGGAGGGGGTGGGGCAGGAATGTGAGAGAAAAACATGGGAAGAGATATCAATGTTCAAGAAGTAATGTACCCACAACCTGATGCATATAACTATAACCCCTCTATACTTCACCCCAACAATGAAAGAGAAAAAATTCATTAGATAAAACCTAGATACATAAGGCCATATAGTATGACACTAAATGAAAGCACCTCCAGGATATAGAAACAAAAGCCATATAATGAGTGATTGTTGTCCTTAATGTAGTATGTTATCTCTCATTTCTTTTGCTGTCCCTTAGTCATCTCATATTGTTACAGTATTTTACCTTGTTATTTGATATATTGTATATATGCTTATTTCATTATTTCAAATCAGATAGAGAATGGGGAAAAAGAAGATGAGGGGCAGGGGTCGGGGGAGGGAAATGGGTACCAAGACATGAGAAAGGGTATCAATGTAGGTGAAGTAATGCACCTTCTATCTGGTGAATATAATGTAACCCTTCTATTAATTACAATAAAAATATATGAAAAAAGAAACAAAAACCAACTAAAACACTAATAATTGTGGACTAAATACTATATAATGTTATGTCTCTCAGTATAGATCGCACATTCTTTCTTGTGGAATAAGCACCATTTCACGTCACTGTAATAGTGTCTTTAAAGACACTATAATAAAGACACTATATATAATGGCTTTATACATTTGTGATACCATTTTTTTCTAATCTCTGATTCATAGCAAATTTTCTTCTAGCACCATTGTTTATTAAATCCTATCAAGTTGCCATGATGTTCAGTATTTCTATCTTAGAGGCAAATGCACTCCTCTCCTCAATTGTCAGAAAACTTTTTATCCTGTCTACATGAGCTATCATTTAAAAGAAATCCATGGTTTACACAATTTGCCTTTCTAAACATCCAGTTTGACAGGTGTCCTCTGTGTCTTTGTAACAGATCCAGAAGGCTTCCTGAAATGCATTATTACCATCATTCTGGGTCAAAAACTCTATTAGAACACAATGAAAAGGTCAGAATGCAAGTTCTAGGCAATATGAATTTAATTTGAGACACAGTCAAATTCTTATGAACTTTTAACGATTAAAACTTGTGAATAGATAGTAGATATTTATTTATTCCATAGACCGGTTGACAGTACAGATAAATGACAGATAGGTAGATAGGATTGATAGAGAGGAAAAAATACTCTAATAGATTTTTATGTTTAAGGATTTTTAGGAAGATTTAACTCTGTACATGATAAACCTAGGAACACAAAGAATCTTCACATTGACTACATAAGTCTAATGATATAAACTTTCATCAGAAGAATAAAATACAGACTGCAATGGGCTTCAGAGTACAGACTTTGGAGAGGAGCACTCGGGATTTAAATCCAAGCACCAACCATAGGAAAACTTGAGTGACTTTGACAAGTCATTTGATCTCATGGTGACTTGCTTTCTATATCTAAAAAATGGAATTCATTAAAATTCCAGCCTTGTCCGGTTAAGAATTAAATGACAATAATGTGATTAAAAGCTTGAAAAGTGCCTGTTACAAAGTTATGGTAGGTTAGTGTGGTGATGAAAGGGTCATTACTCAAACAGGATGGGAAATTGGGAAAGGTTTGAGCATTTTGTCAATTTTAGTTTAATAAAATAAGATTATAATTCTAAATAAATAAAAGAATTAGGAGAAATATCCCAATTGATTAGGTGGTGAGGTGTTTGCCCTGTGACCAAAAAGCCTTTAAATCGATCCTCAAGGGGACTGAAAAATAAAAAGAGAAATACAGAAGAATTAAAATATAGAAGAATTAAGAATTTTGAGTGTGAAAAGTAAGGCATGATTGTCCATTTATGGACCCCACTAACAAGAACCTTGTAACTGTTCATTTACTGATTTCACTAACAAGAAATTTTCCAAACAGCTAAAAGACACATTTCAAGTAGAAACTCAATAATGATTTTTATTTTTTGTTTTGTTTTGTTTTTGTTTTTTTATTTTGATTAATAGAAGGGTTACATTATATTCACCAGATAGAAGGTGCATAACTTCACAAACATTGATACCCTTTCTCATGATGTGGTCCCCATTTCCCTTCTACCCTCCCCCCGCTTATCCTGATTTCCCCCCTTCCCTATCCAATTTCAAATAACCAATTAAGCACATATAAAATATGTCAGATAACAAGGTGAAATATTGTAACAATATGAGATAACCAAATGATGGCAAAAGAAATGAGAGGTAACATAGTACAACATAATGATTTTATTTTATATTTGCAGGTCCTGGGGTTTAATCTCAGAGCCTGGGCACAATCTTGAACTTTCTCAATGCTCTACCACTTGAGCCACAGTGCTAGTTCCAGTTTTTTCTGTGTATGTGGTACTTAGGAATCAAACCCAGGCTTCATGCATGCAAGGCAAGTACCACTAGGCCAGGCTCTTTGCCCCAATTTTATTTTAAATTCCAGGTAAAGTCTGGACACAAGGCTTTTGAAGATTTATTTGAAATTCAAGTCCAAGAAACTTTTAATTCACAACTTCTGTAGTATTCAAAATATCCCACCAATGGAAAAAACTTTCATGAACCTACTCTCATGAATGGAGAAGGAACATATGTACACATACACACATAATTATTTAGTCATAAAAGGCAAGAAGTATCATCTTTGACCACATGGATGGAATTGGAGATTATTATGTCAATAGAAATAAGCCAAGCCTAGAAAGACAAGCAATAAAGGCTCTCGCTCAGATAGAATATGAGGGCAGAGGGGCCGGGAGTTTGGCCTAGTGGTTAAAGTGCTTGCCTAGCATGCACGAAGACCCGGGTTCGATTCCTCGGTACCACATACATAGCAAAAAGCCGGAAGTGGTGCTGAGGCTCAAGTGGTAGAGCTCTAGCCTTGAGAAAGTCCAAGGACAGTGCTCAGGCCCTGAGCTCAAGCCCAGGACTGGCAAAAAAAAAAAAAAAAAAGAATATGAGGGCAGAATATCGGTGACCAGAAGTTGCTGTGAGGGCATGTGATAATGGAGAGGTTGATTTATGAATTCTAAGCTATAATAAGGACTAAAAAGTTCTAGTGGGCTATTGCATTGTAAGCTGACTATAAATATCAATAAAGTACTATATATTTTTAAAAACTTAAATGTTTTTGTTCTAAAGAAATGACAAATATTCCAGAAGATAGCTATGTTTATCTTGATTACACCATGTACACATATAATGAAGCATCACAGGATGCCCTATTAATATGTTCACATTTGGGGTTATCTATTGGTTAAGAATAAATGTATCACAACTGGAAGGGATAAAACATGAAAAAAGTAAGAGAGAGGGCATTTAACAATATGCCCCAGGCTGGCTTGAAGCTCTCAGTTCTTCTCCCTGGATAGATTGTATGCAGGGTACACTGTAGCCATGTGTGCTGAGTAGCCATTACATTGAGAAACACTGGTGTTTGGTATTTTCTGTTTTGTTTTGCCACTCCTGAGGCTTGAACTCTGGGCCTGCTCTCTGTCCTGACCTTCTTTTGCTCTTGGCCAGTGTGCTACCACTTGAGCCACAACACCTCTTTGGGCTTTTTCTATATAGTCTATTGGAGATAAGAGTCTCACAGACTTTCTTGTCTTGGCTGGCTTCGAACAGCAATCCTCAGAACAGCCTCCTGAGTAGCTAGGATGACAGGTATGAGCCCACCAGAGCTAGGCTCACAGCTATTTTTGCCTGTGTTCTTTTGGTCATTTCTAGATAATTTGCTGGGAAGAATGATTGATTAAACTGATTAATTTATTTTCCAGTAAATATTCAGTCAAAAAACAACTGAACAGAGCCAGAAGTTTGGTAGAGTACTTGCATAGCATGCATGAAAATCCAGGTTTGTTTCCTCGGTACCACATACATGGAAAAATGCCAGAAAAGCCAGAAGTGGTGCTATAGCTCAAGTGGTAGAGCTCTAGTCTTGACAATGGTCAGGCCCTGAGTTCAAGAGTTCAAGGCTCAATACTGGCCAAAACAAAAGGAGTGAATTTCCAGGTTAAAAAAAAATAATTTAAAAAAAGTCAGTCAGAGGTAGTGAGTATCATTGACCACCTGGCTTATACATTCAAACACAGAGATAATACATACATACAGAAAACATGAACCAGACTCCCTTCAGAATTTAAAGTACACATTGTTCACTTCCTTGACTCCGACCTTAAATGTGCCAATCTAAGAGTGAAGCTAGCAAATCATTTTTGAGCATCCTCTCCCTAGGTGGTTTGCTATGCATTCTACATTGTAAGAATCCATAGCGGTTCGTAGCAGCCCTTCCAGTGCTCAGCCTCCACAATTCCCATCAGAAATAAATCCCCCAGTAGTATATGAGAATCCTTAATCAAAATGTACCCTGTGGAAATTGAAAATGGCAATTACAAAAAACTAGAAAAATTTCTTACCCTTCAAATATTTCTTAAAAAATGCTAGATTTAATAATGCAGTGATGGGTTTCCCATACCTTCCCCTTACCCTGTGTGGGATTTCTTAGAGCCTTAGCACTAACAGAAATTTATACTGTGTAAGGAAATAGAGGCATATTTTATAATCCTTTCCACACGTACTTGATCAGATTCCCCTTAGCACAGTGCATCTATCAGAGTGGTTTTCTGCTGAATATTGCCTAGGAAACACAAGGAGGACATATTTTTGAGACAGAGAAGTATCTAAAGCTCAGAATCAGGCCAGCACCAGTGGCTCATGCTTGTAATCCTACTCAGAAGGCTAGGATAGCAGGTTAAAGCCAGTCCAGGGAAGGAATCTATTTTTTTATTTCCAATTAATTACCAGAAAACAGGAAGTGGCATTGTGACTCAACGTGATAAAGTACTCGTCTTGACCCAGGTTCCAGTCTCACAACCTCAAAACCAGCCAGTACCACCAACAACAAAAGACTAATCAAAGAAGAGTTACTGATAGAATCCAAGGGTCCGACTTCTCTCCACAAGTAGTCATGTCTATATAGTTTAATGTTCCTTTCAAACAGACAGTGAATGTTTCTCAACAATATCCCGGAGCTGATATTTGTTTCCAGAAAAATCCTATGATCTACTCTTGGCAAGTATGAGACTGTATTTTACACCGTGAGTAGCCTCTACATTCCACATGTTTAACAAAATATCTGTTTAATTAAAAAAGGGCAGTTTTGTTTTATTTTTTCCTTGTTTAAAGAACTGAAGTTTGTATTTGGTTGTGATTCACTACACAGTATTACTTGTGTCAGGCATTAGAAATTGAATTTCAGTTGAGGACATGAAAATATGTACATGAATTATGGTGATAGTAAACAATTTTCAATTAATTTATTTAAGTATTTTACAATTTTCATTTCAAAGCAGAAGCAACAATATGAAATGCTGACAAAAATTTAATCTATTCATATAATACTCATTAAACTACAGGAGAATTCAATCCGCTTCCCCCAAAAGTACTGTTCAAGCTGTGTTAAAGCCAGCACCAGGAATTTCATGAGTTCTATAAAGTATACCAAGGGAACTTAATGAATGCTAATTAATCAAAGGAATATTTAGTTCCACTTCCAATTAACTTCCTCAATGAATGTCATAAGAGAGAATACGGATGCCTAAAGACAAGTCTATTATTTATTTAGGCATATTTATTTATGCCCCCAACTACATCCCGAAATAATTTATTCAAACCACAATGCATGTAATCAATACAGGAAAACTATTTTCAAAAACACAGAAAAATAAACTGAGCTAGGCAGTAAGTAGGAAGGGAGAGGGAAAGGAAAGTAATTCTAGAATAAAAACCAAGATAAAGGAAGTTATCGGGCTAGAAAAAGCTCATCTTTGAACTTACAGAGCAATAGACAAAATTCATCAGAGCTCTAAATTCAGAAAAGATATATCACAAGGGTCCTCATATAAGACAATAGAATAAGCATATTCATAATATCCTGAGTTGCTATTTTATTTCAAATGTGATCTTAAATCCATGACCCCCTGAGCCAAGGATAGATGTATAATTTTTTTCTGTAGTACTTAGACCAGTAAGTACTAATTTAAAATAATACAAATGAAAAGATTAAAATGTAATGTATGGATGATGTGCCTTTTAGAGCTCCCCATTGGATATTCAAGGGTGCATTATGGTATTCATTATCAGGTGAACATGGAACAGGATTCTGTGATAGATGATTGAAACACAGGGAAGTTGTCATGTATCTGAGGTTTATAGATTCTGGATTGTCCACCAAAGTTTGCACTGTAGATACATGCCCACTGATACTGCTGTCATGAGGTTACATCTACTTTACAGTAAAAAAGTGGTTTCTGATATATGAAAAATCAAGTCTAAGTTAATAATGTCAAATAATCCTCCAAGGAAAGCAAGCCACATTGATTTTTCCCGGAATGTAGATCAGACTCAGAGAGATTTTGTGATTTCTTTGTGGGCAGGTTAGGGCCAGGGTTGATCTCCTGGTGTCAACAAAAGCTAGACTGGCTAGCTTCACTTATTGTGCCCATTGATTGTGCTGAATAAAGGATTTCATTCCTAGACATGAGGGAAGTCACTCTGCATTTTTTCTCTATCCTTATCAATGTTCTAAATATAGAAATATAGTCAATGTCCTTGTTACAGCGTTTCGGGATTCAGTGATATCAAGAGACATTAATTTATTCCAATTGACATATACTGTGCCATTTATCTGCTCCAGGCTCTGTCAGCGCTGAGGATGCAATTAAAAAAAAAACCTTAGACAATGACCATACAAAGATCAACCATAAGAAATAGGTATGCAAATTAATACCTTCACTCCAACTATGATATAAAAGAGAAATAGATGGTACTGGAAGAGCAAATAAATCAGAAGAAATGTTGTCAACACTTACTGTTCAGGACTTAATGATTCTGTGAATAATTTCTTCAGAAACTGTAGGAACTAGCACATCTGAATGAAATAAATATTTTTGGAACAGCTATTATATTACAGCCCCAAGCTAGCACTGTGGGGTACAGAGATTACTGAAATCTCGCCTTTGCACTTCATAACCTCAAAAATAAAGGTATACTCTAGCAATCACCTAAAGAGAAATTCAGTAGCTGCATTGAAGAGAGATCACAATCCACTCACAAGGTTCAGAGGATGAAAAGCTGTCACAGTCAAAATGATCAGAAAGTTTTATGAAGAAAGAGACTTTTATGACTTTTTTCTTTTATGAATTAAAGAATGCATATGTAGAGCACTCATAGTGAGAGAGAGAGAGACAGAGAGAGAGACAGAGAGAGAGAGAGACAGAGAGAGAGAGAGAGAGAGAGAGAGAGTAGAGTATTTTAGGGAACAGAAAAGTGAAAGCAAAGGAGATGGCATGAGGAAATATAGGCTGCCAGCAGCTGGTGAAAGGCATGGATGAAGGTCGAGTGTAAGTTAATAGGGGCATAAGGCAGCACAGGTGGGTTACAGGAGACTATCAGATGCCAAACTACAAACTCTGCTCTTCATTCAGCACATGTGGGGACCCACTGGAGACTTTTGATCGGAGGAGTGACATGAGAAAAGGGGAGCTTCAAGAACCTTAAACTCCATAGGTGATTTTTTTTTCAGAGATCTGAGGCCAAAGTCAATCAGACCAGCTGGTAGTCCAGACAAGAGGTAATAAGGGCATGAACTATGACAATAGCAATGAAAATGAGGAATTAGTAAAGATGCTGAGCTCTGAACCCATTAGGAATCACTCACAGTAACTGATCTGAACACAGTGGCAAAGACACCTCCATTAACTCCAGGAGTGTTGGAACTGATTGCCCCTCACACAAATGCAAGCTTACTCTGCCACCAACTGCTTGGCTGGATTCAACTACATAACTGCCTTCCACATAATTTTAATATCACACATTATATCCAGTGAACTATTTTTCATATTCCCAAAATTATTTACATACTTTGTATTTTTTCCACTCCTTTCTCAGCTTTGTTTGATGAGACTACTCCCTCCCTCTCTCCTTCTTAAAGGTTCTACTACCACTCAGTAGCCTCACAAGCTGGAGACCAATCCTTTAATACAAGACCTATGTGAAACATTTAAGATACAAACTCTAGCAGGTTTTTTTTAATAACATATGTTATAAAGTTACAAATAAAATTAATATGCAGAAAAATGTTGTTCTCGATGTTTGGATTCACATTTTAATTAAGTCAATGACAACCTTTTGAAGTGCTCTTTAATTTAACTGAACTCCTGAGAAATAATTGAAGAGATTGAAAGCAGTCATTTATATCTTCAATCTCGTCCACCATTGATCTTTCTAAGGGATTGCTATTCCTGCAATGGTTGAAACAAATTACAACTGGTGACCAGAATTTAATTAAAAAATTAGCATAGTGAATATTTTATGGTAAGACTTTGCAAACTATGAGGAAAATTATTTTTATTGTTGTCTTGAAATCTCAGTAGAGCCATCTTCAGCAAATGTTCAATTTATATTACACTTAGCTCTAGCTAAGTGTAAACATTTCAGACCTACTGTGTTTATTTGAGACTTTTCCTCAACTCTCACTTTAATTATCTTAAAGCTCTGTGTAATCAACCATAGCTCAGGATGGTTTGGACATCAAGATGTTTCAAAGAGCCTTCTAAGAAATCTTAACTTTTGATTTTTTTTGATCCCAAGGAATTGATATGCATAGAATAATTCTTTTTTTTTCTTTCCAGCCTAGCAAAGTACAATTTTAAAGCAACACGTGTTCTGAGCTCAAAATTACATGTCTGGCAAAAGAATCCCAAACTCTCTAGGGCCAGTAAACTTAAATGAAAATCAGATGAGCCCCATTAATTTTAACATTAATGATGCCTCTTACTAAATCTCCATATCTTAAAGATCAGTGAAAGGACTTCTTAAAGTTTGCCTCAGTTTCTTTCTTAAGTTCACCTGAAATTGAGAAATAAGAAAAAAAAGGGAAAAATAGAAACAAATAGAGAAAATGCTCTGAATGTTGGGTAAGAAGAAGAAATTTAGGATGAAAATACTTAAAAAATGTCAAGCTAGGCCTCCTTGGCACAGGTCGAAACTTTCTTAATAAGGACCAAGAATCACAACAAATCAGAGAAAGGCTGGATAAGTGGGACTGCATTAAACTGCAGAGCTTTTGGACAAAAAGGACATAGCTAGTAAACTAATCAGGAAGCCTACAGAGTAGGAGAAGATCTTCACCAACCAAACAACGGACAAAGGCCTCATATCTAAAATATATCAACAACTCAAAAAATTGAATCACTCCAAAACTAACCTCCAAAGTAACAACCATCCCATTAAAAAATGGGCCAAAGACTTAAAGAGAGTCTTCTCTGAAGAAGAAATAAAAATGGCCTATAGACACATGAAGAAATGCTCAACATCTCTGGTCATAAAAGAAATGCAAATCAAAACAACTCTAAGATTCCACCTCACTCCAGCTAGAATGGCCAGGATCAGGAAAACGAATGACAACAGATGCTGGAAGGGATGTGGCCAGGAGGGATCACTACTACACTGTTGGTGGGAGTGCAAACTCATTCAACCACTATGGAAAGCAGTGTGGCAGTGCCTCAAAAGGCTAAACATAGAACTCCCCTATGACCCAGCAATTCCACTACTTGGCATTTACCCAACCACCCAGAAACAAGGACATACTAAACCCACTAGCACAACAATGCTCATTGCAGCACTATTCACCATAGCAAAGATATGGAACCAACCTAAATGTCCCTCAGTTGATGAGTGGATCAACAAGTTGTGGTATTTGTACACAATGGAATTCTATGCTGCTGTCAGAAAGAATGACATCACCCCATTTGTTAGGAAATGGAAAGACTTAGAAAAAATCATATTAAGTGAAGTAAGCCAGACTCAAAGGAACTTAGGCTCAATGGTTTCCCTCATTCGTCATAATCAGTAGAAACCTTGGGCTCTACTAGCAGAGATTTGCAATAGAGCAAAATCTTGATACATAAGGACATACAATGTGAAGCTAATTGAAAGGACCTCCAGGATAGTGAAACAAAAGCCATATAATGAATGATTGTTGTCCTTAATGTACTATGTTGTCTCTCATCTCTTTTGCTGTCCCTTGGTTATCTCATATTGGTATAGTATCTCACTTTGTTATCTGATATATTGAATTTATTTGTATTTGGATATTTGAAATTTGATAGGGAAGGGGAGAAAACCAAGACGGGTGGGGGTTATGGGGAGGGAGGGAAATGGGTACCAAGACATGTGAAAGGGTATCAATGTATGTGAATTAATGCACCTTCTATCTGGCAAATATCATGTAACCCTTTTACTAATTACAATTAAAAAAATAAAAAAAATGTCAAGCCTAGAAGAATTATTGACAGAACTAGCCAATGTTGCAACTTTTTTTCCGAATAGTACAGAGCTTTATCTGGAATTTTGGTAAGAAATACTTAGTATTCCTTCACATTTTCAACTGCTATTTCTTTTTGGTTTCATATTATAATTTCCATGAAAATAACTTAGGGTGATTTTTAAATGAATTTTAAGGTTTACTCACTCTTGTTATTAAGTTGTTCTCAACTTGCAGATTCTATGACCTAATAAAAGTAAATACTTTCTTGTTAAAAATGAAAATAAGTTTAAAAGTACCCTACTTTGTATTGCAAAATTACTCAGTGGCTTAAAATTAGATTTAAGCACACACACACACACACACAGACACACACACACACACACACACACAGTTTAATCAACTTTCCCAACACAGTCCGGATCTACTTACTATGGATTCAATACTAAATGGCTTATTTTAAATAGGCCTGGCTTAACTAGGTCATTTAGTTTAGCTAACTCAGAATCACTTTTGCTTTGAGGTAGTCAGTTTTATCAAGTAAATAATAATTACTAATTTTTTACACTATATTATAACTCAGTAATATATTTTATTAAATTTAGCTAGATATTTAATTGGATTTGAAACTGTGTATACATTTTCAAACTTTCTCAGTCCTTGACAGAACCATGATTCATCCCTTCAGGCTGTCCAGCCTCACCTGGTATTTTCTCCAGTCTTCTATTACACTTGACTCCCTAGACACCATCCCTACTGCACACTGCCCTTGGGTGTTATTTCTCTGGAGAAATATAAGCCATGGCTGTTTTCTTACTCTACAAACTTAAGAGCAATATCTTGTGTACACAGTTATCCTGTCATTTTTCCCTTCAGATTCACCGAAAAATTCACCCTTCTTTCTCTAAATCTAATCTCCCCATTTCATTTCTCCATAACTCTACTCAGTTACTTTAAGGACAAGGTAGTCCCTAATCCAGAATGTAAACTTAATGTCTAGTTCTTTATCTCCATTACCTTCAAATGACAACAACATTTATATAACAGAAGTGGGTGCTTCACAAAAATCTCCTAAGGAAAAACCGAATATTACTCTTTCTCTCTTCTCTCTCTCTCTCTCTCTCTCTCTCTCTCTCTCTCTCTCTCTCTCTCTCTCTCTCTCTCTCTCTCTCTCTCAATGAAAACAAGTAGATAAATTTCAGTGAGCCTTAGACTTTGCATTTGCACAATGGGGAAACTGCTCAATAGCAATGTGGGAATTTTTTGATGTTTGGTTACCTGTAGCAACAACCTATTAGGTAACAAAAAAGTTTGACAGAGGTGTGTGACCTGTTCATGCTCACAACCTCAGAAATATGTTTGCTAAGAAGGGAACTACCCTTAAATTTATGATCCACCATTTCTATTTTGAAACTCCCGATGTTTTTGTGGGTATGGGGCTTGAACTCTGGGCCTGGATGCTATCCCTGAGCTCTTCAACTTAAGGCTAATTCCCTACCCCTAGAGCCACAGCTCTGCTTCCTGTTTTCTAGAGATAAATTGAAGTTAAGAATCTCATGGTCTTTAGTACCTGGGCTGGCTTTGAACCATGATTCTCAAATCTCAGCCTCTTGAGTAGCTAGGATTACAGGTGTGAGTCATCATGCCAGCATTCCTAATATTTTTAATGAGAGAAACCAAAGTCTCGTTTTGTTTTGTGCTCTGAAAGTTTGTAGTAGATCCTCCTGATGATACTAGGTGGACAAGTTGATATCAATATTTTTTCCTTGGAGAAATGAGAAGAGAAACTGCCTTAATGTGTCATAACAAGTGTTCATATTTTATGCAAAAATGGGAAAAATCAAAAGACAATGCTAGCACTGATATATCCACACCAAGTGTGGAAGAATCCATGTTCAATAAGCAAAAACTTCTGCATTTACAAATGCTGAGAGACTCAGCACAGTAATAGTGGAACACTTCAAAATTAGATTTTGATCAGCAAGTAGTTATATCAACCACACAAACAAACAAAAAATTAACATACAAACCTCACAAATGCAAAACACTATAGGGCAAATTGATTTGACAACATCAACAGACTATTTCAGCTGGATGCTACACAATACACAAACTTCTCAAGCAACTGCTGGAATCTTCTCCAACAATAAAACTTCTTTGTATATGAGTTAGGATCAGTGATTAGGCCAATGGCAAGCTCCCTACCTTCCAACATTCCAGGAAATTGAGTTTCTTTTTTTTTTCTTATTGTCAGGATGAAGATGTGTTTCCTGTCATCAATCATGAAAGCATAATTAACAAAGTCTTTTCTATGGTAGAATAAATGCCCATCATCCAGTAGAAAAGCTAAGCATTCAATAAAAGGATTAAAATTCAAAGTCAGGGCCGGAAGATTGGCCTAGTGGTAGAGTGCTTGCCTAGCATGCACAAAGACCCGGGTTCAATTCCTAGGTACCACATACATAGAAAAAAAGCCAGAGGTGGTGCTGAGGCTCAAGTGGTAGAGCTCTAGCCTTGAGAAAGTCCAAGGACAGTGGTCAGACCCTGAGCTCAAACCGAGGACTGGCAAAAAAAATTGAAAGTCAGCCGCTCCTGTTTTCCTTTTGAAATGCTTCTTTGCACAAAGGAAAAAGAAAGCAACTTAAAGATAAACAGTGTAAATATGAAAGTATAAGGTGAAATATCCTTTGAATAAATCGACATGAGTGCCATGTAGTACCTAACAAAAGAAATGAGCAAAGTAGAATTGTTAAGCTTTCAATAATATTACATACATGTTTTCCAAAGCTGGGAACCTGTCTAATTGCCTTTTGTTATGTGTTCAAAACCTTCATTGCACATATTAATGTAATAATTTGGAACCACAAATTACATAGAACTTCTATTACTTCTTTTAAAAAAATTTCTGATACTGGCCAACTGTCCCCAGCAACTCATTGAAAAAAAACTTATACACTATAATCAAACAGGATTCACCGGGATGCAAAGCTGGTCTAACATATGCAAATCAATCAATATAATTCAACACATCAACAGGAGCAAGGACAAGAATCACATGATTCCCTCAATAGACTCAGAAAAAGCATTTAACAAGATCCAACACACCTTTATGCTAAAAGCTCTGGAGAAACTAGGAATCCATGGAACATTCCTCAGTATAATAAAGGCTGTGTATTATAATGAGTGATTGATGTTCTTAATGTACAGTGTTATCTCCCATCTCTCTTGCTGTCCCTTGATTATCTCATATTGTTACAGTATTTCACTTTGTTATCTGATATATTGGATATATGCTTATTTGGTTATTTGAAATTGGATAGGGAAGGGGGGAAAACAAGATGAGGGGTTGGAGGGGAGGGAAATGGAGACCAAGACATGAGAAAAGGTATTAATGTATGTGAAGTAATGCACCTTCAATCTGGTGAATATAATGTAACTCTTCTATTAATTACAATAAAAAATATATGAAAAAAAGAAATACACAAAAATATAATGGCTGTGTATGACAAATGCACAGCTAGCATTATACTTAATGGCAAAGAGCTAAAGCCATTTTCTATAAAATCAGGAATGAAAAAAGGATGCTCACTCTCTCCACTCCTCTTTAGCATAATATCAGGATTCCTCACCAGAGCAATAAGGCAAGAAGCAAACATAAAGAGGATCCAAATAGGAAAAGAGGAAGTGAAACTTTCCCTCTTTGCAGATGACATGATTCTGTATTTAAAGAAACCTATAGACTCCACTCCCAAGTAGCGTGAGCTGATTCAAAACTTTGGCAAGGTAGCAGGGTATAAAATTAACCCTCAAAAATCAACTGCCTTCCTAGTTGCCAACAGTGAGAGGAATGAGGCAACAATCAGGAAAACAACTCCTTTGCAATAGCCTCAAAGCAAATAAAGTACCTAGGAATTAACCTAAGATTGTAAAGGACCTTTTTGATGAAAATTGAAACCCTGAAAAAAGAAATTAAAGCCGAACTGGGGAAATGGAAAACCTCCCATGCTCCTGGACTGGAAGAATTAACATTATGAAAATGGCAATCTTCCAAGGGCTATCTAGAAATTCAATGCAATACCCATCAATATCCCAATGGCATTCTTTAAAGAAATAGAAGAGGCAATCCAAAATTTCATATGGAATAATAAAAGACCCCACATAGCAATAACAATTTTCAGCAGAAAGAACAGTGCAGGAGGAATTTCAATATCAAACTTTAGACTCTATTACAACTTGGTACTGGCACAAGAACAGGCCTGAAGACCAATGGAATAGAACTGAAGACACAGATATTAACCCATAGACCTATAGCCACCTAATCTTTGATAAGGGAGCCAAAAAATATAGAATGGAAGAAAGACAGTCTCTTCAGCAAATGGTGCTGGCACAACTGTTTAAGCACCTGCAGAAAACTAAAATTGGATCCTTCTTTGTCACCCTGGACCAGGATTAATTCCAAATGGCTCAAAGACCTAGAGGTAAAAGCAGGTACACTGAAAACTTTATAAGAAGGAATAGGAGATATACTAGGACTCCTTGGCACAGGTCGAAACTTTCTCAATAAGGACCAAGAAACACAACAAATCAGAGAAAGGCTGCATAAGTGGGACTGCATTAAACTGCAGAGCTTTTGTATGGCAAAGGACATAGCTAGCAAATTAACTAGAAAGTCTACAGAGTGGGAGAAGATCTTCACTAACCATACAATGGACAAATGCCTCATATCTAAAATACATCAACAACTCAAAAAATAGAATCATTTCAAAACGAATCTCCAAAGAAACAACCATCCCATTAAAAGATGGGCCAAAGACTTAAAGAGAGTCTTCTCTGAAGAAGAAATAAGAATGGCCTATAGACACATGAAGAAATGCTCTGCATCTCTTGTCATAAAAGAAATGCAAATCAAAACAACTCTAAGATTCCACCTCACTCCAATTACAATGGCCATGATAAAGAAATCTAATAACAACAGATGCTGGAGGGGATGTGGCCAGGAGGGATCACTACTACTGTTGGTGGGAGTGCAAACTCATTCAATCACTATGGAAAGCAGTATGGCAGTGCCTCAAAAGACTAAACATAGAGCTCCTCTATGACCCAGCAATTCCACTACTTGGCATTTACCCAATTGTCCAGAATCTAGGGCATAATAAGCCACTATCACAATGATGTTCATTGCAGCACTATTTACCCTAGCAAAGATATGGAACCAACCCAGATGCCCCTCAGTTGATGAGTGGATCAACGAGGTGTGGTATTTATACACAATGGAATTCTATGCTGCTGTCAGAAAGAATGACATTGCCCCATTTGTAAGGAAAGAGAAAGACTTAGAAAAAACCTTGTTAAGTAAAGTAAGCCAGACTCAAAGGAACATAAGCTCAATGGTTTCCTTCATTTGTCATAATCATTAGAAATCTTGGGCTCTCCTTGCAGAAATTTACAATAAAGTAAAACCTAGATACATAAGGCCATGTAGTATGACGCTAAATGAAAGGACTCCAGGATATAGAAACAAAACCATACATAATTTGAAATTCATGCTTTTGCTTTTGTTTAAAAATAAAGAATGACCGTCATGCTGTATTTAACACTCCTTTCTGAAAGAGCTTTGTATTTATACCTCCTTTCTTCCAGACATGGCAAGGAAGAGAAAATCAAATCATGATTAATTGCTTTCTGAGAAGCATATGAACACAGTATTAAGTCTGCATATTCCAGTTCACAAATCTAATAAAAATGTGAAGAGAGATATGGAGTTGATAATGCAAAAAATGAAATCAGATTTGTATAATATGGAAGATACTAAATTTTCTTTTCTTTTAAGTATGTTCTATCAATGTTCTATTATTATTCCATTTTCTTGTAGCAGGAGTATGGTAGTCATTAGCAGATACAGTCCATGAATAAAAAGAACAATTTGTATTATCTTGTCCTTTATGATTATCAAGAAATTAAAGTTTACTTTTCTCTTTTCAAAAAAAGAAAGAAAGAAAAGCCATACAAGTGATTTTTGTCATTGGTGTCTCTCATCCCTTTTGCTTGGTGATCTTATATTGTTCATTATTTTACCTTGTTATCTGATATATTATATATATGTTTATTTGGTTATTTGAAATATGATAGGGAAGGGGGGAAAACAAGATGAGGGGCAGGGGTGGGGAGAGGGATATGGGGACCAAGAGAGGAGAAAGGGTATCAATGTGTGTGAAATAATGCACCTTCTATCTAGTCATTATAATGTAATCCTTCTATTAATTACAATACAAAATATATGAAAAAATTTTCTGTCCTGGGGCTTGAACTCAGAATCTGGGAATCTGGGTACTGTCCCTTCGCTTGTTTTGCTGAAGGCTAGTAGTTTACCACTTTAGACACAGCTTCAATCACCTTTTTTTTTTTAACTATTTGTTAGTAATAAAGAGTCCCATGGACTTTCCCACCTTGAGGTCCTCAGATCTCAGCCTCCTAAGTAACTAGGATTACAGCCCGAGACACCAGCATCCAGTCTGTTATGTTTCCTGATGATTATATTGAGAAGATTGTAGACAGCATTCTTAACATCCATTTTTTGAACCTGTACATTGAACCTGGGATAAGACATGGTATTTATGTAATAACAAGATGGATGTGTTGATGTAAAAGTGCCAAATGTGTTGAGCTATATAATTTGTTTTCATATTTAGAAAGCAGTGGCATTCTTTCTTTTAAAGAAACTACTTCTGTAACTCACATTTTTTTAATGTGAGCTCTCCAGAGATTAAAAGCTTTTCTCTAGTCAAGCAGAAATAGTATGGAGTTAAAACATTTTCCTGCCACAGTCCAGATGCGGCAGAGTTCAACAGAAAAGCTGTTAAGAAAGCCCATTCAGCAGTAATACTTTTCTGAGAAGATGTTCAAAATATAAAATTATGACCCCAAGGTGAACTAAAAGCTACAGAGGCCTCTGCTTGTAATTACAGTTTCAAAAACATTTCAATTTAAGTACATTTTGGGAGCTTCCTAAATGTGAATTATCTGTCAAACTGCTACCATTTCATGTGTCTTAATGTATATTTGGGGTCTTCACCGTAAGCACCTTGCATATCAAATACAATTTAGACATACTGATCCTAAATGTGATAAATACTGGTCCCATCTGTGGCTATGTCATAATACCACCCCAGCTAATGAGAGTGGAAAGGACAATCCTAACAATATTAGACAAAAGGAAAAAATTCCTTAGTAAGGAAGAGCCCTGAAGTAATGAGACTAATCTGTGGTGTTTGCATTAAGTACCTGGCAAACTAGTTTGCAAAGAAAAATTGTATATGCAAAGGAAGGTATTCTTTTTTTGTTGCTAATCCTTGGTCTTGAACTCAGGGCCTACTCACTGTCCTTGTGCTTTCTGAAGGCTAGAGCTCTACCACTTGAGCCACAGCACCATTTCTGGCCTTTTTCTCTATGTGGTACCAAGGAATCAAATCTGTGTCTTCATGCATGCTAGGCAGGCACTCTACCACTAGGCCAAACATCGGGCCCAAGGAAGATATTCTTAAGAGAGGCACATAAAGGTTCAATACTTATATACATCTAATCATATAAAATAATATTTATTATTCATTCCAAGAAATGGAAACATGATGGGGTTTTTTGTTCTTTGATGATGTTTTAGTTTTCTTTTCCTTTTATCTTGATTGTTCATTTGTCTGTCTTTGGGAGGGTAAGCGGAGCACAGAAATGGAGGGACAAATGATGAACAAATTAAACAGTGATATTCTACTAGAGACTATGTTGAAAATGGACTATACAGCATGTGGGTGGAGATGAGAGAAAAATTGATAGAGAGTGAGGGAAGAAGTGACATTGTTCAAAAAAGCAATGAACTCTTTATCTAATTTATGTAACTGTAACCCCTCTGTACATAACAGGGGGGTGTACATTGTAAAGGTTTACAATAACAATAAAATGCATTTAGAAAAAAAACAAGAGTTTTAGAGTAATAATCACTTAGAAGAAAAGTGAAAGTTGTACATGATGTTGACAGCCTAAAAATAAAAAAACTTAAAAGGTATGTATTGGTTATTATTGCATGCTGTTTCATTATCTAACTTCTGTTTCTCCAAGCATTCTTTTCATTATAACTTTTTTTTTTGCCAGTCCTGGGCTTGAGCTCAGGGCCTGAGCACTGTCCTTGGACTTTCTCAAGGCTAGAGCTCTACCACTTAAGCCTCAGTGCCACTTCCGGCTTTTTTCTATGTATGTGGTGCTGAGGAGTTGAACCCGGGTCTTCGTGCATGCTAGGCAAGCACTCTACCACTAGGCCAAACTCCCGGTCCTCATTATAACTTTTTACATGTCAAAATTATATTTCTTTGTTAACACTACACTGTTTTCTATGCTTTATCATTTGTCTTAAAATAAAAGAAACTTCTGATCTTCATATCTTTAAGAGTAAATTCAAACCATCTGTCCCCTCAGTCTTTCCTAGTGGCACCACTTGATTAGCCATGACCTATCTCTGTGTTCTATGTACAGGCTTGTCTTCATTTATTGTCTGAAGGAAACTGGTACACTTTTGTGCCCCTTAATGTAACAGACTAAACAGAATTTGCGTGCATGTGTGTGTACACACACACCAACATCCTTGATTGGTAAACCCTGACTCAATGCTTGTCTACTAGATAAGCACTGAGCTAGATAAATGGCTCCTGGAATTTCAGATGCTGTCATTGATGCTACAATTCTGACCCTGCATGAGGTAGATTGGAACAAAGAGACAAGAACCAAGTCAATGAAAAGGACAAGCCAAAGAAAGCATCTGGGTAAGTCCACAATGGATTGCTCAGCAGACAGCTCAATACTAATCCAACAGACAACAACATCGAAGGGTAGATCTTGGCCTAGGCTGGTGAGTGCCAAAAGCAGATATCAGAATGAAGGGGACTTGGGTGATAGCACAGAGAAGTCAAATTTGGCTCATCCCTCTCAGAAGGATTTAGAAAATCAGGAGCCTTGCGTGACATCAACTCAGGCTTCTGGATAAGGGATCAAAGGAACTGCTAAAACTACAAAGCTGTTCAGACAATTCTGAAGTTCCCCACACATAATGCTGAATGCTACTACAGCTGCACCAAGGAAAAATGAAAGCCAAGTTTACAAGTCTAAACTAAAGAGAACAGATTAAAACATCAGTCTTCTAACCATAAACATATTGAAGAGTTTCACCCAATAACACTATAAAAGCCAGTTACACTAACATTTATGAAAAACAGTAGGTGATTCAAAGGAATCCACAAAAATGATTAGAAGTATCCGCTTAGGGCTTTGGAGAGTGGTGTGGATGAGTTATTCATCTACAGTTTCAATGTCCATGAATAAATGGCAGGTTAAACTACAAATGCATTGTAAAAAATTATGCACACACATCACGTGAACTACCTGATTTGTGTTTGTAATAAATATGTGAATTTTAAAGAACCAAGGGGGGAAAGATAATGTTGAATATTCAGAACAAGGAAGAGTTTCCTCCAAGGGAATATTTCATAGGCAGATGGAAGTGAATATGCAAAATTGTTCCAGTTAGGCAAATGTCCCAGATAAATTTTCCAGATAAAACATGTGAGCAGTCCTATGCAATTTGCACTATTTTTAATAGTCTATTCCTGAATTTTTTATGACTTAAGTAATTTTGTCATCCTGCTCCTTTGAAGCAACACTGAGTATGAAAAACGGAGCTACAGGAAGAGATGCTGGCCCAAGCATTGGTAGGTATAAATGTGGACTAATGATGTTTTAACAGGACTAGGAAAGGATGACAGATGTGCAAGGGAAAGTACTTACGCCTGTTAGAGATGAAGCCCATTAAGCCCCCAAACCTTGTGATATCTGTCTCATCACTCAGCCTGAGATTCATTATACAAGTGATTCAGTGCTTCCAAGATACATTAGAGTCAATGCCCTCATGTTGTAACCTTATTCCTGGAAACACCCTAATAAATTTATGGGTAGATCTTCTGGAAAAAAAAAAGTGTGATTCCAAGATGGGAAAGGAAAAGGGTGTCATAGGTGTTCAGGAAAAGACTCAAGCCAAAATTACTGTGTTTGATTCTCAGCTCTACCACTAGTTAGCTAAATGACCTTACACAATGTAGTAAGAGAGCACATGATTCTGTTTCCAAGATTTGAAATGGGGATTAAATGTTATCTATCTCATTTGTACAGTGCTACAAGAAATTACACTGTACTACCTGGTTGCTGTTTCATATCTGTAAGCCAGCTTAATCAGGAAGTTTGGAGGATTGTAGTTCAAAGCCAGCTATAAGCAGAAAAGTCTGTGAGACTGTATCTCCAAAATAACTAGAAAAAAAAGACTAAAGGCATAACTCAAGGGGTAGAACACCAATCTAAGAAGTATGCAGTCAAACACTAGTACTACCAAAAACAAAATATGGAAAAGAAAAAAAAGGAAATTATACCTCACAAAAATCATGGATGATGACAGAGATGAATGGTTCAAAATAAACTTCAAGATTCATACAAATGGGTTCCTAGGTGATGGTCTAGCATCTCAAAGAGCTCTAATTCACTGGAAATGACATTAAAATGCTTCCTTTCTCAGACTCAAACTTGATTAGTTAAGAAAAGCCAAGTTTATGATTTCTAGTATAAAAAGTCTCTCTTAACAGAAGCAATTTAAAGAACAAAAGTCTCGGCTGAGAATGGGTGGCTCATGCCTAGAATCCAAGCTACGCAACAAGATGAGATCTGAGGATCATGACTCAAAGCCAAGCCAGGCAGGAGGGTTGGTGAAATTCTTTTCTCCAGTTAACTAGTCAGAGAACTCTAGATGTCATGCTATGGCTCAAATGGCAGAATGCTACTCTTGAGCAAAAATTTAAAAAATGAAACCTCATGAATAGCATGATTAGCACCTAGGTCTTGAGTTCAAATCCAAAGAGTGGCACACATGTGCATGCATGCACACACACACACGCACACACACACACACACACACACACACACACAATTAAAATCTCAAAATAATTTACCATTAGCAAGAAATAATCAGTGGCCAAGTATTAATCTGAAAAAATATGTTTATTTTATTTCAATGAAACACAAGAAGTAGAGGAATAACTTACTTTCAAGTTTAACTACTAAGAAACCTTTCTGGAGTAATTATACAAAATCCTTACCAGATTTCTCTGAGAAGTCACATTTAAAACAGGTCTTTGATATCAAGTTCAAAGCACTCATTTTATAAGAGAAATCTGAGCCCAAAATTTGTGAGACTTGTACATGATACTACAGGGTAATAGAACAGAGAACACAGCCTACAACCAAAGCCCTAATTACAATGGTCTTGTGTATCTCAAGACATTACATTGAAAGTGCATTGAATTTATGTTACAAAGCAGAGTGATATAAAGTATTTGCTTAATATATAAATTTGTAATCCAAACCAAGAATCCTAGATAATGTGTAGATTAAAAATGATATTGAGGGGCTGGGAGTTTGGCCTAGTGGTTAAAGTGCTTGCCTAGCATTCATGAAGACCCGGGTTCGATTCCTCAGTACCACATACATAGAAAAAAAGCTGGAAGTGGTGCTGAGGCTCAAGTGGTAGAGCTCTAGCCTTGAGAAAGTCCAAGGACAGTGCTCAGGCCCTGAGCTCAAGCCCAGGACTGGCAAAAAAAAATGATATTGAGAAATTAAGCATTTTCCAGTTATAGAAAACAACCAATTCAAGTAGCAAAATTCAGTTCAATCAGATATTTCTAAGAATCAGGAGAGCAAATGACAGAAGATAAAGATAATGTTATTCCAAAATTACTTCAAAATATGAAAGGTCATAGTCAAGAGCAAAATAACAATTGCCTTCCAAATTAAAGGCCAAAAATATAAAACACCAAAACACACTCAATCAGCATGGTAGATTACATGTAGAAAGATGTCCACAGCAACATATCCTATTAGACATACTCATTTCATATATGAGCTCTTGCCACTTTCCCATCAACAAATGTAATATACCATTTTTTTCTTGAAGTTGTTCTGGTCCTCCAATATACTATGAAATAAACTGGAGAATAGTACTATGTATTTTCTGAAGCTAGGCATTTAAATATTTGCATGGCTTCTGGCTTTATTTCTTAGAAGGTATCTTTGTAATCTCTGATCTCCATAGTACAACAAAGTGCAAGCAGATGTGTGGAGAAGTCTCAATGGGAAACTGCAACTCTTGACTAATAGACACACTGAGATTCCAGAGTAAGCACCAACGTCAAGGATATCAGTCTGGTAAACTAGCTCTTCCAATGATCTCTTCACCTCATATAATGCCATATGAAGCAGAGCTGCTCAAAACTTCCCTGCACAAAATTTGGACCAAGCAAACACTGAGGAGATTAAATCCATGTCAGGAATCATTAAACTTTCAAAGGTCACTATCTTCTTATTCTTTAGGCTAAATTAGATGTCTATCTCAGATGTTTCTCTAACACTTTCTCCCTAATGTAGCCCATATTACGTTATATCTAATTCCCATTCCATCTTCTGTCACATATATACAAAAAACAAAGTGCTTTCACCTAATAATAGATAACTGCAACAATTGCAGAAAATAGGATTTATTCATAGATTAGCTGAGGTAGAATAAGAAGAGTCATTAAAAAAGTAAGGAAAAGAAAAATCACATTTCTAGAGATATATAAATTTATACCCTCTATGTTCCCCATTCCTCAGATCAGATCCTTTCAAATGATTCTGGAGCTTTCCGTGGAATGATCCCAAAAGACTATCTTTTTTCAGAGTGGTTGTCTTCTACATTCATACTTCCAGTTGCCAAAGTAGTATAGCATTTTGTTATAAACAATAACAAAATCAACAACTTTATCACTGAAGTATATCACTACTGTGCTACTGACTCCTGTTTACTTTTTATTTGAAGGTGTTCCAATTTTCCCAAATGATAGTTCCATGCATGGTATCTACTCATCCAGGAGAGTAGGTATGATACTGACTCTCCTGTGGTACCTACTAAGTACACTATAGAATCTGAAACAAAACAGCTCTATCACTTTGTCAACAGACACACATACACATTGCCTACATCTACTAAATTATCATTGTTATGTGTCAATTAAAAAATAGATAGTGTTGCCCCAGGCTTAAAGTAACATTGTTCAATTATTGATTCAACAAAAATTTATTTAATGTTTGTGGAACTGGGGGTGATTAAAAATAAGACAGACAAGAATTCTGCTCTCATGAAAATTTCAGTCTACTCCAAGAAGAGGTACATCAAAAACACTAAGGAAACATTATTTCCATAAATGAAATCATTACAAATTTGATGAATTACAAAACTACAAAAGGCTTGGCTAGACAAAACTTAAAGGGAAATAGTCTGTTCACTACCTTAGAAGCTAGGGAGAGCCTTAGAAACACTAACAGACTTCAAAAGTATAAGAACCTGCACACATGAAAAAGTTAAGGTCAAAGAGAAAGCATTTCTTTGTGGAGCAAGCAAAATGTTCAAAAAAGAACCTGGACCTTCCTAGAAACAGAAGTGTAATCTGCAAGCAGAGAATTGGAATCCAGAGACCTAGTGGGTTATATGGGTGAGCAGGGAGGAAGCCTTGCAGAGCCTTGGAGACTAGAAAAAGTTTTCACTAGGCAGGGAGTTTGGCTTAGTGGTAGAATGCTTGCTTAGCATGCACGAAGACCTGGGTTCGATTTCTCGATACTACATACATAGAAAAAAGCTGGAAGTGGTGCTGAGGCTCAAGTGGTAGAGCTCTAGCCTTGAGAAAGACCAAGGACAGGGTTCATGCCCTGAGCTCAAGCCCAGGACTGGCAAAAAAAAAACAAAAATTAACCAAATGTTTGGCCAGGAGTTTGGCCTAATGGTAGAGTGCTTGCCTAGCATGCACGAAGGCCCAGGTTCAATTCCTATATCACATATATAAAAAAAAAAGCCAGAAGTGGTCTGAAGTGGTAGAGCTCTAGCCTTGAGAAAGTCCAAGGACAGTGCTCAGACCCTGAGCTCAAACCCAGGACTGGCAAAAAAAAAAAAAAAAAAAAAAAAAGAAAAAATTTTCACTAGATGTGTCATACAGCAATGCTAGCTAGCAAAGGAATGGAATATTATTTAGCTCTTCCATGATGAGAAGCAAAGAAAAGGAAGCAAAAGAGATTTTTAAGAGAGCAGAAGTAAGCTGGGCACTGGTAGCTCACACCTGTAATCCTAGCTACTCAGGAAGCTAGTATTTGAAGACCATGGCTTGTGACCAGCTCAGGCAGAAAAATCGCTAAGACTCTTTTCCAAGTAACCCACAAAAATCCAGAAGTGTGGGTACAGCTCAATTGGTTAGAATGGTATACTTGAGGGAAACAAAGCTAAGCAAATGTTAGAGGCCCCTGATTTCAAGCTCCAGTACCGGGATACTAAACACACACACACACACACACACACACACACACACACACACACACACACACACACACACATTGTTAATGGAAGTGAATTACTAGCCCAAGATGAAGGAGAGGGGGAAGAAAAAAAAACAAATATATTGAGATATGCATTAAGGGTAATTCTAGCATTAGCTTGTTCCCTTAAACCAAACAGGAAATTTTAATTAAATGTTTTATCATCCAGTTCTTTATGTCAATGGACTTTATTGTGCACAGTCGTCAGTTTTTAGTTCTGCCTCATACTTGAATGGAGATGACTTTTGTCTGAGACAAAAGTTTCCAGGCATACATATTCCTAAGCAGAGATCTAAGGTACTAAATTTGTAAAAAAAAAAATATTTATGAATAGCATCAATTCTTTATAATAAATCTCATTAAAATAGCCATGTCAAAGATATTTTATGAGATAATCACTCCACTGAATTTGCCTGAAATACTTAGGCAAAGATAATCCACCATAATGCCTTTTTCTAGATGAAGAGAACGTGATGCCTGAGTTTAAGTTTCATTCTCAATAAGGGCAGTGCCTCTCTGCAACTCACAGGCCATTTAAACAGAAGGAGCAAAAACAAGCCACAGTAATTATGAGTCCAAAACAAGCACACTAGATTGACTAATAGCTGGAGATATGCTGCCAGGCTTCTGTAAGGTTAGAATAAAAAGTAGAGTGCTGAAAATACATCTTAAATTCAAAGGTCAGTCTAAGAAATTTAAGTAAGTAAGGTACAAGTGTTATTGGTCAAGGATGAAGAGTGAACAGGTTCGATACCAAAGCAGGGGTCAGTAGAAGTACACATGGTTGAATATCAGTATCAGGTATGGTAATGGGACCGAAACCCCAGTGGACAGTGGAACCCAGGCTCTAAAGGTTTCTTCTTGCTATTCTTTAGTTCCCAAATCTTTCCTTCCCTTGGACTAGACTGGATTCCCATTCATGTAGTACATTTTAACCCTCTAACCCAAAATCTACACTTTACCTTTACTATTTTGCTGAGATTGGACTGCTATACCCAAATACCACAGGCTGAATTATTTATTTTTCACAGAATGAGAGCTGAATAAGATTTGGCAACTACCTGGTCAGGTTTACTGGGAGCCATCCTCCAGCTTTCATTGCATTAACTTGTTGTGTATTCTATGTGTAGAAGATGAAGGACTGGAGAGCTCTCAGAGGTCTCTTTTATTTAAAGAATTAGAGCTGTTCATGACTGCTCTGCTGTCATGCTTTAAATCACCTCCACAAAAGCCCACAATATAATACTGTTTTATTAGGAGGTTAGAATATTCTTTGAGGAGGCACAAACATTCAGTCCACAACAATCATCTCTTTCTTCCCTGTTCTACCCAGTAGAAGCTAAGCAGAACCATTCACAAAACTGTCTGGTCCAGAGCTTTCTGTACTGCTTTATATGAAATGAAGTCATTTCTTATTTATTCTACTATCCATATGAAATATGAATATAGGCTCAAATCTATATTTCCATCTACTTGGGTGACAGAAAACAGAGGTAGAAGGTTCAAGGCCACCTAGGCAAAAATTTACATCTGTAATCTCAGTTACAAACTTGTACCTGTATCCACAGAAGGATCATGGTATAGGGCAGATCAGGTAAAAATAATAGCAAGATCCTATCGGAAGAAAAATAACAAAATCTGTAAATTGGGGATGGGCATCATTCAATGGTAGTCAGAGCACTTGCCTAATGAGCCTGAGGCCCTGGGTTCATACGCCAGTGCCACAAAATGAAAGGCAAACGAAGATATAGGTTGCTTATGAAGTCCCAGCATGGCTTAGGTAAGTGTTACAGGCTTGGTTGCCTACTGGTAGTTTTATAATAAAGACATTAGGTCACTGGGGAAATGTAGTTGAAGGATATATTCACACACTCCTTCCTCTCACACTGACCTCCACCAGGTAAACTTTCTCTGCCACAGGCCCCCACCATAATGAGCTGCTTCATCATAGGCACAAAAGCAATGAAAGCACCAAATACAGATGGAAAACTTTCAAACTTGTAAACTCACTTAAACCTTTCCTTCTTAGAAGCTCATTATCTCAGTTATACTGTCACAACAACAAAGCTAACCTGTATACCAATAGGAGAATGGAGTACAGTGAGAATTGCAATTTGCAAGTTAACATTCAGTTGGTCGTTAGATGCATTCAGAATCTAGGAAATAAAGAGATTATTTACAATGTCAGAGATGTCCATTATTCATTTACACATCCTAATATGCAAATACGAACAGTCACATGAACATTTAAAGTATGTTTTTGTGACTGAAAGTATGGCTAGCAAGATATGTTGAGGAACAAAATACCAATTATGCATTGGTGTAAATTAATAAAGAAGGGGAATTTTGCTTAATGCTCTGTGTAATGGGCTAATTAAGTGATGGGATATTTCTTTTCTCTCAAGGCAATAAATTATAAATGTTAATGTAGGCACAAAGCACTTCAGTATATGTCTCAGTATCTGAATGAAGTCTATTTAAAATTGCAATGCCTTGTCCTAAAACACAGAAGATTCAAAGAGAGGGTAGGACCATTTTGATGCTAAGAGACCAAACAACTCCCTTTTAATAAACACCTAGAAAAAGGGTTGAATCCACAGGCTGAGCAAGAAAAAGAGTGTTAAAGAGATTGGGACTACAGAAAAGAGACATATATTTTCAACATGCGGTTCTAAATGATAATGAAATATTGGCATATCCCTATGTTAAAAAATAGTGATCCATATCATTCCAGTTATATTAGGGGAATTGAGGCCCATAGTAGCCTTTTACAATGAAAAAGTAAGAAGAACATGGCTTAGTGGTAGAGTGCTTGCCTAGCATGCATGAAGCCCTAGGTTTGATTTCTTAGTACCACATAAAAAGAAAAAAAAAACAGTCTTGGTCTCAGACTGGAGGGATGGAAGGAGGAAAGAAAGGGGGGAGAGAGAGGGAAAGAGAAAGAGAGAGAAAAGAAAAAGATTATCTGAAAAATAACAAAAGCAAAAATAATTTGAGGTGTAGCTCAAGTAGCACAGTATCTGCCTAGTAAACATAATACCCTGAGTTCAAACTCCAATACCACACACACACACACACAACACACACACACACACACACACACACACACACACACACACAAAGTTGTGATGGTAATTAGAGAAAAGATTCAAGAGCAACATGTATGTGATAGTGAAGCCCTGTAAGTGAATAAATAAGCTTGTAATAAAATATGAAAGGTGAATCTATGGAATGTCCATGAATGCTCAAATCTAAATGAATAGTCTCACCAACATTCTACAAAATTATGAAATAAGGCAGCCAATTCTTTGCACAAGACCATTTTATGTATATCGGCACTGCCTCTGAGTCATGTTCATGTTCTGCTAGTTTCTCTCGAGTGTTAGTGTGTGAGCATAATTTCAAATGTAAAAAGGGCGGGGAACAAATACCATTTATCCTATGTATAAATTCAATGAATAAATTTTCCTTTTCTTCCCTTAGATAATTCTCTTTCCAAGTTTCCAGATGAATAACAAGAGTTGACATATGTTAATTCGAAACAAATGTGTTCTCTTGCTCTGTCCTGTTCTAGAAATTCTCTCTCTTCCTCTCCTCTCTCTCCACACTCGTGCGTGCACACACACACACACAGACACACAGCACACACACACACACACACACACACACACACTATATATATATATATATATATATATATATATGATTAACTAACAGATGCCTTTTGAGAACAGAAAGCAAAGAAAGGCAATAAAATGTCCCCAACAATGCACAGGAAGAATCTGGAGACTTTAAAACTCAGAATAGAAATTATTTTCAAAATATATGTCATGATTTTCATAGCTAGAGTAAGAAAAATGAATAAGCAGGGAGCTCAGAGCAACCCAACATCTTTCACACCACATCTGATGTCCTCCATAGTTTCAGATTTCTCCTTCACACATGAATCAGTCAAGTTCCTTTGTAAATACAGACTAACTGCCATAAAATAGTAATTTGTTAAATTATGCTACTTATTTCAAATTTTAAAGAATTCTTTTGAGAATTCCTGAGTTGTATGGACTGATCTGTATTTCTTCCAATTAAGTTTATATGTCAACATTACTACACCTAATATTCCAGAATGTCATCTCATTGGGAAATGGGGCCTTTAAAGAAGTGGTTGATTTAAAATTTTGTCATTAGACTATAACCTAATCAAATGCAGCTGGTGTCTTTAGGAGCAGATCATAGATTAAAAGGACATATGTAAGATATGGGAAAAGAGACCAATCTTGCAGCCAAAAAAAGAGGCCTCAGAAGAAACTAACTGTGTTGACATCTTCATCTCAGACTTCTGACCTCCAGAATCATGAGAAAATGAATTTGTGTTGTTTAATGGAGGCCAACTACCAAGCTCCTAGCACCCTGTAGCAATAAACATTTCATAAACACCAATGATCATATGACAAAAGTCACTTTTCCATAAATATCTTCTACTGGTATGGAAATATCACTCAGGAAAATCTACAAGATTAAATGAGTACATTCCATGACTGTGTCTGTGTCTTCTTCCTAAATCTGATGATGTTTTTCATATCCTTAGAGTAATAACTGAGGTTGGATTTTTTCGAAGGTTGGGAGAGGTACAAATGGTACATTCAGGGACTCTAGATAGAGGGCAGAAGATTAGAAAAACCCATGGCGAGGGTATGGGCATACAGAAAACTGGCTTTAGGCCTTGCTCCCTGGACCTGTGATGTTTTCTTTATTGTTTAGACAGTCTTGGGGCTCGAACTCATAGCCTGGGCACTGTCCTTGAACTTTCTCAAGGACAGAGCTCTATCATGGAAATGACAGTGTCACTTCCAGCTTTTTCTATGTATGTGGTACTGAAAAACTAAACCAAGGGCTCTGTTCATTCTAGCTAGGCACTCTACTACTAGGCCACACTCCTGGCCCTTTGAATCCTATTCTTGTTCATAAATTCCCTATGGAATTTCTACCTAATGTTATAGTTTGCTCTAGTTTATTGTCTACATGTGCCTCAAATCTCCAGACAGAAGTTCCTCTAGAGCAAAGACCACAACCCATACATGCATATGATAAACTGCTTAATGAATAAATGAATGACTATAGAAATAAATGAGTAGAAATAAATCTGATATCCAGGGCATCTAAGCAAATTCTAAACAGCAAGCAATCAGCAGCATAAGCAGATGAATTGTCCAACTGCAGTTATGACAGTATAACACAGTCAGTGGACAACACATGATTCAGTCCCCAGAGGCATTATTCAATCTGATTGCAATTTAGTTCAAAGAAGATTAGACCCAGTTACATTCCACCTTTTTTATATGGTTATAACAGATCTAACAACCAGGTTGAGTTAATGCTGAATCAATGAACTTCAGGCTCTCCTTTCAAAGTAAAATATAATCGATTCTAGAGTCCAAAGTGACAAAAAGACCTATAACTTGGAAGGTGACTTAAGCTCCATGAGGACAAGTCAAGGATCCATAAAATGTCTCTAGTTCTGATACAAATTGATTCCCAATACATATCTATCAATCAAACCAACTCCTGTTGATTTACCTCCAAAATTGGCACAAGCTAGCTCAGATGACTAATACTGGAAAATGAAATCGTATTCTATAAAAAATTCGATTTAATTCATCCAGAAGTAGCAAATATGATGCAGTGACATTTGATGAACCTAGTCTCCTCCCTGTGAGCCACGTGCTCCTTTCACCCTCACACACACACACCACAGGTCTGGATCCAGCTAGAAAGCACGTGGCTAGAACAGCTTAATCAGATTGTGTTCCTACGCCTTCACCAAGGCATTTTAATATGAGCTGAGCATTCATCACTTTAATCACATATTCACAGCTCCTTTGCCATCTAGGTGGTGGTCAAATGACTCAAAGGTTGACTACTTGCTTTTCCAAATTAAGGGAGAAAGTTGTAGGGAGGGAAGAAGGGAGAGGGGAAAGTAGGCCTGATGAAAGGGGCGTGGAGGGAATTGAATTAATTAGAAGCAGGCTAGATGCTGGCTACTGTGATAGACTATTGATATTTCTCATGGCATACAGCAACTTTGTGGAGCAAACACAATCATATCTATTTTACCAGTAGGATGATTGAATGCGAATAATGATTTTTAAGCAATGATCATTCATCTATTGCATTAATCCATAAGTTAGTAATAGAGGCTAAATTCAGCTGAGAGATTTGTCTGTTAGCTGTTGTTCTCCCACAAACACTTGGTGAACTTGTAGGTTTGCTTATTTTGCAGTAGGGATTTCACAGAGTGTCTCTGGTTATCTCTTATGTGTGTATAGCCACAAGGATAAGACTGGAAGAGCCAGGCAACCCTTCATTCTCTTGCTGACCTCATTCTTTTGATCAAAACAATGGTAAGGTCAAACCAGAGTCAAATGTGTAAGGAAATTGTGCTTTTTAAAGGGATGAAATAAAAAGTCAAGTAGAGAGGAGGATAAAGTACTAGAAACATTTTGAAATCCAATTATTGTACGTATCTAGTCATTGTTTTCAAGATCATTCATCAGTAATCCTCGGGACCAAATTTAAAATTAAGTCTTGAATCTTAACATCACACTCTTTAGTTTCTCATGCCTGTCATTGTTCTCTCTTGAGATATAATTAGATATATGGGAGGAAAAATGTCAGGCTCTAATTGAAAACCTAATTCTCATCTTCATTTTCAAATAAACTCTTTACCAACAAAAAGATTCTCCTGAGCTAAACTGCTTTGCCAGATTAATGTCAGGCTATATTTCACTTGCATCAAATTGAGCAACTGCTTTTGTATCACTGTATCTGAAAAAAATCACATACAGAACTATATAACAAGACATGTTAAAAATTGGATTCAAACTGAGAAGCATGATTTTCATTGCATTAAGAGCAGTGAAAAAGAAACAATGTAGAGCTAGTGTTAGAAAATATGACTCTGGTTACCTCTGTGACTGAATTTCAAATGCTATCTAAGTATGTAAAGAAGATCTGAGAACTAGGGGAGTCTTTGCCTACCTTGTCTATGTATCCTATGGCCAATTTTATTCTGGCCTCTTTCTCCTTCATTAGACTTAAATTTTTTTTAGATTCCACAAGTGACTTCCTCCACATTGAATCATACTCACTAAGAGTCCAAATATCTTATTTTTTTGGTACTTGAAGAATGATGGTGTCCTATGGGAGCCAAATGAATTGGCTGGTAAACTAAAAATTATAGATTAAAATGATTTTAATTTAGTCTTTCTTATGCTTGATTGAATCTTCTGTGGAAACTTTCCATTTGGTGTGTGTGTGTGTGTGTGTGTGTGTGTGTGTGTGTGTGTGTGTGTAAGAGAGAGAGAGAGATGGGGGCAACATAGACACCAAAATTTCTATGTGCCTTTTTTCCTCTACCTTTCCACTGAATTTCTAATTTTGTTCTTGCACTATTTTCCTAATTTTATAAATGGATTGCCTATATCCTCTTGTAGATTGTTGATATTGTTCCAGATAATTTTTTATTATTTCATCAGGCAATGCTATAATTCTCCAAATCTTTGGTATCAGTTACCTGAAGTTTCTTGTATTCATTTGGTGATGTCACATCACACTGATTCCTCCGGATTCTGTAGCCTGTGCATTTGAAAAAACAACAAAAGCCTCTGAACTTTATATGCTGGCTTTGGTTGTTCTTTAAAAACAAATTTCACCGATGGCAGAATACTGGAGTGTGTGGTAGCACCAGGTCTAAGGATGAGGGGTACCAACTGTGAGGTGTGCAGTGATTCATTGGCTCAGGATTCCAGAGCTGTAACACTAACACACTAGCAACTCTGGTTCTCAGTGGAAAGAGCTGTGGATGATCTGAAGGCTGATAAAGACCTTAGAAGTATCTAAGTCAAGAAGCTGTGTACCAAGTAGTCAAGAGGTGGGGCCAGGGCCAAGGCATACCCTTGCTCAGCTTGAAATATCAGCTGCAGCTATAGGGAGCAGTAGAAGCCAGTAGCACATGCTCACTGGCCACCAGCGATAAGGAAGATGGCATGCATGTGTGTAGCTGGAGTGTCCAAAGGTAGGCATGTATGCAGAGGTAGGGTTATAAAGCAGTATTAGATCATGTGTTTGTGTGTGTGTGTGTGTGTGTGTGTGTGTGTGTGTAATTTTAAAGCCCAAGTTGTCGGTCTTCACATACTCACATACTGTAAGAGAGAACTGCAGGTGTGTGTTAATTGTGGAAACAACGTGTTACCTCTTAAACATTTCTCAGCAACCACTACAGTGACACATAAAGATTGGATGCCCCAAAATGCTTTGTACAACAAAGTCTATTGATAATATTTATGCATTTTTTAAAAACTAGAATTTCCAGGAAACTTTTACTCTTCGTCTGATTAATTATCCAATACTTAACTTAAATGTCAGAGAATCATCTCTAAAACAAAAATAAAATTGTTCACTGTCTTTAACAGCCATGCCTTTCTTAGTTAGAATCTGCTGGAAATGCTATATGTTTATTGCTTTTGTTCTTCTATTTATTTTGCCTGATTTCCTTTAAAAGATTAGGAGATGGATTTCTTTTATAATAGTGACAGATTGTAAAATGAAGGTGTCAATCAAACTAATCAAGCCACCGGGGGCTTATACTGAGAAGAAAGAGCATACAATTTTGTGGTACTTAGAAAAAGAAATTCCAGGGGGAAAAAAGTAATAATTTTTTCAAAAAGCTGCCACACTCCAACAGGCCCTTGAGTGGTAGCAACCAAGACAACTCTGTCAAGCAGGGGAAGCCAGCCAGGAGTAGAAATGCCTGAGAAGCAAATAAATGCAAACAGTGTGTGTGTCATGAGCATAACCTTGGCCTTAATCCTCACCAGGGAGCATCTCAGAATGGTCCCTAAAAGGATGACTTACCAGAGAGTCAGGAAATTTCAGCCACTGGGCTAAGGAAGACCAGCAAAGGAGAAAGTAAAAGCTCTTTTTGTACAAAAATAAGAATCATTGCAATCCTTAAGAATCACAGACTGCTAAAAAGAAATAAAATAAAATAAACAAGAAGAGAAAGAGAAAAGAAACGCAAATGTGGAACTGATTGCACAAACCGTCAACTTCATCTGACCCCTCTTGCGTGTCTGACACTGCTATAAATTCTTTATTATTGTTTCAAATATTCTTCACATTAACTCTACAAAGTAGATACTGCTTACTGTCCATATATACATAAAGAAAGTTGAGCAAGATGTTAAATAATGTTCCCAGGTAACACACCCAGTACACTATAAAACATAGAATTGACCCAACAGCTCTGTAAATCCAGAGCTCAAGATTTAAATGTGGGACCGGGAGTTTGGCCTACTGGTTAAAGTGCTTGCCTAGCATGCATGAATACCCAGGTTCGATTCCTCAGTACCACATACATGGAAAAAAGCCGGAAGTGGTGCTGAGGCTCAAGTGGTAGAGCTCTAGCCTTGAGAAAGTCCAAGGACAGTGCTCAGGCCCTGAGCTCAAACCCAGGACTGGCAAAAAAAAAAAAAAAAAAAAAAAAGATTTAAATGTGGCAATTTGTTGTCTGTTAGGTACAACCTGGGATCCATTTAGATAAAGAAAAGATAAATGCAATTACATTTTCTTCACATACAAGGAATTTAAGTTATTTGTGTGCCAATAAATGTAGGTAAATATATATAAGGGTATTTTTGCTGAAAATGATAATTCTTAGAAAAGCATCATGTTACTGATAATCTTCTATGTTCAGATAGAAGTGGGTTTAGCATTCCTTTTTCTTTTTTCTTTTCTGCACATGAAAAACAGTGTCATAGCCCTTTCATAACCATATCTGTTCATCAAAACACAGGAGTGTCCTTCAGTCACCAGATCAAATTCTAAATCATCAGGCTGGCATTTGAAGGTAGATCTATGAACTAAGTCAGAATTTATTGTCACAATCCATTCTCAGCGAGAAGAGTAAAGGTATTTAAATTACAACCACAATGTCTTGAATATTTGTTATGTATTAGATGTGTTAGCCATAATTCTTACATATCTGATACTGATGCATTTGCTTTCATTTGTTTTGATATTTTTACAACTAATCTTCTACCTTCCATCCAAATATGCAAGGGTTATCCACACATAAGGCCTTTGGTTCGAAATTTAATGCACAGAGGAAAAACAGTCAAATTCACAACTTTCAAGCATTTTTAAAAGGCTTTGAAAAGATTTAACTGAGACAATAATATTTAAAACCATAGTTTTCAACTTGAAAAAAAAACAAATGTTAGAAAAATTTTCTTCCCTTCTTCCTTATTTCCTCCCTTTCTTTCCTCTTCTCTTCCTCTTCCTTCTTTAATCTTCTAGTTTCTTTTCTATTTTCTTTCCTTCTTTTTTTTCTTCCTTGTTTATTTTCAACTCCAATTATGTGATTTTTCTTATCAAGAGACAAATCAAATGGGCCTCACAACTGGAACTGTACCTATTAAGCATTGATGATATAAGACTCCTTTCCTGCTCAGCCTTGCTCTGAGCTCTAGAGCTGCAACCCTTGACCACAGTTCAAAAATTCATTACAGCTAGGAAAATGTCAACATAATAAAGATTGCAACCGGTCATCAGTTAAGTCCAGGGAGATCTCAAGGGATAGTATATAATTGCCTAGTAAATAAAATGTATCAAATATATACATTGGAATATTATTCAGACTGAGAAACAAAGGTAAACTTGACATACAGTTAATTTTAAGGACATTATACTAAGTAAAATAAGTCAGTTAGTGAAAGACTGAGAGCTATTGCTTACATCTAGTCCTAGCTACTGAAGATGCATTAATAGGAGGATTGGACTGAGGCCAACCCCAAGCAAAGACATGAAACCTTATCTGAAAAACAACTAAGTAAAAATGGCTAGTGGCATTGTTCAAGTGGTAACACATAAGCTGAGCAAGCTGAGTATGAGGCTTTGAATTTAAACATACTCCTACTGGAGAATAGAACAGAATAAAAAAAGGGATAAATGAATAATTAACTTTACATGAGCTTACTAGAATAATCAAATTTGAAGACATAAAATAGTAGTATTCCTGGGATGAGAGGAGAAGAGGTGGAGAATGTTGATTAATGGATTTAGAGTTTCAAATTTGCAAGATAGAAAGTTTCTAACGATCAGTTATATTGTAATGCACTTAATTCATTATGCTCTTCATTAGACTCTAAACACACAGGTAGTTAAGATGGAGCCAAGTTTGTTGGTGTACATCTGTAATTCCAGATACTCCAGAGGCCAAGATCAGGATTGTACTGCAAGGCCAACACAGGTAAAAGTTAACAAGAAATTGCCCCACCAGAGCAAAGTAGGCAGTTCGTGGTGGCATACATCTATAATACAAGCTATTCAGGGAGACATAGGTAAGGAGAATTGTAGTCCAAGACTGGGCCTAGGCAAAAACTCTGGACTCTACCCCAAAACAACTAAAGCATACAAGGCCTAAGGATATGGTTCAAGTTATAGAGTACCTGCCTAGTAAGCACAAGACTCTGAGTTTAAACCACAATATTTCCTAAAGAAAATATTTAAGATGTTAGGTTTTATGTTATGTACTTTACTGAAGTTTAAGTATTTACCTATTGGGTTTGTTTTGTTGGTGATGGTGATGGAGGAGGTGTCTTCTATTTTCGCTTTTGGGTGTTTTTGTGTTTTGAAGTGGGGGAGAGGGTGCAAAAACACAGGAAGGATGAACAAATGCGGCAGTATTACTCAGTGGACACTATGTAGAAAACAAAGTGCAACTTGTGGGCAGAGACAAGATGTGAAAACTGGGGAAAGCAAGGAAGGGTTGACATTGGCCAAAAAATGAAGTTACTCATTACCTGACTTAAGAAACGGCAACTCTGAGATATATTACCTTTACAACACAAAAATTATATATATAAAAAGTATATTTAAAAAATAAGTAGTGCCAAATACCAGTGGCTCATACCTGTAATCCTAGCTACTCAAGAAGCTGAGATCTGAGGACCAAGGGAGGAAAGTCCATGAGATTCTTATCTCTAATTAACCACCAGAAAACTGGAAGTGGCAATGTGGCTCAAGTGGTAGAGCGCTAGCTTTGAGCCAAAGACCTCAAGGACAGCACCCAGGCCCAAAGTCTGAGCCCAACAATTGACAAAATAAAATAAAATAAAGTAGTTGTCTGAGTTTCTAAGGTAAACTCTGAAAGATGTGAAGGGAATGTTTTAGTGCCAGAACCACACTCATGGTTACCATAAAGGGTAAGCCTACTCCAAATCTTCTGGCTATGAGGAGTCTAAAGACATTAGAGGAAATTGTTGAAGAGCAAAAAGACCTTGTCAAAGACTCAGTGGGGCAAGTTATATCTCAAATATAGGCAAGGCTACAAACCACCAGACTTCTACCTTCTCAGCACTTCATTTATCATAGGCTTTTTCCACACTAAGATTACTCTGCGAGATGGGAAAAGATACACAAAGGAAAGCAAACTCTCTCTGACTTCAATAGTACATACATAGATAGTTTTATACTACAAATGTCTAAGTGATTATCAATGAGGAAACCTGATTCTAATTCCCACTATGAGCAAGAACAGATGCTGTTAAGATATATTCTGCCATAAAGAAATAAAGAATAAGACACATTTTGCATATATACTATGATAATTGTGTAATATTATATCTACTATATCTACTACATGCCTCTAAGGAAAATAATATTATTTTCACTACAGATGAGACCAAGTTTACACATAATTAAATAACTTAGCCAGCTTGTAAATTCTACTGGCTGATAATTCCAAATTCCATCCACTAATCAAGGCAACATTCTTAGCCTGGAATCAATTCCACCCATATTTCAAGTTAGATTCTCTATAAGGCATTCATTCTCATAGTTATCTATTCATATACCCACTTTCACCACTGATGGGATTTTTTTTGCTTGGCTTCTTCCACCAGCGCTAGTAACAACACTGTTTCCTCATTCTTCCTGGTGAGCTACTGACCTCCCCCAAGTCTACACTCAGGTCTGGAGACTTTCTGAGGACTTCTAATTGAGACTGAGGTTCCTGCAGCCTTTCTTTTCATGCAAACCCCAGTAATCTGGAATGGGGGCCATGAGAAATAGCTGAGGAATTTGCAGACAAAGTTTTTATAGTTCAGAGTTACTGATTTCACTCTCACCTTTAAAAAATACAGCTAGTTTAAATCCTAGATCCCCTACAGCCATGTCCTTTTCCAAGGGGAAATCTAATGGCAATCATTCCAGAAAGTGTGGCTTTTCATAGCTATGCTCTGAGAAAAACTAACACAAACCTCCAGTGCTTATTTCTGCAAAATTGCATCATATATGCTGAGTACTCCTTTATTCCCCTTTTCTAGTATCATCCTGCCTTCAAAAGACCATCACAGTTTGTATTTCATTCACTTCTGATCTCTGTCACTACAAGTTTTGAAAGAAAACACACATTCACAAAAGAATGTGGAAATTTGGGGCCAGGAGTTTGTCCTACTGGTAGAGTGCTTGCCTAGCATGCATGAAGCCCTATGTTTGATTCCTTGGTATCACATACACACACACACATGAACACACACATACACACACACACACACACACACACACACACACACACACACACACAAAACCAGAAGTGATGATGTGGCTCAACTGTTAGAATGCTTGCCTTGAGAAAGCTCAAGTACAGTGCCCAGACCCTACGTTCAAACCCAAGGATTGGCAATAACATAAAAAATACAAAAAAATGAGGAAACTGCTGACTGTGTAAATATAGTTTAAAAATCAGTGTGTTATGTGGATGCACTAGTTCAGTGCTAATGTACATACAATGATGGTTATGTTTTTCTGTGTTGTTCATATTATTGATGTAAATATTGAGTACTTGTTTGAAAAAAATTCATGGAACTGGTTTCCAGGGCACATACTTGTGAAAATGATATGTTAATTAAAATGTCATCTATAAATGACAAATATTTTGATTTTTCTTCAGTTCTCTGAATTGGGTGCAAAGATAAATGCTGTGATCACACTGTCTTATGTAGACATCCATTGATTCTCCACCTTCAAAACCCATTCCTCCTCTTCCTTGATGTAATTCCCCGGGTTTCCTTTCTGAAGCCATCCCAATACCACAAATCAATCCATGTGGCTTGAGTATGGTTGTCTACAACCTCAACTTCAAGAGCTACAAAACTAGCACAGCACCTTTAATTTTAAAGGACACAGTGATTGCTTCACGGATAAGTACCTGATCAAAGCCAGACTGACTTATCTTTATTGGGGGACTTGTAAGAAAGTGTGACTCATTTAATCACCATGCTGTAGTTACAGGATCTGATTCTGGAGAAAAGAGGGTCAGTTACAGGAAAAAAAAAACCAACCTAAAATGAGTATCAGTCAGGAAATCAGAGCCAAGAGGCCCAACCCTCAAGAACCTATTTGAGTCACTGACTATACTGACTATGGAAGAAGATGGCTATGACTGATTTTTTTTCAGTAAAACCAGACAAATTTCTTTTTTTGTAGCTGAGCCATTATCAGTCAGGTTTCAGTCACCTATGACCCAAAGAATCCTGATTAATGCACTACTCGAAGACAGTGCAGTTCTCCCAGAGAAAAATAGCATAGGTAGAATAGTTAGGTAAAGTTAATGTGCAGTGCTAAGAAGTTAATTCATTTTCATGAATCTAGTTGTAGTGGTACATTCTTTATCCTAATCTGGAGAGAGAGAGAGAGAGAGAGAGAGAGAGAGAGAGAGAGAGAGAGAGAGAGAGAGAGAGAGAGAGAGAGAGAGAGAGAGAGAGAGAGGAGGGGAAACAGAATCACTGAGAAAGAAAGAAATCTCTTTCTCTACATTCAAATATAAACACCTTCCCCCCAACCTGGGATTTCTGTTTTTATTGCCTTAGATTATTGAGGCCTCATAATTATCAAAACAGTTCAAATTATGATCTATTTTGTGAGCCTCACGGATCACAATTAATCTTTGCAAAGTACCTTGAGATTGTTAGATAAGAAATCAGATTTTAAAAGAAAACAACAAAGACCCACTATTAAATAATTTAACCATTATTATTCTTTCAAGGGAAAATACAGAAGGAAAATCTTCAGGGAACAAAATAATTATCAAGAAAATAATAGGGAGCTGATTAGAAATAAAGCCTTCTTGTCTATGGAAATCACAAAATTTTGTGGGATCTTACAGTGGTTTCTGGTTTGGGTTTAATCTTTTACTCCTCACAGACTCTCTCTTCTGCCCCTTAAGTGAAAACACACAGCATATACCCAAACCCCCAGGAAAGAGCTTTTGTGCACATTTGAAAAGGACTCTGAGGAATACATATAATAAAACCCACACTATGACAGGAGTGTCACTTCACTAGACACTTCTCCAGATAACAGCTGCCTGGTAATGATGAACATTTTCAAAACGAATAACCAGAGCCATGGGGAAGTCTCAGAAGCACCAGCTCGGACGACACACCCGAAAGCAGGAACAAAACAAAAAAACAAGAGGTTCATTCCACACAAATTGTTTTCTTGCCATACTAATATTTCAGATCTAATTTATTGTGATTTGGTAGGTCGGAAAATTGAGAGTGACCTAAAAATCAAGTTTAGTAGACAATTAGTTGGGTGTCTCTTCTGTAGATTGTGTCACAATAAATTCCTATGGAACATACCACTTTACATAACAGTCAAAGAAACATTTGAAGGGTATCAATGAACTGGTTTGGTCAAGTTGCCCCCTTCTTCAAGAGTGCCCATCATGCAGAGGAAAGTCTTGGGTGTGGTGAAAATCGAAGCCAGCCCTCCTAAATGCCACCACCCAGGAAAGGGTCTGCCTATTGCAAACAAACCAGTCATGACCCTGGTTCAGCACTCTACCCTGGTCCCGCGGCTACTATCCTGGCCTGATTGAAACAGGCGACCATGATGTGACAGGTTGCCAGAAGAGAGAAGGGAACAAATGTAAGGATTAGGGTCTTTCCAGTCCCATGGCTCATTCTTCTGAGTGGCCTTTACTTGATCTTTACAAAAAAAAAACTATGCTTACCATTCTTGGCATTACTTTGATACTACTAGGGTACAAGAACCCACCAGGCTCCTGTCTCATGCATCCCACTCAAGGGATAATGCTGAAAGAACCAGTTATCTCTGAAGCATTACTAGACTGAACTGTTATTGTTGTTACAAACTATGAAGGAAAATGCCTATACTCAAATATCAGTGCATGAAATTTAACTTCATGAATGATGAAATCTGGAAAAGTCCATCCAAGATTGCCCAGAGAAATAGCTGATTGACCTATGATTCAGCCAGCTTCAATCCCCTGGTCCCTTTAAGTTCGTTTAGAACAAAGTCTACACAGGGTGCCAAAATTAGACTCTGAACTTGAATTTGTCTATGAGTACTGTGATTGATATTCCCTTGTTGTCAGTGTTCTTGATTAGTGCTATATAATTACAGGGTTTATTGCTTATGTCAGTGAAATTACAGAGAGAAGATTAGCGGCTTAGTAGAGGGTTCTGAAGGCATTTCCACGGGACTGTCCGCCCACTGACTACTTGATAGAACTGGTATTTTGCTCCCCACCAAATTATTTGTAAAAGGGAGCTGGACTATTTCACATACTTTCCTGAGTGACATTTCCGGGACTGTCATCCTTATGCCTGAGGTGATAATTCCCCAAATTGGGTTTGCATGCTGAAAAAAAATATTCAAAAGCTAATCCTCATAGGCTGCTTGAAATGCCATCTCTGCGGGGACTCGTCTTGAGGCAGTACTTCTAGAGTGACATGAAAGGATTAAGAAGTAAGTAAAGGAATTGGACATGTTCCAAAGTCAATTCATTCAAAGGGTAAAAAAAACAAAATGTAAAAGTAATGCCACATTGGGGTTAACGGTGAGGAGTAAATTCATTGAAACATAATAGGAACAGAATTAAGCAATAGGAAAGAAATATGCTGGACAAAAACACAAGATGTTAGCTGGAATTTTGAAATAGCTCGATGGTAATTTAGTTCCTTAATGGAGACCATTTGGTGATCTTTGCTAAGTTCTAATTTTGATGTGATCATTTTCAAGTCAATCAATCCAGCTGGTTATTTTCTGTGTGTGAGGAAATTTCTGATAGATAATATCTAAATCTCATAACAAATTCTATATGGCATTGTCTAAATATCTATAGTTTCTTATTGTTTTTGCCAGTCCTTGGGCTTGAACTCAGGGCCTGAGCACTGTCCTTGGGCTTTCCCAAGGCTCTTGAGCCACAGCAGATCTTCCAGCTTCTTCTGTGTATGTGGTACCGAGGATTAGAACCTGGGTCTTCATGTATGCTAGGCAAGCACTCTACCACTAGGCCAAACTCCCTGCCCCTCAAAGCTATCCACTTGTGTTTCCAAAATAGACTCCTTCACATGGTGTACGGAAACACAAGGAGCATCTTTTTATCTAAGGGGGCAACAAGAAGGATTTTGGTAACTTAGTTCATTGTAAATATGTGTGTGGAATTGTGTTGTCCTTGGATTGACTTGTGTGATGACTTACATGCATGTAACTCTTATGCTTACTCCAAAATGAGATGTGATGCCTCTGGTATCTCTAATAGGACAGAGGTTTTGTTGGCTTTTTTCTCTTTGGCATTATTGTTTTATTTCCCATCAGTATCTTTATAAGGAGAATAGAGGATCATTCACATTTTGCCAAGAGCTAATAGCCTTGCCAGTAGCCTTCTTTTTCAGTAAGCGGAAATATTTTAATATATATGAGGTTCCCATTGCTTTGAACAATTCAAAATAAACATGAAGCATTTTAGAAAAAAACTATAATCAAAATACAAGAGAAACAAGAGGGGAAGAAGGAAAAAATGAAAGTAATTGCTGCGAGAGAAATCAATACTAGCAGCACAAATGATTTAACAGTGTGAAAAAATGCCAAGTGCCTGTGGCTCACATCTGTCATACCATCTACATGGAAGACTGAGATTGGGAGGATTATGATTCAAGGCCAGCCCTGACACAAAAGTTGAAAAGATTTTATCTCAATAGAAAGAAACTATGTGTGATGGTTAGTGCCTGTCATTTCAGCTGTCATGGGAAATCAAAAATAGTCTGACCTTGGTCCAGGTGCACTCCCAGGTAGAAAATGAGACTTTACCTGAAAAAGAACCAGTGCAGAAAATAGCTTTAGGAGTAGCTCAGCAATATACCTATACCTCTAGCTAGAGCCTGCCTAGCAAGTATGAGACTCCAAGTTCAAATCCCAGAACTACAAAAACTAAAAAATCTTATATAACTTGCACCTGCATTAGATCATTATCATGTGAAGTGTCAAATTTGCATCCCTTAAAATTATGTTTTAATGAGGCAGGATAGTTGACAGCATTCATTTATGTTAGTAAGAAAAAATGTTAGTAGGCAAGGAAAGTAATATTTCTTATTGTAATAGCTTACTGAAATTGTTTCAAAATTCAATTAACTTACATTAAATAAAGAGTGAGGATATTTCTATGCAATAACAAACTATATTATTTCAGATTTTCATTAATGGAAAATATAGAACTAACTAGACACTGGTAGTACATTTAAATAGATTTCTATGAAAATCTATTAAATCCATATTAAGTTGTCTGAACTCTCATCATGTCAAAGTGATTCCAAAAATATGCATTATTTATACAAGTTAGTGGGGTTCAGTGTGATATTTCTATGTGTGGCTATATTACTATCATCAGTTTTAAGAGAATGTATTTATAAAACCATTTATATTTAATCAGATGCCAGTGGTTCATGCCTATAACCTTTTTTATTAAATAATTTTTTATTGTGATTAATAGAAGGGCTACATTATATTCACCAGATAGAAGGTGCATAACTTCACAATCATTGATACCCTTTCTCATGACATGGTCTCCATTTCCCTTCCCCCTCCCCCCATTTATCTTGATTTCCCCCCTTCCCTATCCAATTTCAAATAACCAATTAAGCACATACAAGATATATCAGATAACAAGGTGAAAAATTGTAACAATATGAGATAACCAAGGGATAGCAAAAGAGATGAGCGATAACATAGTATATTAAGGACAACAGTCACTCATTATATGGCTTTTGTTTCCTTATCCTGGAGGTCCTTACATTTAGTATCGTACTATTTGGCCTAATGTCTCTAGATTTTGTTCTATTGTAAATTTCTGCTAGGAGAGCCCAAGATTTCTACTGATTATGACAAATGAGGGAGACTATTGGGCCTATGTTCCTTGAACATGCCTATAATCTTTGCTATTCAGGAGGATCATATTTCCATGTAGGCCCTGGCAGAAAAGTCCATGAGGCTCTTATCTTCAATTAACCATCAAAAAGCAGAAGTGGAGTTGTGGCTCAAGTGCCAAATCACTAGCCTTGAAGAAAAACAGTTCACAGGATAGTGCTTATGCCTGAGTTGAAACATCAGGACAAAAACAAAATATAGATAGATGATGAGGATGGATAGATAGATAGATAGATAGATAGACAGACAGACAGACAGACAGACAGACAGACAGATAGATAGATAGATAGATAGATAGTGATAGTACCATGGGATGTTTCTGGAGCTGCTGACTGACTAAGGAGAAAGTTGATCATATTTGACTTCCTTTGGGCCAAATAATAATAATAATAATAATAATAATAATAATAATAATAATAACTGTCTCTCCCCCTACATGCTGAATGTTCAAATAAAAGTATCAACAATGAATCCATTCCCTTCCAAATATTTTCTTGTACCAGGAACTGTGATAACACTGAATTTTATACCATCATTTCAATTTAGAGGAACAGCAAAAGAGCTGCATAACCCATACTGATTAGTCCCTACTCCTACACAAGAAATTGCATGCTTCAGATGTTAAGCATTTATTCATGTGTATATTGGCTGTTCTTATTTCTTCTTCAGAGAAGACGGTCTTTAACTCTTTGTCTTTCAATGGGATGGTTGTTTCTTTAAAGATAAGTTATGGAGTGATTCAATATTTTTAGCTATTCATATATTTTAGATATGAGGCTTTTGTCTGTTGTACGGTTAGTGAAAATCTCCCACTCTGTGGGTTTTCTATTTATCTGGCCATAAAAGAAATGCAAGACAACTCTGATATTCCACCTCACTCCAATTAGAATGGCCATTATCAAGAAATCTAATAACAACAGATGCTGGCAGGGATGTGGCCAGGAGGGATCACTACTACACTGTTGGTGGGAGTGCAAACTAGTTCAAAGATTATGGCAAGCAGTATGGCAGTTCCTCAAAAGACTGAACATAGAGCTCCCCTATAAGCCAGCAATGCCACTACCATGACTTTTTCCCAATCGTCCAGAAACAAGGACATACTAAATCCACTAGCACAATGATATTCATTGCAACACTATTTACCATAGCAAAGCTATGGAATCAACCCAGATACCCCTAAGTAGATGATTGGATCAAAAAGATGTTCCACTTATACACAATGGAATTCTGTGCTGCCATCAGAAAGAACAGCATTGCCCCTTTTGTAAGGAAATGGAAAAACTTGGGAAAAAAATCACATTAAGTAAAGTAAGCCAGACTCAAAGGAACATAGGCTCAATGCTTTCCCTCACTTGTAATAATTAGTATAAACCTCGGACTCTCCTAGCAGATGATTACAATAGCTCAAAACCTAAATACATAAGGCCATATAGGATGAGTCTAAATGAAAAGACCTCCAGGATATGGAAACAAGAGCTCCATAATGAGTGAATGTTGTTCTTAATGTGCTATGTTATTTCTCATCTCTTTTGTTGTCCCTTGGTTATTCTAAAATTGTATCTTACCTTGTTATCTGATACATTTTATATATATTTTTTATTTGTTTATTTGAAATAGCAAAGGGAAGGGGGGAAAAACAAGATGAGGGGAGGGGTGGGAGAGGGAAATGGGGACAAAAACATGAGAAGGGGTATCAATGTGTATGAATTAATGCACCTTCTATCTGGCAAATATAACTGTAACCCCTCTATTAATTATAATAAAAAATTAAATAAATAAATAAATAAATAAGAGAAATTCCATGCTTGTGAGTAACAATGCAAGTCATCACTTCCATCTTCAACACCCAAGTCCTGCATTTGTGAAGCCCTGTGCTGGGAACTCAGTCTTCTTTCCTTTTCCCACCCTGTCTCATAGGAGAAGTACCGTAAGATGCCTCCACTAAAGCATTCTTTCTTCCCTGCCCAACAAACCATGGATGTAGAATGGTTCACTGTTTAACAAATAAAGACACTGATGTTCACCTCCATTTTCCTGTGACTCTGTGTAAACTGATATTGGGTCATGAGCACTGCCTTGTAGAGAGGCAGCAAGCAGGTCAAGAAAACCATTTCATAACTTCATGTGAAGAAATAGTCAGAATCACGTTACCATGGCATTTCCTTCTTAAAAAGAACAGAGAGAAAACAGCTTTTTAAAAATGAAATCCAAGCTTCAGGTCTAAATAACAACAAAAAATTATTGGTCAAAACCTTTTCATAGGAAAAGTTGTGATATTCAGGGATGGTTTTGCCTAAGAAAAAGAAGTTCTGGGATTCCTCTCCATGAAAACTCCCCAGAGAAAGAACTGTAGCTCCCTGAAACCAATCAGTATTTCTAGGACAATGCTAATAATAATAATATTAAAAAGTACTATGTGAAGCTATTTATTTTCTCTTCTTTTCTCATGTTTTTACTGCATCTGACTTTGGTATCTGTTATATTGTGGAAACGTTTGTTTATTTGAAAAAGGGAAGGTAAGGGAAAAACAAGATGAGTGGGAGGGGTGGAGGGAGGGAAAGTGGGAGAAAAACATGGGAAGAGGTAACAATGTTCAAGAAATAATTTGCCTACTACCTGATGAATATAACTGCAACCCCTCTGTATATCACCCCAATAATACAATTTTTTTAAGTTTGTACATAATCTTTAATATAAATAATATTAATAAATGTAATTATATAAATTATATTCTACTAATATATAATAGTTGATATTATATAACATATATAATATAGTATAGTATAATATAAAGATAATACATTTTATGTATAGTTATTTTGTTTTTATAAATATATCTATGAAGAAAGCAAGATGAAATCCACTAAACACTGAGAAGAAGGGGAGGGAGAATAGAATTGGAAAATAAAGGGAGTAAACTTGTTGAAAGTACACTGTGTTCATGTGTGGAATTATCAAATTGAATTTCCCTCATTTTACTCATCTGATTCAAAAATGGAATAATTTTTTTAATCTTCTTTCCTCAGATGACATTGATTACGATAGATTGTATTCATAAACTGCTTTGTTGAATAGCAACCCCTCTGTACAGCTACTTAAAGATCATAAAAATGTAATTGCAATAAATAAGATGTCTTCCCCAACCTGCAACTTGGATGACACCAAGTTGAAATGAATATCTGCGACAGACCTGAAGAATGAAATGTTTAAGACCTTTCACTGCTTTCAAAATAAAAACCTACCATATGATTAATTGTGTCAAATAAGGCAAGTTGATCAGATCCTTTTAAAGTCCAGACAGGTACTAAAAAAAGTGAATAATGCAAATTAGATAGATGGAGAGTCTAATCCAAAAGACAAAAACATGACCAAATTCACTTGGATAAAACCCTATGAATACAAATACCTCACTTGAGGCACTAGTTTACAATCTGCTGAGCACATGATTTTTCAGAGAAACAATAATTGGGTTTGAATCTAGAGTGTCTAACAAACAGAGAAGTGACTTTTTCTTTCTATAGTGTGCTTGATTGAGTGGCTCCTCTGAAATCCTGGGCCCCAGGAAACTTTTCACTAAACTACTCTCCTCTGTCAAGAAAAGGCTCTATCTACATCTGCACAGATCACCCTGCAACCAGGTAATGCCAATACCTCGATGTAAAATACTGCTGGATGCCAACTGAGATAGTCCCTAGCATCAGATACTTTGTCCTCTAGGTGTTTCACTGTATGTTGGTGCACACTAAAACACTGTCAGCAGAAATCACATTTCAGATTTTCAGTCTCTGTCAAAGCTAGTGCTAGATAGATCCTCTCTCATGATAGAGTTGCAGCAACCACAAGAAGACCACAAGGGCAATCAAGTTCAATGTATTCAACCCATTTGAAAATAGTTTCTCAAAGCTCAACCCGACCATAAATTGAGAGTCATCTGTATTCTACAGCCCAGGGTGTGAACTCTGAGTTATTCCCTCACTGTGTTCTGAGGCAGTCTTTATGTCAGAGAACCATTCTGACACATTCTCTGCAACCAGCCATTGGTGCATGAATGTATGCTGGTCTTAGAAGGTATGGGCAAGGAGAGCATTTCTGAGTCTCAGTAAATGGTTATCCCTTAGTTCTCATTGTAGGCCTTGAAGAAACATTCTGCTTCTTATTCTAGCCTCTTTCTTGAAACTCTGCTCTTTGTTTATCTTTATTTCACATTCTCACTTAGCTTTTCACTGAATTACTCTTTTCCTGTTAAACGTGACAATTCCCTAAAATTCTTTCTCTGGCTCACAACTGCTCTGCAGAAACACCCTGCATAGAGTAGGGAAAGAATGGTAGATTTATTCAGCAAAGGAAGGAGGAATAGAAACTATGAAGAAAAAGATCTAACAAGAGACAAAGCTGCTAATAAGAATCAGCCAAATTATATGAGAAGAAAAGGCATGAGCACAAAAGGCACCTGGAATTCAAAGGCTGTGTGTGGTCATAAAGTCTGAGTTCTAATGCTTATTGGACTAAATTGCATTTCTGCCATATGCATACCTGCATTTCCATTCATTATCACATTACCAAATCATCATCTCCTTCCTACCAGATATTTATCCCTGCTTTGTTTCACAGAGGAAATAGAGACTCTGAGAAGCAAAGGAGAAAAATAAATGAAGGGGATTCACCTCAAAGGCTGGCTATATCCAAAGCTAATTCTCCACATTATACCATGACAATGGTTCTGATAATGAGAATTAATCTTTCTACCACAGCAGGTAAAATCTCTAGCTAATGATATACTGTTGATTCTGGGAAACTTTGTTCACAGATTTTAGAGCCAACATTGATCATAGTAAAGGAAAATGCTCTTTTCTCTCTTACATACTTTTACCCTAATGTCCTCTACTGTACAGAATAAAATTCCCTTACTCTTCACCACTGCAGAGAGCTGTTAATAACATTATTAATGAAACAATTTACATTGTTAATATTGTCAAATAAACTGTACACTGTGCAGAATTCTGATTCTTTCTCTCCTGAATGCCAATGACATCCAGGTAATAACCCTATCTGGGAAATGCTTAGTACTCAAATTTGAGAGAAAGTATGGAAAATAATCAATATTGTCCAATCCAAGGAAGAATTTTCTCTGTTCTTTGAAATTTTTCTCACACAGCTGGATTTTGGCAATAAACCTCCAAGAGACATGACAATTGGCAAAGAGTGCTGATCTTATGTGCCTAAGAGTGTTAATCTTACATGAACACCTATTTCAAAGTATAAGAGTAAGCTTGACTACATGTAAAGGAAAATATCCAACTATCATAGAAGATAGCAATTATAAGCTATTTTTATTATGGATTTTATATTTTAAACCTGTTTCTTGGATTAAAATTAGCCAATTTAACAATCCTCAATTGGGCCACAACTCTTCCACATTACATCAGCTCTGTTTCTTGTGGTGCTTCTCTTCCTATAGGGAAGGAAGAAAGCCTAGCAGAAAGATAGAAACTTTACAGCCTTTCTCCAGATGGCCCAAAGCAAGTACAGATCTAATGAGTTTTTCACCAGCCATAAATCAACCTCACCCAAACTTGGGAGACTGGGATGCAAGTAGAAAATGGCATAAGGACACAAATCTTTCTTCTGCAAAGAGTAGAAATTGTAAGGCAGGACTGCATCAACTGGAATAAGATCACAATGAGCTCCAGGCTTTCTAGAGCCTAGAGCACAGGTGCTGCACTGAAAACAAACTTTTTTTTCAAGAATTTCCCTAGGATAATTTTATTTCTCTTTTTTGTTGCCCTTTGGTTAATTTTATATTGTTACTATACCTGACTGTGTTACCTGGTATATTGTATATACGCTTGATTATTTAAAATAGGGAAGGAAGGAGGGAAACAAGATAACTGGGAGTGGGTGGAGGGAGGTGAATTGGGAAAAAAACATGTGAAGGGGTATCAATATGTAAGAAGTAATGCAACTACTACCTGGCGGATGTAACTATAACCCCCCATTACAATAAAATATTTTAAAAAGTAAAAAAAAAGAATTCCCCTAGAATATTCTAAAATAGACAATATCAAGAAGTCATCTTTAAAATAAAACTCTAGATTTCTACAATGATTCTGTTATCAGATGTGGTCTGATTTGGCACCAGGACTTTTAAAGCCAAATAAAATGTAAACACTGAAAATATACTCTTGCAATTGAAGATGTACTCTGGCTTTTTTAGTATCCTTTATTTGGTCTCTATTGATCCTGTCTGGATTATAATGTGGAGGTGGGATGTCCTTTTCTGGTCAGGTCTGTTTGGGGTTCTAAAAGCTTCTTGTATCTGGATGGGCCTGCCCTTATGGATATTTGGGAAGTTCTATGAGATGATTCCCTGAAGTATATTTCCAATACCATTGACCTCTTTCTCCTTGTATCTTCCAAGGACTAACATAACAAACTAGCAGAAAGTCAATTACTTTAAAACAAATTTATTCTTTCACAGCTGCAGAGCCCCAGAGTCCAGAATGAGGTGTTCGCAGGACTGTGCTTTCTCCAAAGGCTTTAAGTGATTTTTTTCCATATGTCTACCCATTTCTGGTTGTATCAGGCATTCCTTGGCTATCTCTGTGTAATTCTAGTCCCTGTTTTGGATTTCACACAACCGTCTCTTTCTTTTCATTATTTGTCTTCCCCCTACATTTCTCTTACAAGACCACATGTCTTAAGATCTAGCACACTGTTTTAAATAATCCAAAATAATATCACTTTACAACTACAATACAACTTTTCCCAACTAAGGTCACATACAGGCTCAGAACCAAGACATAGAAACATACTTTTCCTTTGTATTTGCCAGTTCTGGGGCTTGAATTCGAGGTCTGGGCACTGTCCTTGGACTTTCTCAAGGCTAAAGCTTTACCACTTGAGCCACAGAACCACTTCCAGCTTTTTCTATGTATGCTGTACTGAAGAATCGGACCCAGGTCTTTATGAATGCTAGGCAAGCACTCTACCAATAGGCCAAATTCTCAGCCCCTAAACATATATTTTTAAGGACATCATTCAACATTGGTCCAGAAGAGGACTCTGCAGGAACATTGGTCTAAAATAATTCTACAAGCGACCTTAGCAAAGGTGAGCAAGACACGGAGTGAGGCAAAATGGAGAAGGGAGGTAGGCAGTGAGAATTTCAGAGGTGGCTAGGAAAAAAGAGGCAGACAACCAAAGAGAAGGAGCTGGTGATTTTGTAAAAATCATTTGTGATTAAGTCAACTGTGGAGCTTCCAAGATGGAAAAACAAACAAGTCAGAAAATCATCTAAATAGAAAATTTAAGCCTAAAACCTCACCAAGGTCAGCAAAAGCCAAGATGGCTTACTGCTGTACCCTTGAACTGTCTTTCCTAGAACTTTTACCTCTTCATCTTGCTCTGCTTCACTCCTGATGACATAAGAATCTTATGTTATCAATTAACAAGCCTGGAAAAGAGAACAGGATTGAGGAAGAAAGACCATGTTTCCCAAAACAAAGACTTCAACTATGTTGACTCTCACTGGGGATGGAGCCCTTGGGAAACTATTTTTGAATAAACACTGGGTGAATGTTAGAGAATTAGTATAGAAGATTTGAAATTCAATCCTCCAAGCCATGAGGTTTGTTTCCCATCTTAAATTAATAATAGGTCTTTGTATTACCTAAAAATGAGAAACATTCTACTTCCTGGAATCCCATCCAGAGGTGCAATAAAACCTTATATCTATCTGATCAGTGCATTTTGAAGGAGCCAGAGACAGGAGAGTCTTATTTGTCGTCAAGTCTTCATTGATCAAATACTCATAAAACAATATCTGTAAGGGATCTTTGACTCAACACATTAATATGACCAAAGGTATTGTCTATTTATACTGCAATATTGCCCATGCTTTGGTAAATGGAAAATGAGAATTAGATTCCATTTAATATGAAAGCTAATACACAAATGAGTGATAAAAGATATTCACAGAGAGGAGAAAGGAAAAAGCAAGGTGACTGGGAGGGTTGGGGGAAAGAAAGGGGGACAAAAACATGAGAAATGAGTATCAATGTTCAAGAAGCAATGTACCCACTACCTGATGAATGTAACTCTAAACCCTCTATATATTACCCAAACAATAAAATACAATAAAAAATTTTAAAGTATATTCAATGAGATCTGACATCAACCTTCAATCCATCCTCAGAGAGAAGACAAGCCTTAACAGCAAATATGCCAAAAGATAGTGTTGGCTTCATACTGCGCCCTTTTCTAAATGATTTGTCATATGCTAAATATTAGCCCCCCCAAAAAGAGAAACTCAACTGTTTTCTGAGTGATTTTTTTATATTATCAGACATGAAGGATCCTCTGATCAATAATCAAGTAAATCTAATACATTAGAATACTATGACATATTACCCCAGTAAGACTCTCATGGTCTATACAAAATTTAAAAGCTGCTTGCTAGTGCACACTTTATGTTTTCCTATAATAACGACATTGCCTCACTCCATGTCAGACACAGGCTACGGGCTTAAAATGCTATGCTTCATCTAATCCTCCCCTTTCAACCCAGGAAGTGAGGGACTCAATTTAAATAACCAGAAAAGGGCCCAACTATAGAAGATTTCTGCTTCCCCTCAAGTCCTGGTCAAGGGCAGCCCCAGTTCATTGCTCAATTTACTAAATCATTACCTCCTGGAAAAAGAGGGAGGCATTAATTTATTTTTAAGGAAAGCGATTATTCCTCCAAAGAAAAATTAATTACCCTCCAAGTATCACCATCTGTTTTAATGTTTGCAAGCTTACACTTTGAAAAGAGACACAGTAACTTTTAATATGTCCCCGATGGTAGGGCCCAAACGGCTTTTGTCATTAAGACAAAGCAGAATCATCTTACATCAAGAAACTGAGGATGAGAGTGCACGTGAGGTCAGGGAATTGCCTCTAGAGCCTTTGAAGAGATTCTCTAAGTGCACAGCAAACTTTCTTTTAAATCAGAGGAGGTCAAAGAATTGCAAAGAATTTCCCTTAGATACTATGATACTTCTGAGACACATAATCATAAGGAAAGCAGAAGTAATGGTGGATTCTAACAAAGACAACTTACAAAATTTTTTCATTTCAGAGGGAAAAATGTTTATGTACCACAAACCCCAATGATCTATTTATATACGCAGTCATAGATAGCCACAGATACATTGCTGACCAATAAAAGAGCCATTGGTTCTTGTGGATTTTATCCATTTAGTTGTCAAATCAATCCAGTGAAAGAAATAGGACTGCATTTCACTCATTTCCAAACAAGAGCTCAGAAGTTAGTATGTTCAAGATAGTTCCTGTTTAAAAATGTTCTCAATTCTAGATTTGAAACTGCTATTGCTACTTAAAAGGTATCTGAAAGCAAATGATTGTGATCTTAGTAAAAAATTAGCCTTTCTTATATTTATAAGACTCAGAGTATTATTTGTAGGTGTTATTTCATCTCAAATGTATCTGACCAAAATCCTAGATCCTTTACTATCTAGATCTACATGAGTCTTTCATATATCCAATAATATTTTGAATAACTTTAATAAAAAAATTGGAATTTTTAAAAATTTATGTAAAAATAGCACAAATAACAGAATTCCTAAACTCACCCCATACCCCCAATTCTCCTAGGATTTTCATTTTATATTTCCCAAATCT